>NW_027287316.1:77926366-78386366 GCF_022747635.1 Hetaerina americana
GCCATTAAATAAGAGAAATGGATCTGCTTACAGCATTTATGATTTTTCTAAGTGAAACAATTTTTAAGAAAATTAAACACAGCAAAAACTCGCGTTGACCTATCATTAGAACACGTCTCCATACTTCCACTTCTCAAAATACACTGGATGAATGTAACGACCTCAAACCTGCGCATGCGTGTTGAGGGGGAATGTTATTTCCACGTGCCATTAGGAGTTCTTCTGAAGGTCATTTTGGTTGTGGTCTACAAGCATGTGCGCATTAGTTTTCAGCATATTTCTTACAGGACTTGTAAGTTGACTTGTAGCTTCGAGAAAAAAATTTCCCTGATAGGGAAGAAAAGTAATACCGTGAGTATTAATCCAAGGCCAGATAAGCGGGAACGCGGAGTGATGAGTGTAATCACTGAAATGTTCCGCGGGGTCGTCGATGTAATCCATCTTCCATTAGAACGAAATACGATCTCGTCACTTTCCTCCCTCGCACACGGAAAGTCTTGGGGGAGATAATCTCAAGGTGAAGAGATCACATTTCCCCACCCCTCCACCCTTTGTCTCGACTTTAAAGCGATGTAAACGCGACCTTCGAGGATTCCCCCGGACTCTCCAGCAGTTTCAAAACGCCAGCGAACTTCTATTTTAGCGAACATTTTCCTGAAGTAGAGAGGACAGCACTTTTAGAATGCTCCCAAGGTCTCGTTGTGATGCCACCCCCGGGATGCTACGAGCGGAGAGAGATCTTTCCGGGAAAGGCTGAAACGATGCCCACAGTCCCGCGAAACGAAGACTCGCTTCATCGTGCGCAAACGATCGACTCTTTAATGTGACTCGGGGTTGAATTCGCGCGCCTCGGGAAATGTTTTCATTACTTTAATGTGCATCAAATCATAATTGAGACATCACGGTTAATCTACACAGCATTAAGTTAATAACATTAGCGAATAAAAGTATTACCAATATTCCCGAAACATACTAATTCATAAAATACCATAATACAAATAGCGGATTACGAAACTTGACTCATCGTTGCCGAGGAATTGTTAAGTGTTTGGGAATAAATAAATATTCACCGGTTGTAAAAATCATTCCTCGGATTACATTCTGTTAGTAAAGCATGTCGTATTCTAGTCCTGAGAAAGTCAGTTTTTGCCCTATTAAATTATAAACTGTTAACTGTGCTTCTTTCGAACCTAAAACATATTCCTTTGTCCATAAATTTAAAAACAAATTGGCAAGTGGAAAAACGTATGTGATTGAAAGAGCTATTTTCCCCTTCAATGACGAGAAATTATGAAATTTCGAATTTAAAATGTCAACATTTCCTAGGATAAGTTACGTTAAAGTAATTATGATGTAAGAGGACACTTTGCCTTTCTCCATTGATTTTTTTACGACCTAGTTTTCGTTACAGCGTAACATCTTCAGATAAATTGGAAAATTTTTGAACAACTTTGCTTCCAATTTACCCGAAGATGTCACATTGTGACGAAACCTAGGTCGTAATACAAAAAAAATTCTATGCAGAAAAACAAAGTGCCTTCTTTCATCATGAAGGATTACCACCATGTTGCGCCTGAAACTGTGTCATTTTATGTAATTACTTACTAATCCCAAATATGTACGTATTTTCATGGCCACATCTTCAAAAATGTAATGCAATGAGTGATGCTCTCTGTATATTCATAACATAAATATAATTGATAATGGAACAATAAGTAATCTAAATAATCCTTAACTGCCAATGTTTGGGTTGGATATGAAATTCGAGTCTTACACGACTTAAGTAATTCCATAATGCACTCACATTTCTCCACATACAGCACTGGTGCATCACCCTCTGTATATCCACGTGGCTTCCCGGATATAGGAATGCGAGGGAAGATAAATGCATTTCTCCAGGAAAAAAATTGTCCAGTTCACGTATTATTTTTCCAAAAAGACAGGTTAACCTTTCATGCTTACATTTTTACATGAAAGGGCCATCATCGACAATAAGATCTCGTTTCAGATACCATTACTCTAAAGGATGAGTCAGCGCGAAACTAGGGTGGAAAATCCAGTAATGGGAGGGATAATACTCTCTTTACACACGCTTTGGTGAAATTTCCGGAATATCCGGCTTGAAGGTAAACCTTAAGTCAAAACGGCGGCGTCACCAGGTGGGCAAACTGGCAGGGGAAGGAGGGTGGGGAGGAGGAATCAGAAATTACCCCTTGACCACGAGGATCGTAAATTTCCATTTTTTTTAATGGAAATGTGAAGAAAATAGGCAGCGAAGCGAGTGCACCGAGAGGGAGGTATTTTCTCCTCTCCCTTCCGCGCAAGAACACAGCTAAGCAAGATATATCCTCCGCCATTGATTTAAGAATCGCAACACCACGACGAAGGTCACGGGATGAAATTCTCCCACGACTAATACTTTTAAAGAGGAAAAGCGACCCAATGCGCTTGCATCTTCTTTTCCTTCCTTCGAGACTCTTTGAATTAGTGTGCGTTGTTCGGAAACATTAAATCATCATGAATGTCCAAAAGCGAGGGGGGTTTGGAAACGCCTGCGTGCAGCCTGGGGGATGAATGGTCGTGATAATGAAATGCACTCACAAATCACGAAGCGAATGATCACGGGGGTAAACGAGAGGAGAGGATAGAAATTGCAAATTTGAGTGCATTTGCATAGAGATACGTACAAACGAATGCGAAGGGCACTTGATGAGGAAAAATCAAAACTTCAGGAATGAATAAGGAATTAATTGACATGACAAAAAAGGAATTTTAAATTTAAATTTACGCAGTCTGCCCAATAAATGTGCAAATTGGTGCAATCTGGCGGCCATGACGCGGACTATATACTACCTTGATCAAAAAGTTCCCGGAATAACCACCGTGTGGCGCTCCCATCGTTCCGATTTGAGTTCTGTTTTTTTGTTAAATTGGTACATCTGTTGTTGATATTCCCTTTAAATCTTAGTGTCATAACTTGACATTTGCAAAAGTTACGTAGCCAAGAGTACATCTATCTCTGTGTGTGTTGGCGATTTTTTACAATTTCAGAAATGGATTTAAATTTGCAACAACGAACTTGTATTAAATTTTGCGTAAAAAACGGATTTAGTGGCGCACGGACGTTGGAAATGTTGGAAAAGTGTTTCGGCAACGATTCTCTAAAAAAAACGGTCGTTTACCAGTGGCACGAGCGGTTCACAAGTGGTCGTGAGTCAATCGAAGATGATGAACGCAGTGGCAGACCATCGACATCGAAAGTCGGTGAAAAAATTGATAAAGTAAAAGAAATGTTGGTCAATAACCGCAAATTAACCATCAGAGAAATAGCGGAGGACTTGAACATTGCCTATGGATCCGCCCAAGACATTGTGGTTAATGATTTGGGTTTCCGTCGTGTAGCAGCAAAAGACCTCAATTTCATGCAAAAAAGAGACCGTGTTGACGTCGCAAAAGACATGATTTGCGAGGCTGAATCCGATCCCACATTCATCAAAAGGATCATTACTGGAGACGAGACGTGGGTTTATGAGTACGACACGCAATCCAGACATCAGGCAAGTGAATGGCGTTCACCAAATGAGCCGAGACCAAAAAAACCACGTCGTTTTCAGTCAAAAAAGAAGGCAATGCTGACGGTTTTCATGGATTACAACGGTGTAGTGCATCATGAATTTTTGCCAGAAGGCCAGACAGTAAACAAAGAGTATTATTTGGGCGTTATGAGACGTTTGCGTTAAGCAATTCGCCGAAAGAGACCAGAAATGTGGGCAGAAAACTCGTGGATTTTGCACCATGATAACGCACCGTCGCACAGTGCTATCATTATTCGTAGTTTTTTGACGAAAAATGCAACAAATACCATCCAACAGCCACCGAATTCACCTGATTTGGCTCCCTGTGACTTCTTTCTGTTCAATCGAGTTAAAAAACCATTACGGGGAACGCGTTTTAGCAGCCGAGAGGAAGTAATGGAAAAATCGCAGGAAGCACTGATGGACATACCGAAAACCGAATATAAAAAATGTTTCGAGGATTGGATCAAGTGCTGGCATAAGTGTGTTGCAGTCGATGGGGATTACTTTGAAGGGGACAATATAGATTTAGATGAATAAACTTGTATTTTTAATTTTCTGAATAAATTCCGGGAAATTTTTGATCAAGGTAGTAGTTCCGCCCACTAGTGTCGCTAGTTGACTGAGACCCAATGAGCCGTCTGTGCTTGGCGGATCGTCGAGCTGTGCGTATGGTGCCAGTTATGTTATTTTATGTTGCCCTTGTTTTTAATGCTTGTCGAAAATAGAAATTGACTAAATCACGGAGCAAACGAATCAACAGCAAGTTTTTGGTGAAGTGCGGTAAAGGTTATCAAGGAATTACTGGAATTTGGCAGTTGTTCACGGCGATAATGCTTTAAAGAAAACATCCGTTTTCAAGTCGATTAAATCATACCAGCAAATCAAGAAAAATCCGATTGAAAATGTATTGCTCCTGGTTTTATTTGTCGTCTAAGGTGTTGTTCGGCATGAATTTCTTCCGGAAGGACCAACAGTAAATGTTGAGTTCTACCTTTCAGTTCTCGAGCGTTTGAGAGATCGCGTGCGACCAAATTTGACTCGAGGCGATGGGTGTATGCTTCTCCATGACAATGTACCTGAACATTCAGCATTGATTGTTCGCCAGTTTCTGGCAACAAATTCAAACATCATCCTTGATCATTCTCCTTATTCGCCAGATCTCGCCCCCGTGTGACTTTTTCCTATTCCCAAAATGCAAAAACGTGATGGGGGGACATCACTGGGTAGATGCGGACACAATAAAGCAATAAACGACAAGAAAACAAAAAACCTAACTGCCGAGGACTTCCAAAGGTGCCTTCAATAGTGGAAAAGAAGATGAAATAAGTGCATAGCAAAGAATGGAGAGTACTTTGAAGGGGACAAATTTGAAGTAGACTAAATTTTGCAAAATAAATGGTCTCAGTTCGCATGTTTATTGGACAGAACTCTTACCTTCGTTCTTCTCCCTTATTTCCCATTGTTCACTTTGCATATTAGATCGATCGGATTTTTTATCTCCAATAAACGCTTTCTTTTGTTTACGACAAGTTGTCTCGTAGGCATTCCAGTTGAATTTGCTTCTTCTCCGTTTCAATGTTTCACACAAGTTTCTTCCTTCGCTGATCCTTCGAAAACCATCAATTAAATACAAATAAAGTAACTAATAGGACAATGCATTATCGGCACTTGGGCACTTCACTGGGGCGTTATTGGCCGGGTCACAAGGATGGAATAGACAAAGGGAAACTCTCGTAAGATACTCTTGAAACACTCTTTCATATTTCTACTGTTAATTTTTTTGTCAATATCAGGAGCCAAAATAGACGTAGTTCACGCCTTCCCTTGCCTTTGCCCATTGGCGTGACAGCGAAAGCTTTCTTTATTGGCTCAACTAGAAATAATTTAACCATGCGTGAATGTTTAGTTTGAAGTGATTCTTTTTATAGTGCGCTATCGTAGTAGGAAATTAAAGCGCACTTTTTCCGCCGCCGTCACTGTCTAATGCACAACTCTAATCGTCAGGCAAAGTATTTCAATGTCAATAATTGGTGAAAATATGTCAAACGATGACAATTTTTTGACTGGAAAAAGTACTCATTTTAGCATTTATAGTAGTTAATAGGCATAATAAGCACAATAGTTTAGAAACATTAGAAATAGAATAGAGGCATTTAAAATAGTTTAATCCATGTATTGGTTGCTTGCCAAGGTATATTAATGTTGAGGTTTTATCATAGTTAAAAAGATCCTTACGACATTAAAAAAATTATTTGAAAAAAATTAAATTATCATTGATATATTTCCTTATTATTTCTTTATTTTAAATCATGCTTTTAAATTTAAGACGAATGAGGGCTCTGCTCTCGAGTAAACATTTAAATAAAACGCACGGCTCTTTCTGAGGTGAGAGCTGACTACCTTGAGGCGTTCTAAATAAGGAGCAATCGGTGGTGGGGGGGATGTAGGGTTTGCAAAGCGTGGTTGGGCTAATTTTAATGTCATTTTGATTGCAAGCGGATACCTTCTGGCCTAGAACCAAGTCGGAGTGATTCAGAGTTCATGGAGGTTCACGTGGAGCAGTTCATTGTTCCATTTATATAGTATGTCGCTAGGGCGGTGGTACGGCTCAACGTCACGAGTTTCTTCCGCCAGCGAGAGGTAGGAAAATAAGTGGACCATTTTAAATGTCGGGCGTTGACATGATCTTGCGTTCACTTTCCGTCAGGCATGATGGGAGGAAGGTAAGAATATTGATCTTCGATGCATACAGTGATCGTTCTCTCCACGAAGAAATTTTATTTGATGATGCACGATAAAAAATCTGAAGTATGAGGAAAGATAAATGCGCACCTGAGATAAAACCGTCAAAAGAATTCATCTCCACTTATGTGGGCATGGATGATTATTTGGGTAATTGCTGGGTAACTATGAGATAAACAACAGTCGTACGGTAAACAGAATCGGGCAGTCGAAGAGGGATTTCTAAAATAAGAGATTGTTACTAGCAATAAATAGTGTTAGCCTGGGCCTAAGAAAGCGGTTAGCATTCGGATATATGGAGTGTATTGTCCAAAGGGTGTGGGACATTGAAAATAGGAGTAGCAGAATATAGAAATTCGGCGGTGAAGGGTTTTTATTCCTGATTGACAATGCTGAAAATAAAAGTGATTGCCAGGATAACAAACGAATAAATACTTCGATGGCACATTGAAGGCCACGAGAAGATTAGAGAACTTAATTGGACATATTCCAAGGTACGGCATCTTACCGAATTCATAATTGAAGCGAAAATTAAGGGGAGGTGCTGTGAAGGACACCAAATACGAATGAAATTTAAATGTATAAACTGTGTTGACAAGTTTATCTTTGTAATTTTGGTGTTGCCCAGAAAAGTAACAATAAAATAATTTTTTATTTTTCTTAAATAATCATTGGCTTTTCGCAATTCAAAATAATACAAGATGGAATAGGATATCTTATTTAAACACCTACCGAAATATTACGAAATAATATTTGAAAGTTGAATATATGTATTTTAATGAGATGCAATTATATGAGGCAACATTCCCGGACGTACACATCTTAAAAAATTACATATATATATATATATATATATATATATATATATATATATATATATATATATATATATATATATATATGTGTGTGTGTGTGTGTGTGTGTGTGTGTGTGTGTGTGTGTGTATATATATATATATATATATATATATATATATATATATATATATATATATATATATATATATATATATATGATATATATGCGAAATTCTTACTGATAGAGTGATTAAATCATGAAATGTATGCAGTTAAATATCTTTTTCCTTCAGAGGAAGTTGGTAATATTTTTAAAACCGAATCCTTATGAATTGAGAATAAAAATATTTTTACGACTCCCGTAGCGAAGGACGAACCTTCTTATTTTTTTTAGATTTCAGATATTCAACTTCTCTCTCAGTTTCTCTTTGCGTGCGTTAATTTCAGTCATATAAATATTTTAGCTTGCGTTTTCCTGTTCTCCTTTCGAACCGTTTCTGGGCCATGAGACTTCTTCGAAGGAGGGACGTAATCAAAATGACGCGTGATCAAAGAGCCACGTCGAATGAATGTTACGTTGAGTCTGTGCGTTCTTCGATGCAATGGAAGTACTAAGAGATGACCCAAATTTCCGCTGGACTAAACCGAATATAAAAGGCTTTCGACTGTGACACCGCTCGTCAAACCTAACCGACCTGGCGAAGATAAAAAAATTTTCGTCTTCGGAATGCAAATAAAAATGAACGTGGACAATATGGAAAGCGTAGATGTCTTTGAAAGTGGCCCACCATGCTCAGATCAATTGTTTTTTGTAATGAATTCACATTGTCGCAAGAAAAACACCCGGACGCTTTCACGCGGTGGTCTGTTTTCATGAGGCGTTGACTGTCGTGCTTGCCTCCTGGAGAACGGGTTAAGGTTGCTCGGAACAAATTTTAGTCGATCACCTATCCATTGTGCTTTAAATTGCGGCTGTGAGCAGCGGGGCAAAGTTAGAAATTTCTGTGTTTTACGAGCTGCCATCAAGTTCTAAGGTATGTCAATTTTTTTCATCGGGACTGGAGGTGAAAGATATGGCTCAGCTTAAAACACGCGCGAACTCTTTATAAAAGTAAGATCGTCCAATTAATCCGCGAACTAGTGCAATCTGCCCACTAGCGGGCTAGTCGCCTGTGACCAAATCTCAAACCTTCTGTGCTTGGCGGATCGTCGAGCTGTGCGTATGGTGCCAGTTATGTTACTTTCTGTTGCTCTTGTTTTTACTTTTTGCCGAAAATGGAAGTTGACGAAATTACGGAGCAACGAATCAACATCAAGTTTTTGATGAATTGCGGTAAAAGTTACTGAAGTTACTGAAAAAAATTACTGAAATGTTGACAGCTATTTACGGTGATAATGCTCTGAAGAAAACATCCGTTTTCAAGTGAATTAAGCGTTTTAAAGATGGCCGACAAGACGCCGCGGATGATGCAAGGCTGGGACGACCTTCAACCACTTGTGTTGACGACAACATTGATCGTGTGCGGTCACTTGTCCTTACCGATCGTCAAAAAACTGTCCGAATGATAGCTGATGAACTGAATTGAGGAAAATCAACAGTACACTATTTTAATCGAACATGATTAAATGCATCCTTCACCATGACAATGCACCTGCACATTTAGCATTGATTGTTCGCCAGTTTCTGCCAAAAAATTCAATCACCGTCCTTGATCATCCTTCTTATTCGCAAGATCTCGCCCCCAGCGACTTTTTCCTATTCCCAAAATGTGATGAGGGGACATCACGTGGAAGATGTGGATACAATAAAGGAAGGAACGACGATAAAACTAAGAAGCGTAACTGCCGAGGACTTCCAAGGGTGCTTTAAATAGTGGAAAAGAAGATGGAAGGAGTGCATAGCAACAAATGGAGAGTACTTTGAAGGGGAAAAAATCGATGTATACTAAAGTTTGCAAAATAAAGTTTTTAACGGCCTCAGTTCGCGTATTTATTGGACAGAACTCGTGAACATTGAAACCTATGAAAAAGTATTAGCAGAGGTAGTCGCAGAATAGAACAAAATTAGTTGGCCACACGAAACTCATTATGTGAAATTTAACTCATAACGAAAATAAAATCTGTCAAGATGGTCCTCACCATGCTACTCGAACATGTACACAGTTCCTCGCGAAATGGCGAAAGATGCAACTGATTAAATTGAATAAATGAAGTGTTTTCTTTCAAAATTCCCCAAATAGCTAAGTAATAATATACATGGGGTAAATTGCGAACACTGAAAGCAAATAATACTGTCCTGTAGCAATTGTTGTCAACACTTGCCCCAAATTGGGAAAAACTTTTGATGTGCGAATTTTTAAGCGAATTGAAAAGAAAAAGTCGAGCGAAAATTTTGAAAGAGAATCCAAAAGCATGTTTGTTGTACGTCAGAGAGGTTCAGGGAAATACGTCAACTGTCAACTCACTCAAAAATGATAAATGCGAAAGAGTAACCAACAGTTTGGAAAAGGCTAGCGTGTTTAATTCTTTCTTTTAGAGCGTATTCATTAATGTCTCACCTAATGCCTCCTACAGGCCTCCTGTATAGCTTACCAGATCATGCCAGTCATGTACAAAATTGAAATATCATATAATAGAATAGAGCGGTAGCTGAAAAATATTAAGGCTAGTAAATCCTCCGGGCCAGCTGACAAACCTGCTCGTATATTTAAGGATCTAGCTTCGGAAATTGTTTCGTATCAAGAAATCATGCTTAATAAGTCTCTGGTAGATCACAAGGCTCCCAGAGATTGGAAAACGGCTAACATAAAACAAATTTATAAAAACGGAGACAAGTATGAACCGAGTAATTACAGACCTATTTCCCTCACACACATTTCATACAAGGTAATGGAACATATAGTTGCTAGTTCGATCGTGAGACAGTTATTAATGAAAAATCAGCATTATTTCCGATATGGTAGATCCTGCGAGACATGACTTGCGCTTTTTGTTCATGATATTCTTAATTTGAGAGAAATTAATGTTCCAGTGGAAACAATTTTTCTAGATTTTAAGAAAGCCTTCCAAAAAGTGCCTGATAGTAAACTACGAACAAAGCTAAAAGCATATGATATAGATAAATATATCCGGGGTTGGATAAAAGAATTTATGAATAGTCGGGTATAAAGAGTACTGATACATGAAGTTAGCTCAAATGCAATAAAATTTACTTCAGGTGTTCCCCAGGGTAGTATTATCGGACCTCTATTATTCCTGCTTTACGTTAACGACATTGACTCCGTAGTCACTAGTTAGACACCTTTATTTGCCAACAATGAAGTGGTTTACCGTGATATCGGTAATCCTGAGAACACACCAGCTTTGTCAGATGACCTAAATGCTATACAACGCTGGTACGACACTTGGTAATTATAATTAAATTTAAAAAAGTACGTTGTGATGAGTTTTTGGAAAAAGAGCATATTTCCTTCCGAACGCCTACTGTATCGGGAACACCGAAATAGAATGCGTAGACTCAATTAAATGCCTAGGCGTTATCCTCACTTACGATCTCACCTGGGCGAAGCATATACGGGGATTATGCGGTCAAGCTAGCAAAAAATTAGGATTTATGATAAGGATACTGGGTAAATGTGATGATAAGGTTAAAGATAAATACTATCTTTCACTGGTTAGGCCTCATTTGGAATATGCTGCAAGTAGATTTTTTGTTTGCAGTAGGTTTGTGGTGCATTTTCATGTGGTAGTGATGTATCAATTTCTTGCTTGTTGTGTCCTGGCTTCCGTGTTGTAGGATGGCTTTCGTGCTGCATCATGGGGTGCAGTTTTTAGTTGTTTTACGGTATATGTGTTTGCATGAGTATTGGATGAAGGGATTTTTGCATGAGTGTGTGCGCTGCTGTGGGTGTAATTTTCCGTGTTGTTTTTTTGCATATGGTATTTTTCCTTTTTACGGTTGGTAACCTAACATCCCCCGCCACACGCCCTTGCGGCGGCTTGCGGGGTATTATGTAGATGTAGATGTAGATGGGATCCTCACGAAGTTGGTTTAATTGCCGTATTTGATCGCGTGCAGTGTGGAGAAGCTAGATTTGTAGAGCGTTTTTCTGATAAACTTAATAACACATCTAAAATATTAGAGCAGCTAGGCTGCGAATCACTCACGGAGCGAAGGTTAAATTACAGATTACAGACTCTTGCATAAATTGGAAGGACGACTCTTTAGCAGTGATGTTTGGCAAATGTATTATTATCCCCATCGTACTAAATCAGGATTGATCAGGCCAGTAAAATTAGAGAGATTAGGTTTACAGCAGTTAATTTAAGATATCATTTTTTCCACACACGATAAGGGGTCAGAATAACATTTTTCGACCGCGGTAGAGGTAATAATAATATTCGGGTCAAAATTAGTTGGTTTGTATTTACGCCCTGCTTCACACTCAAGCTTGCAGGGTACCAAAAAGATATCGAAAAAAAAAATCAGGCCAAGAGTTTTAGTTTACAGATCCACGGTGATTGTCAAACTGCTTTCGACCCCTTTCGTCATCCCATCTAAATTCCTCCTCCGTCTTATCCTTTCCAGGTGCTGGCGACCTCGGCGAAGAATATGCTGCTCCTGGCTTACGGAATGACCCTCGGCTTCCCGACGATCGTCATTCCGACCCTACAAAATCCCAATGCCTCGGTGAGGATGACCCAGGAGCAAATATCATGGTTCAGTGAGTATCGATCCTAACAAGCATTTTTCTCGCAACTATGCTCGCATATTTTCGCAATTCTCGAGAAGATAAAATATTCAGTTAGGCTTAAATTAAGGATAAGGTATTTACCTAAAATTTAAATTGCATTCTACTATTTAAAGTAGTTTTTGGAAGGATACAGAGCGAACATCGCTCCATGTATTGGCTTCATCTGACCAGACACATTTTGACACCCCAAACTACATTAAAATGTTCTTCAATTCCGAATACTTCCTATCTCCCTTAACTGCAATCCGATACTTCTATCTTATTCGTCGCACAATTTCGTCTGCTAAACGTGCTCCCCTCTATCACAGTCTTTAACATCCCATTCCCCATCCATTCGCACTGAATTCAACTGTCCTGCCTCTATTTGAAATTGACAATCCCCTCTCCTTTCCCAACATACATATCACGTCCACATTTGTTTTTTTTTCCTTTTAATGTTCGTTTACCCCCTCCATCCTTATCTCACTGCACGTCCGAGGTCACCAGGTGTGGAGCGGGTAGGATTTTCGAGCACTGCAGGGCTCTTTAAGATTAAAATGTGGGTCAGCGTTTAGGTCAATCAGTGGGTGTCTCTCAAATCTCCTATGCCAAATAATGTAGCTTTAAATAAAGTGAGGTTCAATGGTAGTAATAGTTCATTTGACACGAATCAGACAACATCGAACGCCTTTTTTCAAATATGTTAATACGAAAACAATCCACTTTAAAATTTCAAAAAGCATTTGTGCCAAGAAAATATTATCTATATTGGTAGTTAATTGCCGAAGTTCAAAAAAAATACAAAGTCGCAGAATATCATCACCTAATTCAAAGCACAGGGGTAGATATCATTATTGGGACAGAAACCTGTTATCCACTGGTAATTGCCGACGGTGAAATTTTTCCAAAATCCTTTTCCGTTTAAAGAAATGACAGAACAAATAGAATCGGAGGCGGTGTCTTCATTGCAGTTATAAATTCTTGCGTCAGTAGGGCTGAGGTAATTCCGGGTAATGGTTTGGAAATGGTTTGGTGCTCAAATAAAACTCCTCAATCCAAAAGAATGTATTTATGCGCATTTTACAGACGACCGAAGGACAAAGATAATTCAATACTAGAATTAGATCAGCAAATCAAAGGTCTCTTATAACAAAACAATGATCACGACGTTATAATTGGTGGAGATGTCATTTTCCCATCTATTGAGCGGAACAGATATAGTTTTCAAACGGACGGTAAAGACAAAGATATCCGCGAGTCGCTATTGAACTCTATTACGTTGAATTAATATCATCAAGATTTCACTTCATTCACCAGGGGCGATAATGTTCTTGATTTATTAGCAACGAATATTCCGTCTTAACTATAGAAACTATAAAAGGAATTAGTGACCACAGGGCAGTAAATGCTAAGTTTTCGCTACATGGGGTCCGAAATAAAAAGCCTAAAAGAAAAATTTAAAGAAGGGAACTATAATGGCCTATAATGCGTGCTACCGAGTCAATTAAGTTTTAGGAGAGATAGTAATCACCGAAATACTGAGGATACCTGGAATCACTTACTTGAAGTCACGCGCTCGGCAGCCAACAAGTTCATTCCCAGTATATGTATGAAAGATAACACGGAACCTAGATGGTACAACGCGGATGTAAGAAAGGCATTATGACGTCAAAGGCTACCTCATGCCAATATGAAAAATATTAGGGATTATATCTATAGCGATAAAATAATTGATATCACTTACAATTCAAGATACCGATACATCTTGAGCGTATGTCAAGACGAAATTTCGAAAATCGTTAAACGGATTCAAAAGGAAAGGGTTAGCGGAAAATTTGAAAGAGAATCCAATAGCATTTTGGTTGTACGTCAGAGAGGTTCAGGGAAATAAGTCAACGGTCAATTCACTAAAAAATGATAAAGGCGAAAGAGTAACCCAAGTTTGGAAAAGACTAACTTATTAAATTCCTTCTTTCAAAGTGTCTTCACCTATGTCTTGCCGAATGTCCTCGATAACTTACCAAATCGTCAACCGGTCAACCGATGTCCAAAATTGAAAGCTCATACAATGGAATAGAACGTTGGCTGAAAATATTAATTATAATAAATCCTCCGGACCCGATGAAATACCCGCTCGTATATTTAAGGATCTAGCTTCGGAAATTCCCTCGAATCTAGATATCACAATATAGAAGTCGCTGGTAGATCACAAGATTCCCAGAGATTGGAAAGCGACTAACATAACACCAATATATAAAAACGGAGACAAGTAGGAACCGAGCAATTACAGACCCATTTCCCTCACACACATTTCGTGCAAGCTAATGGAACATATAGTTGCTAGTTCGATCGTGAGACAGTTATTAATGAAAATCAGCACAGTTTCCGAAAAGGTAGATCCTTATTAACACAACTGGCGCTTATTGTTCATGATAATCTTACTTTGGGAGAGAGTAATGTTCCAATGGGCGCAATTTTTCTAGATTTTAAGAAAGCCCTCCACAAATTACCTCATATTAAAATTCTTATTATGCTAGAAGCATATGGCATAGATAAAAATATCCGAGGTTGGATTAAAGACTTTTTGAATGGTGATTTGAATTGAATGTGCAGACTCGATTAAATACTTAGGCATTACCCTACCTCACGACCTCTCCTGGGTGAAGCACATACGGGGAATATGCGGACAAGCTAACAAAAAATTGAGATTTAACAGAAGAGTACTGGATAAATGTTGAGGAAAGGTCAAAAAGAAATGTTTTCTTATAGAATATGCTGCAAGTATATGGGATCCTCGTGAAGTTGGATCGATTGCCGAGTTGGATCGCGTGCAGCGTAGAGGAGCTAGACTTGTAAAACGTTGTTATGATAAACTTAGGAGCGTATCCAAAATATTAGAGGATATAGCCTAGGAATCTCTCACGGAGCGAAGGTTAAATTACAGATTACATCTCTTGCATAAATTTGAAGGACGACTCTATAGCAGTGATGTTGAAACATTATTATTGACCCCATCGTACTACGGTAGGAAACCCTATGTCAAAAATATCAAAGGGATCAAATATAGAACAGTTAGATTTAAGATGTCATTTTTTCCGTTAATGATAAGGGATCAGAATAACATTTTCCGACGGCGGTAGGGGTAAAAAAATTCGGGTCAAAATTACTCTGGTGTGTTTTCAACCCCTGCCACAAACCAAAGCGGTGGGTTTCAGGGAACTAATGTGTCTAAAAAATATCTATAAAGGCTCTTGAAATAGTGCTACATACAACGACCAACGCAATCCTCGTTAATGATCAAGTGTTTCCCTCCCACTCCCCCATGTTGTTCTCCGTCCCCCTGAAGTGCATCAAGAGGACACGCAACGACCTGCCACCCTCGGATTTCTGTGTGGATACTTGAAGAGTCATAGTCCCCCCTTGCCCGTATCTCTCACCCCTCACCCTAGCCTTCGGAACCACGAGGACCGATTACCCGCTGAGGCAGCAAGGATTGAAGTTAGAACGAGTTTAATAAGTGTTTCTTTCTTACCTACTTAGTGTGCTGTGCATGAATTTTGTCGTGGTTTCAGCGCATTTGCGACGTCATCAGTTATCCTATCTAACAATCTATAATTTGTCCTAACTCTTTGATCACTCGACCATCAACATTACGTAAAGACCGGTAGTGGCGGTTTTGAGAAAATTTTCGAGGTTTTTTTTTTATAATATACTTTTATATATACCCTGCAAGCCACCGCCAGGGTGTATGGCAGGGGGGGAAAGTTGCAGTGATCATGGATTATCACGACGTACTAGACCCTCATATGCAGTACTTCCCTTTTCCTTCCCTCTCCCCACTCGGCCCCTGTGAACCCAGCCAATCAGCCTCCAGTTCTTGCCCACCAAAAAAACCCCTCCCCTCAACTGCCCCTCCTTCCTCTTATCAACAAGAGTACATATTTGCCAGCATGCATGTAATGTTCACCTGAAGATGATACGAAGTGTTGGAACCCGGTTCGTGTGAATAAAAATACTATTGTGGCATTCAAAATTGTTAACTATCATTTCTCTACAGAATTTTAATTAAATCCCCACAATGGACAATTTGCTCTCAAGTGAGGATCTCATCATTGTGGGATGGTGTCGTTGATGCGACTGAGTAATGTATACGTAGATCCATATATCGTGTAGACACGGGAACCGTGATAAAGAATTGGTTCTCATACATTTTCATGAATAAAACTGCTTACGCCTCCATAAGCTTTCTCACTAAATATTATCATGGTTCAATTAGGCCCAAACTGAGTCACTTTCCAGAAGAAATCTCTTTAAAAATTTTCAAATTATATTTCCGTGTAAAAATTTACCTTTGAAAAAGTTTTACTCATGCCTGCATTCTTTGTGAATCAAGAGGCTTCCAACTCAAATTTCCCAGCGTACGCGTCACACACCTGCTCTATTTTCATGACAATTTGTAACATGCTCACCGGATTCTAACTTTTCGATACCATGCTTGTAAAACGATTAGTCCTTGTCCTCTCAAAATAAGCTTCAGTTGATCAGCGATGACTTCCTCATTCGAGCCAAATCTTTTTCCTTAGAGTATCTTTTATGAGATCACAGTAAACAGCCATTAGTAGTCGCTGGGGGGCAGAGCTGGAGAGTATGGTGGGTGGTGGGGAAGCAGATTGAAGCCCAACTCGTCCAATTTGGCCATTGTTTTCATTGACTTGTGGCACTGTGGTGCATTGTCTTGATGAAAGATATTTTTTTCTTCTTCGTGAGTGGTCGTTTTTTTGCGATTTCCGCCTTCAAAAGCACCAATAAGCAACAATTTAATAGTCACTATTGATAGATTTTCCCTTTTCAAGGCAGTCGATGTAAATCATACCTTACCCATCCCAAAATAATATCCCGTTCAAAAAGTCCCGGGACGTATTGAATGAAGGATTAGTTCAAAAATTATCATGAAATCATTAGGAAATGGAAGTTTTATCTATATATATAAAGGAGAGTGTTTGTTTGTATGTATGTAATTTGTTTACTTTTTGCTGTCATAGAAACAGCATTTTTCCAACTATGCCAGCAGGATACTTTTGCAAGAACACTATTGTATTCAGAATTGCCGAGATATTATACGTGGAATACATCAAGGAAAGTCTTTTGTAGGAGAAAAATGGGCAACTTTGATCCTGAGAATAATATTTATTCATGTGACGCATCGGGCCGAGTCTACACAGTCCATCCTAACAACGCCGAATGTTATTTTTTAAGAATGCTTCTACATACCATTAGAGGACCTCGCTCATTTGCAGAATTAAGAACGGTAAACGGAGAAATATGTGAGACATTCAGAGAAGCTTGCCAGAATTTAGGGTTGCTAGAAGGAGATCAGCACTGGGATGACTCACTGCGAGAGGCCAGTTTGATTTCTCTTCCAGGACAAATCCGAATTTTGTTTTCCATCATAATAACCTCCTGTAATCCATCTAACCCAAAAACAATATGGGAAAAATATAAAGAATCAATGAGTGAGGATATACTGGCTAAAGTTCGAAGTGAAAATCCTACATTGGATATTACGTTTAACTCCGACATTTTTAATAAAACTTTGATTATTTTGGAGGAAAAGTGTATCGCCATGGTTAACAAGACTTTAGTGGAACTCGGTCTTTTTGCACTTGTACAAGATCAACAGTGTGTATTTTATCCAGATTATATACGTGAAACTAGCTACACTGTCTTAGACTCAGAAGCATGCATCGCGGATAAAAAGCCACTTCTTAATGAAGATCAGAAATTCGCGTACGAAACAATAATGGATCAAGTAGATAAACAAGAAGGAGGTATCATTTTTCTTGATACTGCTGGTGGCACGGGAAAAACATTTTTAATTAATTTAGTTCTCGCTGAAATCAGGGTTCATG
Source organism: Hetaerina americana (assembly GCF_022747635.1). NCBI lineage: Eukaryota > Metazoa > Arthropoda > Insecta > Odonata > Calopterygidae > Hetaerina > Hetaerina americana. The sequence goes on from NW_027287316.1 coordinate 77,944,126, forward strand.
GAGAAATTGCTCTAGCCGTTGCATCTTCAGGTATTGCAGCGACATTAATGGAAGGAGGAAGAACAGCCCACTCTGCCCTTAAGTTGCCACTTAATAATTCCCGACAAGAAAATCCCACATGTCATATAAATAAAACAAGCGGCCAGGCACAAGTTCTTATAGATTGTAAATTGATAGTATGGGATGAGTGTACGATGGCTCATAAAAAATCTCTTGAGGCCCTCAACGCAACACTTCAAGATCTTAGAGGAAACTGCAGTTTAATGGGAGGAGCTCTGGTACTCCTGTGTGGAGACTTCCGTCAAACTCTGCCTGTCATTCCAAAATCGACTCCAGCCGATGAAATTTATGCCTGTTTAAAACATTCTGTTCTATGGAATCATGTCCAAGAAATTAGCCTTAAACAAAACATGCGAATCCTCTTAAGAGATGGGAATGCTCAAAATTTTGCAAATAAACTTTTGGAGGTTGGAGAAGATAGATTAGTTATTGAAGCATCTGGTATGATAAAATTGTCATCAGATTTATGTGTATCGGTGAAAACTGTCCGCGATATGATACGAGCAGTCTATCCTAACGTTAATCAAAATTATAAAAATTTACAAATTTATAAATTTATAAATTTAAATGGTTGCGAGAAAGAGCCATTCTTGCTCCTAAGAACGATGATGATAATGAAATTAACCAGGAGATACTAGCCATGCTGCCAGGAGACGTGATTGAATATAAATCGGTTGATACCGTAGTGGATGCTGACGAAGCCGTCAATTATCCAACGGAATTCCTAAATTCACTTGATCCAGCTGGATTGCCACAACATCGCCTTATACTTGGTGTAGGATCTCCAATCATTTTATTGCGAAATTTAGATTCACCAAAACTCTGCAATGGGACACGATTGTGTGTGACAAAATTAATGAAAAATATAATCCAGCCAGTCATTTTAACTGGAAAAGGTGAAATAATTTTTATTCCACGGATACCTCTAATCCCAACTGATCTTCCCTTCAACTTTAAAAGATTACAGTTTCCAGTCCGGCTAGCTTTTTCAATTACCATTAATAAATCACAGGGACAGTCTTTAAAGTTTTGTGGTGTTGATCTAAGATCGCCATGTTTTAGGCACGGGCAACTTTATGTTGCTTGCTCCAGAGTAGGTTCGCCTAAAAATTTATATATTCTTTCTCCTGGATATGAAACAAAAAATGTAGTTTATAAACAGGTGTTAAATAAAAAAGATTCTTAAATTTGTATGAAGTAGTGTATTACTGTACTTTATAATTTGTTGTTTTTATTTATGTAGTATATTTATATTATTGTTTCTCCCTAACCCGTGCAAAGCCGGGTATTCAGCTAGTAATTTATAAAATTCACCGAATGCTGAACTTGCTTCAAGTCGAAGGAATTCTCCAGAGGATAATTTGACATTTTGTATATTATTTAATTCACATGAATATAATTTTTAAATGTGACCCACCTACCCTCGAGTTATGCCTGATCCGCCGAGCTAAAAGTATGGGAATCACTGAACGACACATCGTTCAACGCCTTAAAGGTGCATACCTGTACGTGGTTGAATATGAGCCGAGGAACCGGCGCACTAACCGCCATCGGTCGTTCCGCACGCAACACAACTAGAGATCGAACGGACAAATACAAAATGCTCTCTTTCTCTCTCCCGACCCGTTCCTCCCTTCCAGGCAGCATCAACCTCATAACCGTCCCCCTGGGGTGCATCATATCCGGCGCCTTGACCGACCGGTTGGGGAAGAAGCGAGCCATGATAGCGGTCAACATACCATTCCTGGTCTCCTGGTCCTTGTTCTACTGGTCCACTAGCCCGAGCCACCTGTACGCCGCCATGGTCCTCTCGGGACTGGCTGGTGGCCTCCTCGAGGCCCCCGTGCTCACCTACGTCGCCGAGATAACGGAGCCGCACCTGAGGGGGGTCCTCTCGGCCACCGCCTCCTCCTGCGTCATCCTGGGTATATTCCTCGAGTTCCTCTTCGGTAGTCTCATCGGCGAGAGGTGAGCCAGGGCTGTCGAACACACACCGCGGTGTGGGTATCGCATGAGCAATGAAGGATCGCATGACCTTGAGCGAGTTCACTCGAGTGATCACGCGGATGACAGTAATGCCCCGAGTAAAGACTTTTTGAATGGTCGGGTACAAAGAGTAGTTATATATGGAGTTGGCTTAAATGCAGTAGTAGTTACTGCAAGGTGTTCCCCAAGGAAGTATTATCGGACCTCATTTATTCCTACTTTACTTTAACGAAATTGGCTCCGTAGTCACTAATAAGATACGTTTATAGTATATGCCGACGATACGCTGGGTTACCGTGATATCCGTGATACTGAGGGCACAGCAGCTTTATCAGATGACCTTAATGCCATGAATCGATGGTGTGACACAAAGAAAAAGAGTAATTACCACCTGAACGCCTACTGCATTGGGAACACCGAAATGGAATGTGTAGACTCAATTTAAATGCCTTGGCGTATCCCTCACTCACGATCTCACTTGGTTGAAGCACATACGGGGAATATATGGAAAAGCTAACAAAAAATTAGGATTTATTAGTAGAGTACTTGGTAAATGTGATGAAAGGGTCAAAGAAAAATATTATCTTTCACTGGTTAGGCCTCATTTAGAATATGCTGCAAATAGATGGGATCCTCACGAAGTTGGATTAATTGTCGCATTGGATCGCGTGCATCGTAGAGGAGCTAGATTTGTAAAACGTTGTTATGGTAAACTTAGTAGCGTATCCAAAATGTTAGAGCAGCTAGGCTGGGAATCACTCGAGGAGCGAAGGTTAAACTACAGATTGAAGCTCTTGCATAAATTGTAACGTCGTCTCTTAAGTAATGATCTTACAAAAATGTATTATTACCCCCATCGTACCACGGTAGGAGAGATCATGCCAGTAAAATTAGAGAGATTAAGTGCAGAACAGATGGATTTAAGATGTCATATTTTCCACGAACGATAAGGGGTCAGAATAACATTTGCCGACCGCGGTAGGGTCATATTCGGGTTTTAATTAATCTAGTTTGTATTCACCCCCTGCCACAAACCCTAGCGGTGGCTTGCAGGGTGCTAAAATTTCAAGTAATGCCTGCGCAATTCCGCAACTGTCGGGATTAGTGGCAGATTCCATTACCCGATACACATTCGAAACTCTACTTTGATTCTTAACCCGGATATTTCGCTCCACCCAAGCGGGAACATATGATAAGGACACGAGAGCTATGTTTAATTGTAATTTAAGTATGCCCATGGGCTTTCACTGCGTCATTTCAAGTGCTAAGTAAGGTCAAATGACCGATCAGCAATATATTTAATCACATTGTGGTTCCGACTCGCTCTACAGCTTTCATAGGTTGGATGTGGTACTTGAGTTGTTTGAATATCCCGGTCATCCAACCACCGCAAGGGTGGAAGCAAAGAGATGATTACAGATACATTACATTGATACAGTTATTTTGTAATGCTTGAATTCTGATGAGAGAGTTTACATTCTTCCCATGCAAACTTAATGCATTGTCAAATTATTTCTTTAATTACTTTTTTTACACCATAACTGTGCACGTCAAGATATTCTTGGATTAATATTTTTGTCAAACTATGACAAAAATATTACTCCAAGAATCTTTTGTCTTTCCTCTTTGTATCTACTCTGAAACTAGAGTGCAATGAGGCTACTGTCTAGTAAAAGTTAACCTTATTTTTAATTAATACTGTTGAATTCTCCAGCGCAATTTACAATTTGCCAAAAGACGATCGATCTCCGTGACGCTTAAAAACCCACGGAAAGGCTTAATGTTCAGATTAAATTATTATTAAGATTAAACCACCGGTCAAGGTAGGTTTTTGACAGATCCAGGGACTAAGTACTGATGCTTATAAGAAATACCGAATCACTCGACACCAATGACCCCATTATATGTCAATAAATCATTTTTCAACTCCGCCTTAACATTACCTCCTATTATTCCGTCCAACAGACATGTTATTTTCCTTCCTCTTTTTCGCTATTCTTCCTTCTATCCTAGTTTCAACCGCAGTCAGTATGTCAGGCATTCCCTGTTCTGCGAATGTCACAGAAAGCCTTTACCATTTCTCGTGTCATACCCAGCACTTCAGTCGTTTTCCTCTCTGCCCATTTAAGTTTTCCAGTCTTCTCCGCATCCACTTGTCAAAATTGTCCAATCTACACATCCTCCTTCCTCGAAGACCAAGTTTCGGAGCATACAAAATTTTTCTCCATGCCACAATTGTCATTAATATCTTTTCTCAATGCCTTCACTCAATTATCTTTCCCATCCCTTTTGTAAATCCTTCATCACCAAACGCAATTCTTATTCAAATATACTTTCGATTTCCAGACAAAATGCACGTAGCACATAAATGTACAAAAATATTACAACGTGACGGAAACTCTATAAAAGGGAATCAAGATATTTTCCTTTGACTGAACGATAATTTTGCATTTTGCGTAATCCCCGCACAGTTACGGATCTTAGAGTATACAAAATACAGAGTATAAAAAAATTCAACGTTCATGACCATTACATTGGTGGAGACCGCTGAAAAGTGTAAAAACAATCGGCAAGTAAAAATGCAGGTACATATCCTCGTCCAATTGGGTTGACCGTTTCGCTCCTTTCTCCTCGCCGCAGTGTGGCCGGGGGTCACGGCGGAGAGGCCGCGGAGGAAGGAGCCCTGGAGGCTGCCACGGTTACCGCCGCCACCACCGCCGCCGCCGGGAACGAGGGCTGGAGGCTGGCCGCGGCCATCAGCGCTGCCCTCCCCATGGTGGCCATCGCCGCCCTGCTCTGCGTCCCGGAGTCTCCCCATTGGCTGATATCCAAGGGCCGCATGGAAGAGGCGAAGCGCGCCCTCAGGTGACCTTCTCCCCTCGACACGACCCCCTCAATTCAAGGTACTTCTCGGGGAGCCCTCTGCAATTGATGAAATTTATGTGCTGAATTCCCACATCCTCTTGCGAATTTCATCGTCCACGGGACATTTCATCTTCACGAAGGAAAAACCGGCGAGGATAAGATGTATATTGGGACCACCCTAAACCCGTGAAAATGTGAAATAAATTGACGCATTCAATTTGAAGAGAAAAAAAATCCTATAATATCCCAGGACAAGTTTTTATCGATTGGCAAGATAATATATTTGCAAATGATGCCCTGTGATGATTCCTTAACCTTCCCATCTCTTTTCCTCAGTTCCCATCAACTGTATTCCTTTTTTTCAATCTAGAAGTGTTTATAAGCTTCAGGCGTGATGTGTTGGAAGTTGAACATGATGAATAACTTGATCGTAGCACTTTTCCACTTGATGAAATTTTTATTTTACGACCGGGTTTCGATGCATTACGTCATCATCATATGATGTAATACATCGAAATCCGGTCGTAAAATAAAAAAATTTATCAAGTGAAAAATCATTAGTAGTGTTTAATTAATGACAACATGAAAGGAATCGATAGAAAACATTTAGCTATAATTTACTCTGCAAAATTTGTTTTTGCCGCATATACTGTATATTACGCCAAAAGGATTGCTCTCTCCCCCTCTTCCTCCTAAATCATTGCAAAAATACTGCACTCTTGTTTGAATCTCAAATATTAATTTAGAGCTCGCAAAAAAAATCACCACATCGACGAGCCGATTAAAATAAGAGTGACAGATGACCAAAAATGCTCGACTGAAATATTTGTCTCTCATTCGCAAAATTCGAAATCCAACAAAATAAATATTGTGCGACCAAGTATGGATAGAAAGATCACGCAGTCATCACTTCCTTCTTTGAAGAACGCCAAAAGAATACACAACCTTCGAAATCGCACATTTGTGAACTGGTTCCCGGATACACCCAGACAAGTGCCTCTGCACACGCTCACAGAGTATTACTTCGATCCAACATGTATGCACTGACGGCAGTACTTTTTTCTTTATTGCAGTTGGCTGAGGGGCTGGGTCCCATTTTCGCACGTGAAACGCGAATTCGACGTCCTGGTGACCAACATCAGCGGTCAGAAGATCGCCAGGTCTCGAAAGACCCAGATGGAAATTAAGCGGGCGGCCTGCGAGGGGATGGAGACGGCCCCGGAGGGCTTCGGGGACAAAGTTTGTTCCCGGATAGCGTTCCGCGTGAAGCCGTATCTCCTCAGGACGTTCATCAGGCCCTACACGCTCATCTGCACAGCGTTCTTCGTCGGGCACTTCGGTGGGATGACGACTCTCCAGACGTTCGCCGTCAGCATTTTCGCCACGGTCGGGTCGCCCGTGGGCCGCTACACGGCCACATTGGTCCTCGGGATTGTCGAGCTGCTGGGGACGGTGGTGTGCGCCGTCTTGATACACTGGCTGGGCAAGAGGCCTCTGGCCATATTCTCAGCATTAGGTGAGGAACGAAGCCAAAGAGGTCATGCCTGGCCACAGGGCCTCAATCGTCACTTTAAAATTTCTCTCGACAGTTTCATGTACTCGTAGTAGACCAGCCACTCTTCTGTTTGGTATTACAAAACTAACCACATTTGGTGTTGCATCGCAATAACCATGTAAGTTACCAGCACGTTTCCCAAAGTATACCTTAGCCTCAAGGGGGATGTTGTTTGATCAAATAGATCAACCATCCGAAATCTCTTCCGAGTGCACAACACAAATGACCTTTATGATGGACAGAATAGAGATTTTGAGTCCAGGCAACAACGGAACTCGGCCCAATCGGCCGTGTGTCGTGCCCGGCAGCGGGGGAGGCAAGGCTTCCGCGATAGTCATCCCACGAAATCTTTGCAAGGGAAAACCGGCAGCAGTAGGACAGAAGACGCAGGAGAAGAAGACCAAATTACTTAGAATAGGAACGTGGAATGTTAGGACAATGATGAGGACAGGGAAATTGGAGAATGTAAAGCGAGAGATGGAAAGGGGAAATATAGATATTTTAGGTCTATGCGAGGTGAGATGGAAAGATAGCGGGGATTACTGGAGTGATAAGTATAGAATAATATACAGCGGCGGGGACGAGAGCCAACGAGGGGTTGCCATAGTATTAAATGAAGAGGTAGGGAGAAGCGTACTCAACATAGAGCAGGTAACGGATAGAATACTACTAGTAGAGATAAAAGCAGAACCGACGAACTTGGTTATTATTCAGGTATACATGCCACCGAGTAACCATAAGGAAGAAGAGGTCGATAGGATATACGATCAGTTAGAGGGCATAATTGCGTGTGTTCCCGCAGGGAAACATTTGATAGTGGATTGGATAGGGGATTGGAATGCATCAGTAGGCGAAGGAAGAGATGGTAACGAGGTCGGGGACTACGGTTTAGGCACGAGGAATGACCGCGGGGAGAAAGCAGTTGAGTTCTGCAGGAGACAGGGGTTAGTCATCACCAACACTTGGTTTAGACACCACAAAAGACGCAGGTATACATGGAAAATGCCAGGTGACTCAGGAAGATATCAGCTAGATTATATTCTGGTTAGACACAGGTTTAGGAACAGTGTGATAAATTCGCACAGCTTCCCGGGAGCAGATGCGGACTCTGACCACAATTTAGTGGTTATGAAATGTAGCGTCCGTTTCAAAAAGATAAGGCAGGGGCGGCGAGTCAGAAAATGGAATGTAGAAGCATTAAATGGTTTGAAAAGGAAGGAATACAAACAGGCGATAGAGAAAATCATGGAGGATGGTAAAGACATAAGTACTATCGAAGAAAATTGGGAAAGTTTCAAGAAAGGGTTGTCTAAAACCGCAAAAGACACTATTGGAACCGTTAACGCTAAAAGAACTAGGAAACAATGGATCACGGATGAGATGATTACAAAGATGGATGAGCGGAGAAAATGGAAGAATGTAAATACAGAATTAGGCAAAATGAAGTACAAAGAATTAAACAATAAATTGAGACGGGCAACAAATAAAGCAAAAGAAGCATGGTGGAAGACGCAGTGCGAGGATATGGAAAGTCTGCAGAGGAAGGGGGAAATAGGTGCGCTGTACAGCAAAGTTAAATCTTTATCGGGAAGTAAGAAAGGGAGATGAACGATAGCAGTTAGAGATAAGGCGGGTAAGGTAATAGTTGACGCAGGGAAGATCCAAGAGAGATGGAAGGCATATATAGAAGAACTGTATAGTAAAGAACTTAGACCAACAAAGTTAGACATTGAAAAGGAACATGACGTAGAGGAAGATAGCTTAGGTCCAGGCATACTAGACAATGAGATAGAAAGGGAATTAAGGGAGATAACACTAAATAAGGCCGTGGGGGTGGATAACATTCCCGCAGAACTTTTAAAAGGCTTAGGGAATTGTGGGATGAAGAGGCTATATGGGCTGATCCATAGTATTTATGAGGAAGGAATTTGGCCGGAAGACTTTGTGAGATCAGTTTTAGTTCCTATTCCGAAAAAGGTAAAGGCTACATCATGTGAGGACTACAGGACGATAAGTTTGATATCCCACGCAGCTAAAGTTGTTCTCAGGATCATAAACAAAAGGATAGAGAGTAGGGCAAATGATTACTTAGGGGATGATCAGTTTGGGTTTAGGAAGGGGAGAGGTACGCGTGATTCCATTGCAGTAATGAGATTATTAATTGAGAGGAATATAGAACACAACCAGGAGGTATTTGCCTGTTTCGTAGATTTCGAAAAAGCATTTGATAGAGTGAATTGGGAAAAACTAATGAGTATATTGCAGAAAATAGGAATAGATTGGAGGGAAAGGAGGCTAATCCGCAACCTGTACATGTCTCAGACTGCTAAGGTACGAGTGGGGAACGGGGAGTCGGGTTGGGCAGTGTTAGGAAGAGGTGTAAAGCAGGGTTGCCCATTATCACCGCTGCTGTTCAACCTGTATGCAGAGGAAATGATTAAAGAGGCATGGGAAGAACTGGAGGTAGGAATGAAAGTGGGCGGGGAATTCGTAAAATCAGTTAGGTTTGCTGATGACTAAGCTTTAGTTTGTCAGTCAGCCAAGGGGCTGCAAGCATTGCTGAGTGAATTGGAAATGAAGTGTGACAGGTATGGGATGAAAATCAATATTAATAAAACAAAGGTCATGCGATTTTCTAGAAAGAAAAAGGCTAAGCTTAACATTAAAATAGGAGGGCAAAAACTAGAGCAGGTAGAACAGTTTACGAATCTCGGTAGTGTTTTGGACCAACACAGTCAAAGTAGTAAGGACGTAAGGAGAGGAATTGCGCTAGGCAAAGAGGCTTTCACAAGGAGGAGGGAGTTAATGACAGAGACGTTGAGTAAGGATGTTAAGAAAAGACTCGTAAAAACTTTAATTTGGAGTGTAGCTATGTACGGTGCGGAAACGTGGTCATTGAAGCAGGAGGATAGACGTAGACTGGAGGCTTTTGAAATGTGGGTGTGGAGAAGAATGGAGAAGGTGAAATGGACAGAGAAGAAAACAAATGAGGAAGTACTTGGTATGGTGGGCGAAGAGAGGAGCTTGTTGGGAGCAATCCTATGGAGGCAGGAAAAGTGGCTGAAGGGGGTATTGACCGGCAGCGGGATGTTGAAGACTGTAATTGAGGGGAGAATGTTAGGCAAACGAGGAAAGGGAAGGAACAAGATAGGGATGTTGGACGGGATGAAGGGAGGAAGAAAGTACTCAGAGATGAAGAGGGACCTGATGTAGAGTAGGATACTGGATTTTATATTTTGTTAGGAAGCACAAAATATTTAGCTAATAGCTGTGTCCATCCAAAAACTACCTTAACCGGTAGATTACCTAATAATAATAATATATGTATACATACATATATATATATATATATATATATATATATATATATATATATATATATATATATATATATATAGATAATATATAATTATAGTACATAGTACATTATAGTATATAGGCTAACAAATTGATGGCGTTATTACCATAAACTAATTGTAAGTTACAGAAACCATTACATGTGTATATTTGAATGCAGTGCTTCTTCCATGTAACTCATAAGCACAGTTGGAGACAGTGGCAAGTGCTAAAATAAGCTTTCCAACACCAAATATTATTAGAAATCAAATGTGATAATGAGTGATTGAGATAACACATTTGTGAGTCATATTAATTTATTTCTCAGGTTCAAATTTTGGACAGGACACCATTCGGATAAAAGAAGAGTTTGAGCATTTGTCTGATTTTTTTGTAATATTAAAAAATTATTTCTTTAATATTATGATGACCGATGCTAAGAATTTTGCATGATAAAAAGTGTCCATTTTTGATACTCTTTGCTCATGGACTAGCGTATAAAGGCAGGTTTTTTTGTAAAAGTAATATTTTGTCCAATAAATACAATTGCCGTTATCTAAACGCTTCAGAAGTGATATTTTTCATTGAAAGGGTGGCGTGGATAAGTGAGTATCATATTCTCAAACTGTCTAATTGAACTTGTCTCTGAGGAGACTACCACTACTAACTGTACGAATAAAGTGAATGCAATCCTTTCCAGCTGCCTCATGCTGCTTCATATCCGTGGCCACAATATCCCACCTAAACGGCCCCGTGAGCCCAACAGAGGAGCAACCTTGGACCCCCTTAGTCCTTCTCACTTTCGCGGCCTTCTTCTCCCACGTGGGACTTAGGCTATTGCCATGGATACTCATAGGGGAAGTGTATCCACCAGAGGTGAGCATGACAACAAAAAGCAGGGACTATTTTTAATACAGCAATCAATATTGCCATAAAAATTTAACAGTACTCATATGAAATTGGTAATGAATAGCATTAAATAAATTTCTACATTAACCTCAACCTCTAATGCAAAAATGACTCCAGTTTAGGGTCAAATGGGAATTAAGTTAGATGGATGGGTTTTTGATGACCAGGAATTGTGAAGAGGGATGAGAGATTTGGGAAAGTTATGGATAACAGTGGGAAATGTTAACTTATGGAACTCAACTACTAACTCAAGAGAATCCATCAATACTGAGCACCTACAGAGCCAACTAGGTGTTGACAATGCTTTCACTTATATCCAAGGATTTTGAGTTAACGGGTAGTCATGCAAATTTGATATTCAGTATTGTTTAATCTCAAAAGTAAGTACATTTTTGTAAACCTGCATTTTCATCTTTTGTTACCTATTTTTTGTCATTCTTTGGTTAAAAAAATACCATTATGAAATACATGGGAACTGTTCAAGGTAATATGGAAATAGGATATATGGAAATCATTTAGGAACACTATGATAGATAAATAGATTATGGAGATGAGAAGAAAAACTGGATGGACCCAAAATGAGGCATTCAGAAATTATGGATTGTAATATAAGAAAAAATTGAAGGGAACCCCACAAGTGGAAGACTTAGGGGCAGATTAGGGAAAATTGAAGCAGGGGAATAGTGTTAGCATGGAGTTGGAGGCTGGAATGGAAAAGAATTAAGGATAGCAGTAACCAATCAATGGAAACATTGAAGAATCAATGTAACAAGTAGAATAAGGTATTCAGGTCTCTATATATGTAATAGATAGCATAAATTTTAGTTTAATATTTCCATTTCATAATTATTCTGTCATGGCAAAGGACTCAAAAATGAACCTATTTTTTTATTAATAATTTAATCCTCATTTAATCCTCATTGATGCTCAGAAAATGAGGATTGAAGTAATCCCATTGACACTCCTTTTTAAATTTTGTTGACAACTCCATCTCATCTCATCCCATCCACAAAACTTATTCTCAGGTCCGGGCCATGGCTAGTGGTGCATCTGGTTCTGCTGGCTACATCTTTGGTTTCGCCGCCAACAAGACCTTCTTTAGCCTTCGTGACAGCCTCACCCTCCCTGGAGTCTTCTGGCTCAACGGAGGGATTGGACTGGCCGGAGCTGTATATCTCTACTTCATCCTGCCGGAGACTGAGGGGCACCAATTGTACGAGATTCAGCAGCACTTTGAGGGCAAAATAGACCTTCGAAAGATTGGTGTGGCAAGTAAGGCCAAAAGCCTCGCCATGAAGGCAAAGCTAGACAAGGAGAACTGGGCTGCTGACAATCCCGCCATGACAGCGGAGGAGGGGGGGCAAGGGAATACTCAAGCGGACATGGAAAAGGGGGAAACCCGCAAAGAGTCCAAAATTGAGTATGAATCAAGGCTGTGATCTATTTATTTTTTTCCCCTGAGTGCTACTGAGTGCAAGAATGTAGTGAGAATTATGCAAGGCAAAAATCATTAAATGCGGAGACAGAATCCTTGGTTTGCCTACTAAACTTGCTCCACTAAAAGGAGACCATAGTGGTTGGGCACATATTTCATATCCAAACACTAGAGGACCTCTAGGAATTAGCATCACTGAGAAACCTCAAATGAGGAACAGCCACTGTGTTTTATGATGCTTCTGCACATCATGATAGGTAGGTCTCTTGAGTTTCTTTGAAAATTAAAATGAACCTTCACTTTGATGGCCTATGAGCAAGTAGAACTATTTTTTTTTAATTGTACATAAGAATGACAATGGACAGGAGAGAGAAAAGAGAAACAGATGACAACATAAGGGGTGCCCAACCAAAAAGAAACTCTCCGAAGGATAACAGCAGCTCGTCCTTATTATGTTAGAAATTAATCAAATGACTCCCTTAACTGTCACATTGTAGCTTTATAAACATTCAAGATATGGATATCCCTTAACTTTTGTTGCTATTGTCAGAGATATAAGAACAGTGATGATGATGATAAGCAGAAAAACTCCAAAACTGATTACATACTTTGATGGATATCTAATCCTCAAATTTAATCCATATAAATTCATAATTATTATATGTTTTGGCTGTGATTGCAACATTGTTTATTTTGTTATCAGATACAAAAAATATCACTTTTTCAATTATTTCCTATGAAAGGTAGCTGGATGACTAAATGCTCATTAAAGAATTGGCTTCAAATAATAATGGAAAAGAACTTTGGCACAAATGGGCAACAACAGAGTGCATAATAACAAATTTCATTCCATCATATTACAATGAAAACGTCAATTGGCAAATATTTGCCTTAATTTCTTTAAAATAAAGGATTCTTCATTGACTTGACATGTAAATGGACGAAGCATGTTGTCAATTTACACAATCTAAAAATTCATGATCAATATTATTTCAAATGAGCTTTAAACATAGACTGAGAAAGTCATTCGAGCTGATGATTTCAGAAGCCACAGTGATTTTTATTGAGTTTATTATCAAATTTGTTAAGCTATTTGTGTGTGTTGATGTATTACTTTTAGAAGCCTGTCAACAGAGGCAAACATGGAAGTAATTGTGTTTTCAAGCAAAAGGGTTGATTGGAACTTGTCAGGTAATAGGTTAACTATAAATATGAAGAACTGCATGTAATTGTTGGTTATTGTGAAATTTAAATTTGATTAAATGGCCGTTTGGAAGAATCTATTAACTACAGTAATCAAGAACTATGATCAATTTTTTCCTTGTCACTCTCCAGCAAGTCATCATCATGTCAATCTGTTCAATGTCAGTTGCCATGATCAGATTTTTTTGCAATTTGCTCCTTTGACACTGAAATAAATTAAATTTGCTGCCCATGTAAAAAAGAAAAAAATCATATGAAATGTTACTGAAAACCTACAGCTGTGAAAAGGTTTTGCTATGCTAATTATGTGTAGCATAAGAAAATCTGTACAATTTGATTGCACAAGGGTCCAGATGTGTAGTTCAACCACCAGATGAAACATGGTGACCTATTAAATAGATGTTTCAGTTACTATATCTCCATAAGATTGTGGTGAATGACACATGAAGCAATTGATACGCCTGTATCCCCTGGGGGAGAACAATTTAGATGAGAGGAAAAAAATGAGTTTTTCAGCTAGAAAATTCTTTTTTCTTAGTCCAGGAACATGCTGCCAATTACCCAACCATATTGCAAAAACTCTTTAAGTTCTGTCACCCAAGGTGACCACTTATGATTGAAGTACCCACATTGGGGGATCAGCTGACCAACAACACCATTTCTTAAATGTGCAGTTAGTTTTACAGTATTCAGTTTTTCATTTTTATACTCCTTTGTTTTTGAAACTCGCTTGAATAAGTGATACCTTAATGACAGAGTTGTCTCTCTGAATATTATTTGTAATGTTATAAAATGCAAATTGCATTGATGTATATTTTTTGTATTTTTAATAAATTTTCTCCAAAAAGTATCTTCTATTACTGGCCTTTGTATATTTGAAATATTTCATATACATACAATAATTAAAGCATAAACCTGAAACACTATTTCCTCAGAGATAAATAGATTGAGGAAATCAGCCATATACACAACAAAAAATGGATTCTCATCCCTCATAGATAATACTTGAGCAATTCCTATTCACCCACAGCATTCAACCCATAGGAAAAGTGAGCATTGCCCAAAATCAGGCCACTGAGACTTTATTTGTACAACCTTACCACCAAAATGTAGGTCATTTTCTTGGTAAACATAATTTTACATTATAAGAGGATGACACTTCATTAACTATAGTTATAACTTAATCAACCAAATATTCATACAAAAATATTATACCACGCTTGCAGCTACATGCAAACAACATTACATAATGACACAAATTATGCATTACACTCTGAAATTGTTGCATTGCAAGGTGCATTTAGCAGATGACGGCATAAAAAGTTACTGCCGTGGTATCAACTGCATTTTCTTGGACACAAATGATGAAAAACCACAGAGAGCATGCTGATTTTGCTAATGTTTTTTCTACTCATCAAACTGACTATCACTCATATATGCAGCATGAAACAAGAATGCACAAAATAGACCTCATAGAATAAATGACTAGTATGTTTTGGTATGAACCCATTAACAAACTAAATGGAATGAGATTAGGAATGATTAAACAAATAAATCTTTGACAAATTCCAAAGAAACTGCGGGAGATGCTGCAACAGTAACTTTTAACGGAGTCATCCGCTAATGTGCATTTCAATGCAACAATTTCAGAGTGTAAAAATCATTCACCTTGACTGGAATCCCAGTAAAGGTGAATAATTTTTACACTCTGAAATTGTTGCATTGAAATAAATCTTTATGAGTAAGATATTTTGGCACATTTTCGAGATTTCCAGATTGGTCATTATGTAGGATATGTCCAGAAAATGCGGCATATCTGGTCACCCAACCCATTGGTTTTTGTTTATAGGTGAGGACAGAGAGCTCACCCAAAACCAAGCCTTTAAGTGCGTGAAATACACAACTTCAGGGTATAATAGCAAGTATCTTTCCCTGTACCACCACCCAGTTTCACAAAGAGCTCTAATAAACAGAAAATTTGGGCTTTTGCATTTGGTTCTCCAAATACAAAACCCAGAATATGAACTTGATCAGGTACTGACAATAGGGTAACATATCTTCCCTTCTCCTAACTAATTATTAGCTGATAATCATGCTACCAATTGAATTTCTCATGATGGCTAAATAATAATTGGATTATATTCTGTTAGTTCTCTAAAGAAATTCAGACAATTCTCGGGCCTTTATTATTTACTATTTTTATAAAAGAACTAGCTACCATAATAACTCATTGTAAACATCACTTTTATGCTGACGATCTACAGATATATCTTGAGTCCTATCCCTCTGAATTTAACCATGCCATTGACTTGGTCAACAAGGATATCCAACACATCTGTGAATGGCTGACTGAAAATCGGCTAAATCTAAATCCCAAAAAGACCAAGTCGATAATCTTTGGAAGCACCGCCAATGTACATATGCTGCTCGCAAGTGATCTCCCTAAAATAAGTGTTTTAAATATTCAAATTGACTACTCAAATACAGTGAAAAGCTTAGGAGTTTATCTAAGCAGCACCTTAACCTGGTGCGAGCAAGTAAATGCCATTTCTAATAAAGTTCATAAAACTCTTTACACAATGAAGCATTTCAGACACCTAATCCCTATAACATTACGCCAGAAGCTTGTTCAAACGTTAGTATTACCACATCTAGACTATTGCTCAGTTGTCTACGCTGATGTGAATAAGGAGCTAAGTACCAAATTACAAAGGCTCCAAAATTCTTGTCTACGATTCATCTTTAATATGCGTTTTAATGAACGTGTAACTCCTTACTACAAAATGTTGAATTGGTTAAAACTCGATCAGAGGAGAATGCTTCAAAAGGCCTCACAATTATTTAAAGTTCTGAATTCAAAAACCCCTTCATATTTATATGAAAATTTTATATTCAATTCACTTACGACAAAGAGATCAACCTGCATTACAAAAACATTCCATCTTCCCAAATACCGCACGGCTATATATGAAAAGTCATTCAGTATTTCATCCTGTAAACTATGGAACTGTTTGCCTAATAAAGTAAAATTATCCAGGAACACATCCCAATTCAACAGGAACATGTTTGAATATCTGTTTACCACACTACCATAATGACCTTATTACTGTTCTATCAGGCTAAATATTTAACTATTGTTCTTTGTATTTGTATGTATGTATTGTACTATATGTTTCGTTCTACTGATGTTAAATTATGTCTTGTATCACTAGTTTAGAACCAGTTTCACTCCAAAGGTTTCAAAACCTAATGTAACCTGTATTCTGCTCCAAGGGACTTTGCTCCCAGAGCAATAAAATTGTTTATATATATATATATATATATATATATATATATATATATATATATATATATATATATATATATATATATATATATATATATATATATATATATAAAGAAATGTGTGTTCCATTATATCACTAGATGCAGATTTTTACGGACTCCTTCAATCCAGGGTACATACCTGGTTACTGGCTCACCCACCTAACTCATTGGATGAATTCTTTTGTGACACTCTTCATCACATTTAAGAACTTATGTTTTCATGTTAAATAATATTTATAATGACGACATTTAATATGGTTGTACCATTTTTCAAAATGAATAAAGTATTATTATTATTAATGTGCATATTCAACACAAATATGATTTTTGCAATCTCAAAATTCCTCCATGAGATTTACATGGGAAATATTATTTTATTTTTCTAGGAGAATGAAACTTTACAACAAAATATTCCTTCAAAAGAGTAAAGTATAATTTTCACTTGGTTAAATTACACAAAAAATGCTCATCTTCGATTCTGTAAAAGGTACTTTGTGACAATTTAAGCATTAGACTTCTCCGTGGTTTCTTTTAACCTCTGCATGCATGGTGATAACTCACTGTTGACATAAAGAGGGGTTTTCCTTACACAATAATATTCTGACTGTTCATCTTCACACTCCTGATTGAATGCAGCAAATTCTATGCCATCAATTTGGTATATTTTCATATCAATATTTTCTTGTAAAATGTTTCCCATCTCAATTACTTCTCTTAAGTACTGTAATTTTGAGAGAAAAATAGTATGAAAGCCCATGTAACCATTTATAAAGGCAACTCCAATCAGAGGGTGAATGTTTTATGATCTTTCCAAGCTGATTGCTCAAGTTTGATCCCTGGTAGGGATATTTTGTTTGCCCGGTCAACTCTCAATTAGCGAGACTTCAGTTGCATGTACATAATTGTCAGTTTTACAGAGTATTCACAGGATGTTCGCAAACCATTCATCATGAAGTTTTTTGTGTTTTCAAGATTTTCTACAGATTTGTTTTGGTTTCCCAGAACATGTTGCATTTGACCAAAATAATAAAAATGTGCATGAACAATACTAGTTCGGAGTAAATCATGTACTGTTGTAGTTGAATTTAGATTTTATAAAATATTATATGTAAAAACATTTAGCTAGCAAACTCAGATACCAAACCAAAAAAAAGAAATAGTAAGCACTGCAGGGTAGAGGAATTTATTCCCTCAGAATAATAATAATACTTTATTCATTTTGATAAATGGTATAACCTTGTTAAATGTTGCCAGCATTAATATGGTTATACCACTTCATATATAACAATTTCTTAAATGTGATGATTTTGACAAAATAATCCATCAAATGAGTTAAGTAGGTGAGAAAGTATCCAGGTATATACCCTATTCTTGAAACTCTGGATACAGTCCAATTTCAACCAAGTACAATCGAATGTTCACATTATGAAATGAGGTGTAAGTTGAAGACAATCTGCAAAAAGTAGTATTTAGATTCGCTTTACCCCTTGTGATGCAGTTATTAATGTGAGATCTTGATTGGTAAGTTTCTAGATTAACTTTTACATGAATCAGAACATTAAAGATACAGTCATGATTCCATACCTAATGAAAAAAGGCTTGCAGGAATCACATGGTGGTATATTAGCAAGAGAGTCAATACCTGTAGTTCTCTTTTGTTGTAGCCAGATTCGTTTCACATGTAGGGAATGACCCCATAGTTCAACTCTATACTTCAAATGACATTAAGAGAAGGCATGGTAAAGTGTTAAACGATAATCATTTGGAATGAGAGAGTTGAGCTTTCTTAACATATAAACAGCTTTACTCAGTTTATTACAGGTCTGACTGATGTGGGTCTCCCAGTTAAGTTTTATATCAATATAAATTCGAAGTATTTTAGCAGTTTCAATTTCAGTTATTTTTATTTAAGACTGCATACAATATGCTGTTTTTTTTAGTATTTAAATGTAAATGATTAATATCAAACCATTCCTTAGCCTGTCTTTGGGTAGCACTAGATCGTGCCTTTGCATCTTCTAGATTTTGACTTTATGGTACAAAAGTGGTTTCAGCAGTATATAAAACATATTTACATTTCATATTACAGAGAAAATCATTAATTATGATAATGAAAAGTACTGGGCCAAGCACAGAACTCTCCGGGACTCTGTATTTTAGGTACTTTAAGAGCTGCTGATCAACAGCCATCAGGTTCAACCAATTGGTGGTAATCATCCAAAAATGACTTCATTAATGTCAGTGCAACTCCCTTAATACCATAATATTCTAGCTTCGATAGTAATATTGAATGATTAACACAGTCGAAAGCCTTACTAAGATCACATAGTGTCACAGAGACTGATTCTTTCCCTTCAAATGCATTAATGACATAATTAACTATGGACTCTGCTGCCATAATTGTAGATTTCCCAAATTAAAAGCCACACTGTCATTTGGAAAACAGACTATTTGTGTGAAAAAATCACGTATTTGATCTTTTATTACAGCTTCAAAAATTTTACCCAAAACAGAGATTATGTAAATGGGGAGGCAGTTAGTAAAATCATCTTTATCACCTTTTTTATAGATGGGTACTGTTTGGGAGTACTTTAGAGCTGTTGGAAAATTTCCTGCCTCAAAAAATTACATCAAGTTGAGTAACATAGCTAATGATTCTGCAATCAGCACAATAATATCCTTGATTAGGGAATTAGACTGACTATGGATATCCTTACAGAGGGATTTTTAAAATTTTTTTTACAGTCAATATAATATCAAATGGAGTAACGAAATAACATTTTAAATTTAAATTATTTGGAGAAAGATTTTGCGGTACATCACCAATATTGGTTGCATCAACTTTTTCAGGGATCAAATTGTCTTCAACAGCTTTAAAGAAAAAATTATTTACAGTACCTGAGGTAAAAGGAAGATTTTCTTTTGTATTATCATGGCCAACCTCTTCTTTGATTACTCTCAACGCTGTTTTTTGTTTATTATTTGCATTACAAATAAATTCCTTGTAGGCTTTATTTTTTGCACACCTAATTGTGTTATTATAATTCTTTAAAATTTCAAATAAGCCTCTTTGTCATGCAGGCTTCCACTGGTTTTGTGAGAGTGGTATTAACTGAGTAAATAATTTTTAAGAGCTAATAACTCCCCAGTATACCACCAATTATTTTTATTCTTTTGAGGTTACAGTTTAGTATTTTTCTAGGAAAGCAATGCTCAAATATCTCTAAGAAATTAACTAAAAAACTTGGAAAACTAAGTTGCTCAACAGAACCTGTGCAAATACCATGCCAATTGATACAAGATAAAGGCAGTTTGAAACTCTCTGAACCTTCTACTGTTATGAGCCTAATAGTTATGCTTTTGCTTCTATTTGAGAATTTATTTTGAGCTATTTGAGTCTCAAAAGTGAAGCTTATTCCGTGACGGTCAGACAGGAGGTAGTCGAGAACACTTATACTATAAGTACTCAGGCATCATGAGTGAAATGAGGATAAAATTAACAATTATAACATACAAGTAAAGAAATATCTATACGATCATAATGCTTTGTAGTCACTTGGAAATTATACGGAATATTTGCTGATAATTTGAGGCAGAAACTAAAAATTTGCCAAAAACTTCTGGATGCTCATTAAATTCCCCCCTATATTCCTGATTTTGATAGTAGTCCCCATTCTCATGCTTTACTCATTAGTCAATGCCCTGAATCTGCTTCCCCTACTTGAGAATCATATGAAACAACAGAAAATGAAAGTAATGCATGGTACAGTTATGTATATTACATGGTAGGAGGTATGGATCCATCTTCCCTGTGGTCATTTGAGAACACAATTTGTGACCCTGACTCCATGAGGCCATCAATCTCAGTTAAAATGCTGTTGTAGAGTTGCAATCCAGCTATCAGATGATGAGTCTTTTTCCTTGGTAACAGCAAGGTATACGAGAGGAAGGATTTAGATAATGGCATCAATTAAATCAATACCTGGTCTTTGAGACATGATGATTGACATATATTAGAGGCTTTTAGATATGCTATGGAGAAGAATAGTGAAAATAAGTAGAGGCAAGAGAGGAAGATAGAAGAAGTTTTTCTAATCATGGAGAAAGAAGGAAATTTCTAGGCCAAATTCATAGAAGGCTGAAAAAGTGAGTTGAGGAGATATTAAGAGGTGATATCATACTGAGGGCTGCACTCGAATGGAGAATGTTGGCATGAAGGCCATGGTGTATGGGAGAATGGAAAGTAGAGAAGAGAAAGTAAGGAAATAGGCCTTGTAAATGGCATAAAGGAAGGTAGACACTAGGAAGGATTGAAAAACGAAATGATGTAGACCAAACAAATTAGATTGTTAGGGGTCATTTAAAAGTCACTTTCAATAGATAGTCTTTCTATTTTGATGAACAAATTAAAGACAATAAAATAAGGGGTTTGATAAATCCACAAAAACAAGCTTACGACTTTACCAAACCAAGCTCGTACTTTACCACATCAAAAAATTCTCCCATGAAACTCCTTTGGCTGCTGACCAGGAAAGATTAAATCAAGGGCCTTAAATGCAAAGGTGTGATAGGCACATAAAACTAAGGGTCAGAAGTTTATCAAGTTTGAAACTGTGGTCCAGGTATTGTTTAAAACTGTAGAGTGGTGCAATATCCCCATATAGCCAATGTTAGGAAGAACCACTATTTTTGTGCCACCAAATGCCACCTCACACACAAAGTGCCAAACTGATGCTTTTAAAAGTTCAACTTAAGCTCAGTAACCTAGGTCCTCTTAATCCATCATATTTTCCTCCAAGTTTCAAGCCTGTTAACTAACATTACCTAGATGGCACACCTTAGTCTAGACATAAGTCTTCAATGACAGTAAACTAATTGCATTGGACTGCATGTTAACCTATCACTCTCGAAACATTCTTTTGATGTGCCAAAATATCTTCCAGTCTTTCTTTTGTTTGCTACATTAACATTATTGAACGGCATATTATTCTAGTTAAATTTAGAATATAAATTTCTTTATACTTCACCTTGGGTGAAATATTGGGTGAATGGTGGGTAAAACGAAGTTGCCGTTTTAAATATATTCCATGGAAACATTCCCTAAGCATTGTGCTCATTCATCATTTCATTTAAATTTCAATCGAATTCTGTATATTTTCGTAATGGAGCTAAATTTTGATTTTCATTTAGCATAGAATTTTACGAAAAGGAAGATATCTTGGCATAAAAATTTGATGTTACCATCTCCGGCCGGGGTAACCATCTCAACCCAAAAAGTTGCATATGACTGTATGGATGGGAAGATGACAGCGCGAAAGGAAATTTCATTTTAATTAAATGAAGAATACAATGTATCTTTCCACTGTCCTTTATTTGCATACAACCGGTTTCAATGCAACGCTCAAGCGTCATCATCAGGTAATAATTAAACAAGTCGCAGTCCACTTATATGCCAATCATGAGGGAGAGGAGGGGTGGGTGAGAGAGGGGGGAGAGAAGGAGGCGAAAGAAAATGGAGTTGCAATCGGCATTGATGGGGAGAGGGGTGTTAAGCGTCAGGACAGGTGCTTGGTTGATTTACAGTGGGGTGGGGTGGGGGGGTTTGTCTGGTCTATCTGTGAAGGAAAGGGGTACTTCCATGATTGGGGAGAGGTATTCAAACAATAAATCGTTAAGCAAATGACCCGTTTTTAAATTCTTCCTGATTTCAAGCTCTTCCCACTTGTCCATCCTCATTCCTTTTTCCATCTGGTTTAAGGGTTCCGGATTGAAATCACTCCAATGATTTTCTTCCCATAGATGTTTGGCGAAAAGTGATTGCTTGAGGTCACAAGTTCTAAAACAGCGTTTATGTTCCTCCGCCCTTGTTTTTAATTACCTCCCCGTTTGACCTATATATATAGCACCACAGTCCCCACAAGTTAACTTATAAACGCCACTTTTATTTTTTATATATATTTTGTCTTTACTGGTATTCAAGAATGATTTTAAGACATTAGTATAGTAAAAAGCTATTCGAAATTTCTCCCGAGGAAAAAGGTTGTCTAACTTCTGTAAAATTAATCCATAATATGAGAGTTTGCACCATTTGTGTAACCTATTTCCCCCACATTAATTGGTTTGAACAAAAGATTGTATGCTTTGGAGGAACATTTTCTTTGTAGTATTTTGTCAATTAAATTTTCTTTGTAGCCATTTTTCATTGGTAAACCTTAAATCGTTTTGAGTTCTTTAACAAAATTACTTATGGAAAGAGGAATGGCCAACAGTCTGTTTAGAAGAAAATGAAAAGTGGAAAGCTTATGCGATATGTGATGGTGGGAGTTGGAGGGGATAATGTGGTATGTGGTGGCACTTTTCCGAAAAATTGCAAATTCAAAGTCCCGTCCCTTTCTCGACACTGTGATATCTAAAAAATTTAATTGATCATTCTGTTCTTTCTCACAAGTGAAGTTGTTACTTTCGCATTGGGAATTCAGGTTGTTCATTAACTTATCTAACTGTCTATCAGTGCCCGTCCATATAGCAAAGATATCGTCTACATATCGAAACCAACAGTGAATATTCTTGGCGCAAATTGAGGGGTTGCTGAATATTTTACTTTCAAAATCGTCCATGTACAAGTCAGCAAGTAGTGGTGATAACGGGGACCCCATGGCTAATCCTTCAACTTGTTTGAAGAAACCATTGTTAAATTGGAAATAATTTTGTTCCACACACAATCTCAAAAGTAACATGTATTCACTGAGGAAGGGTGGTTCGGCCCAACACTTTTCAGCACTCTTTCCGCCACTAACAATGCTTCCAAAACCGGGATATTTGTGAAAAGGTTTTTGACATCAAAAGACACTAGGATAAGTTTGGAGGGCGGGGAACCTTTCTTGGAGAGCTGTGCACAGAAATCACTGGAATTTATCACTCCTAACTTAGATTGGAAATTTGTCAACTCTCTGAAGAGGGAGTTCAAAAGGGAGGCTAGTTTTCTCGTGGGGGCGGATACACTGGAAATCACTGGTCTCATGGCAATATTTACTTTATGAATTTTAGGAAGGCCGAAAAATCTGGGAGCCCTCGGATTCATCAGTATTGCTGTGTAAATATCGCTTTGTTTGAGGATATTGGGGGTGGTTTTTAAACACTTGATAACTATTCTTTGGAAGTTCGTGGTGGGGTCATTTGGGAGTTTCACAAGTTTTTCACTGTTGATGAAGTCATAAAACTTTCCAATATAGTCACTTTTATTCATCACTACCACTGTGTTGCCTTTGTCCGCTTTTTCAACGATCAGATTGTTGTATTTCAAATATTTTTTGCACGAGATGATCGAAGATAGCTCTTGAGAATAGAACCTACTTTTAGGGAAGTCCACATAGACAAAGGATTTAAACTTCCAAGCTGTGATCGTCTTTAAGCCGATGACTTTCTTCAACAAGGGCAACTTCACAGTCCACGGCTAAATTTTCCAAGTCTTTCGTCCCAATTGGAATGTTCGGGACATATTTAAAACCCTGATCAATTAAGTTATTGTGCTCGATGTCAAGTTCTACATTAGACATGTTAACCACTCTGTTGTGAAAGACGGATGGAGTGTCTTCCGCAGTGGGCTTTTTTGAGGAATGCTTTAACCTTTCAAGACGGTCAATTTTATCACAGATAAATAACCTCTTCTTGGGCGCAATATCACTGCTTTTTTGTCGAACGTAATCATCCAATAACGTCCATTCGATCCAGCTCAGCTCTTGGCACAGCTCCGTGTGTAACAGGAATCTGTAGTGGTAGATGCTGTTTCTCCTTGCGTACCAGGTTTGCAGTTCTTTTTTCACCCATACTCTCTGTGCTGCTCGGACTGCGTGCCTCCCGCTAAGGAATCGCTGTTGATGTTCAAGTTGACGTAGTTCGGGATGAGTCCAAGATTGATGCATATGCTATTGAAGTAGATATTCAAAGATGCCACCCTGTACTTGATGGTCAGTGTCGGGTAGAGTTTGGCCTTTTTCGCTATACTTGCGTTTTTTAAATATTCAATTGTTCCCGGCTCATCCTTGTGGAAATTAATTTTAATTAAATGAAGAATACAATGTATCTTTCCACTGTCCTTTATTTGCGTTTAGTGCCTTTTTAACGATTTATTCTTTGAATACCTCTCCCCAATCCTGGAAGTACCCCTTTCCCTCACAGATAGACCCGACAAACCCACTCACCCCACCCCACTGTAAACCAACCAAGCACCTGTCCTGACACTTAACACCCCTCTCCCCATCAATGCCGATTGCAACTCCATTTTATTTCCCCTCCTTCTCCCCCTCTCTCACCCACCCCTCCTCTCCCTCATGATTGGTAAATAAGTGGACTGCGACTTGTTTAATTTGTACCTGATGATGACGCCTGAGCATTGAAACCGGTTGTACGCAAATAAAGGACAGTGGAAAGATATATAGTATTGTATTCTTCATTTAATTAAAATGAATTTCCACAAGGTTGACCCGTGAACAATTGAATAGAAATTTCATTATTTAGAGTGCACATAACTTTCCCTTTTAGTGGGTCATGGTGGTAGGAACCGTGTTAGGATAATATGGGTATGCATTCTCAATGTAGGTACCATATGATTAAAGTTTTATCTTTTCTTGAACCTAAATCTCAAATTATACTTATACCAGTCACTTTTGAACATAATTACTTATCCTGAGACACCTGCATACCTCCTGACTCCCTTTCAGTTTCAGATCACCCTTGTGTACATTCTGGTGATATCATGTGAGATGCTCCAAAATGCAGCAATTCATTGGCATAATCAACCTAATTAACTCTCGTGAAATGGGAACTTACTTTCACATGAAATTTCTTATGGTTACACTAAGATATCTGTAGAACCTTCGGCATTCTTACATAGAAGTAGAGAAAACTCTTTGTTCCTTTTAAGTATTATTATCCACTTTCATAACACCAAATCATTGTTAAAAAATCTACACCAGTATCAAAATTAATGTGTAAGTATATGGTCAATCAATGCAGGTAAAATATTGCTTCTATATATGATTTTTCTGCTTTTTATTTTCTGTTCAAATGTTGTTATGAGAATAACATAAAATGGTTCATTGTAAAAAAAATAATCTGGAATGTTTGTTTTACCCTTGGTATTTGTGAGGACTCAGAGGATATATTTTTGCCTGCCTGAAGTAACTATCAGAGGTATTATTACCGTAAACCAAATATCACATTTGGCACTAACATTGATGAGAAACTTTTGCATGGCAAGGGTATGTCAACATTAAGCAGAACTTCTCCCTCACACTTCATGCTTAAGAACATATGATAAGAAAAATTTTCATCTAGCACTACTTTGTATGAATGTTAAATAATACTATCTACCATATTTCCTCATAGTAAGCGAGAGATAATAACCATTTCCTCATGGTGGAACCCCGGGAGCTACCTTTTTTATTAATTCATAATTATATTTTTACATACTATTATACATTGGATTGGATGATCACAACCAATTGGTTGAACTTGATGGCTGTCCATCTGCAGTTCTTTAAGTAAAATGTGGTGTCCCACAGGGCTCTGTGCTTGGCCCAGTACTTTTCATCATCATGATTAATGATTTGCTCTATAATATGAAATCTAAATCTGTTTTATATGCTGCTGACACCACTTTAGTACAAAAATGTCAACATCTAGAAGATCAAGAGGTATAAACTAGCGGTACCCAGAGACAGGCAAGGAATGGTTTAATATGAATCATTTACATTTAAATTCTGAATCAACCCAGCCTATTGCATGCAGTCTTAAATCAAAAATAACTGAAAGTGAAACTGCTAAAATACTTGGAATTTATATTGATATAAAACTTAACCGGGAGACCCACATCAGTCAGATCTGTAATAAACTGAGTATAGCTGTTTATATGCTAAGAAAGCTCAACTTTCTCATTTGAAATGAGTATTGTTTAACAATTTACCATGCCTTCTTTCAATGTCATTTGAATTATGGTGTTAAGTAATGAGGTCATTCCCTACATGTGAAACAAATCTGGCTAAAATATGACTGTACTCAGTTGAAATTGGACTGTATCCAGAGTTTCAGCAATAGGGTATATACCTGGTTACTTGCTCACCCACTTTACTCATTGGATGAATTCTTTTATGACAATATTCATCACATTTAAGAACTTATGTTTTTATATTAAATAATATTTATATCGGTGAAATTAAATATGGTGGTACCATTTTTCAAAATGAATAAATTATTATCATTATTATTACATTGCATGTGCACAAATATAATATTACATTATAATTGTACACATGTATACATTTTTGCATACATATATGCAAACATTTAGAGGGATTTTTGTTTCTCATTCGGTGAATAGCACTGAGAAGATGATATTTCAACTGTGTAGTCCTGAGGGGGGTATATTAAACTCCCATTTGAAGAACTTGGATCGTATTACTATATCCTCACATGAACAAATCTAATGATCTGAAGATTTCTGAAGCATAGTTAAACCATTATAAGGCTTCTGTAAATCACATGTTGATACCATATACCTATATAGTATAGCACCATCAGGCTAAAATCAGCTACAAGAAGTTCAAAACCAGCATTTTGCTCATGTAAGATGTTTCGCCTGCAGTTAAGGTTGCCACCACTCAGTGTTTTGACTGAAAAAATCCAAGTTTTAAATGTATCTAGTTATGAATTGAAGTACCAAACATACAAAAGAAAAAAGTCTTGCTACTTTATATCCTCCCCTCCACTGCCAGACAAATTTTCCAAATTCATGTTAAATGATCCACCGCTACGCAATTCAAGTTATCAAAATCTGATTTACTCAATATCTTGAGGTCAAAATGCCTGAGGATGGCAAACCTGGCTATATTTATACTAAGATATTAATATCATGTGTACAAGGTCTGTCCCAAAAGTAGTAAGACTGATTTGATTAAAAACATTCACTCTAAAGTCTTCGAAGTAGCACCCTTGGGCATCTTCCCTTCACTCAGGCCAAATTTTTGTCACTTTTGGAGGTCAAAGGGCTTCCTGAATGTTTGACATCTTCAACACCTTTTCTACCCTCCTGAAAACACTCGTGCCACTCAAAGACACCCGATCTACCAAAATGGCATTATAACCATAAGCTGTCTTGAGCATTTCCTGGTTTTTCCCTGTTCCAAACAAAATTTGATGGCATAGCGTTGTTCCAATAACCGGTTTATGACAAAGCATAACTAGGTCACATAATAGAGGTTTTGCAAACAAATGATTTGCACTCCACAAAGGCTGGGAGCCAAAACTGCCACTGGCCTCCAAGCCTTTCCTGAGATTCCCCTCCCTCAAACCCAACCAGAGAAACCGCTGCCCATCCATCTGTATATCCAAGAAAAAATAAGTCCTACTACTTTTGGGACAGACCTTGTATTATTATATGAGTGAGAAGTAAAAAGAGCTAAATCAAAATGTGAAAAAAGGTGAACCATTTCATAATAACAATATGGTTACTTTTCTTAGATTAAAAACAAAACGGACCTTAAGCACAGCTATGTTTGGCCGGTTTCCCCATATGTAAAGTTTTCTCATGATGGCTGGCTGCTTTAGGCGGTAAATTAAATTTTGGATTCCATCAAAATCAATATTGTTGTGACTAATATCCAGCACCTCTATGCTAGTACTTGGTAAGTATCTGCTAAGCTCCCTGCAGAAGTAATCAAATTGAATCAGCCTTAAAGACCTATCTAGTGCTATGTACCTAGAAAATAATGCTGCAGAGAACTCTTTTTCAAAATACTTTTGAGTAAATAGAAATTATGTTGCTATAATATCAAGTTTTGTTTCATGGACCTGATATAGTACACTTTTTTTCCAGGGATCCAATTCTTGTTCTTATCCCAACCCTTTTTGCAAGTTTTGGATATCACTATGATTACACCTTTGGCATTTTCCTTCTATAATGAAGAAAAGGTGTTTTCACTGCCAAAATCACAAAAAAGCTATGGATTACTCACATACACAATAATGAAAAAAATTTTTAGTAGGCTATCTCACATAAAAAGATTAAAAATAAAGCTCCTCAAAAATGTTTTGCCTCTTGCTGGTCCACCTGAAAGGTGAGGTTTGAAATTGTTTGTCAATAACTGATTTTACAAACAGAAATTCAGACGCAACCATCTCCCAAAACATGTGTGCATGTTAACTAAATATTCAGACCTGCACATGAATGTGGATACTTTTTTCATGCTATCATGGTCAGCAAAAGAGAGTAGGCGTGATAATAACTAAATAAAAATACCTCCGGAAAGTCTTTACAATAGTCTAAAAACTGCATCAGACTTTTACAACAAACAAATATTTGACTGTAATGTTGAAGAAAGATTTGTAGAATAACTTTCCAAATGCATGTGTGCATGAACAAAGCCTAAGGAAAAATTAAAATATGTCAAAACTGTATAACCTACCATTGCATGTGGCGCTATAAGGTTCATTATTTATTACACATAGATGTATATATGTATTAAAAACATCTGAAAATAATGCTTACACTGCACCTTCATCACCAATCATGTTGAATGCAAGATTCAAAATCATTAATGGAGGCTTGGATAGAAGGTACGGGCCTAAATATTTAATTGAAAAATCAGAAAGACTGTTGCAACTGAGGTCAAGGCGTCTTAAGTTGGAGACAAAGCTCTCTTTAGAAATTAATCTTTTCAGGGGGTTAGCAGCAGTCTCATCATGAAGTGTGAGATCTGAAACTCCTTCCTGGTTAGCCTGCAATGTTCTCATTTTAGGTTCATTTTTCTCAGAATCAGTGATTAATTCTGCCTTTTGGTCTGCCTCTTCTGTGAACCTATATTCAGAATCACCACTCTCAGGGTAAGAATCAGAAAGGGAATGAGGGGGAGTATTTTCAACAAGATTTTCAGATTTAATATCTTGGTAATCCGATTCTGTTGAAGATTCAGAGTTTTCCTTGTCCTCTGCCATATGCTCAAAAGCTTGTTCTTTGCCTGAGAGATTTTCAGAAAGCATGCCATCCTTCATTTGCTCCCACAGTCCTTTGCCCTTCATGTATTTTTCTACAGAGGTTACAGTTTCATAGGAAGAGCAGCTCTTTACTTCCTGAAAAAGATTTCCTTTAAATCGCCACTGATGTAACATTTATCTGGAGCATTAGCAGATTCTGTTTGTTATCAACTGTTTATTCCAAGCAAATGTTCCAATCTTATTTTATTATAATCAAAATATCCGACCATAACCACGATAATCAACTAAGAGGTAGGCTCAGAATGTGAGGGTTGAGATCATTTCATCTCTTATAAAGATCATGAATACCAGAAGCTCATTCATATTCCATTACATTCTGATACAAAATTGGTCAAAATCTAACCTTATACTTCACAGCTGGAGGTTCTCTAGTCGGTAACAAGAATCTCTCATTCTTATACTTATGTAGGCCTAATGCCAAGAGTTCAATGTCATGATCCATCAGTCCACATTTCTGTAGAACCAGTTCTTTTAAATTCATGTTCATCTAATGATCAAAATGAAACAGAATTAGAATCAAAGAGTGCCAAACTAAAACTTTTTAGATGACTGAATAGGATTCACAAACATTGTACGTCAAAGTGGGTGCAATTTCATTAGCACCAAAGGTTTAACTTGGGTACATACATATATTTACCCAAGTCTTTTCGCACAATACCTGCTCCAAGTTAAAGCATCATTTAGTCCGTTATACCAATGGGTAACAAATAAGTAGTTATCATCTGCATTTTCAAGCTACCCATCCCAAGTTCTGTAGAAGAAAGGCTTTGATAATAGCAAACACGTGATTAAAACATCTGAGGTAGTATGGAAGAAGATGCCAGCAGAAACAGGTAGATATCAGTTTTATAATACACTAGATATAGATTATATCATGGTTTGACATCACTTTAGGAACAGTGTCAGCAACTCACAGCTTCCCAGGTTAATATTTGCATCTTAATTTAGTTGTCACTACGATAGGAGAGTGCCAAAGTAGAAT
Source organism: Hetaerina americana (assembly GCF_022747635.1). Taxonomy (NCBI): domain Eukaryota; kingdom Metazoa; phylum Arthropoda; class Insecta; order Odonata; family Calopterygidae; genus Hetaerina; species Hetaerina americana. The sequence goes on from NW_027287316.1 coordinate 77,974,834, forward strand.
CTTGATGATTTTACACTGGAGTGTAAAGAAAAACTTAATAAATATCTAAATGCTCACATTGATAGAAATAAGAAAATGTCCAGGGGGAATGCATTTATCATTCTTAAAGTGAAGAAAGGTAAAACTTTTTACTGAAGATTGCTGAGTGGTGAAACTTCATGAGTTTATTTATTTTATGGCACTGAAAAACATTAGTTTGTTACTCTTACTAACAACACCTCCATTATTACTCCAAAAAAGTTTCCAAATACATTTATTGTCAAAAGAAAGCATCGCTGGAAAATTTCATTATACACCCAATTTAAAACATGGTGGCCACTCAGTATGAAAAATTAATAAAACATCTGGAATAACTCCCTCATGAAAAACTTAGATAAAAATGGAAATATGCTTGGCAATTAAAAAAATTAGGACATTTAGGAGAATCAGGAATTTCCCTTGAGAATCCTGTTTCTTTTAGTTGTGATATCAGTTTACGTCGGCCGTACAACATGGAGAGAGGAGTTCCTGGCAAAAACTAAACCTACCGTCAGACTGACTTCAGTGACACACGAGTAGATGAGGAATGATCAACAAAAATAAGCAATCAGGTCCAACACAATGGGGAGAAAATTCTTTGAAAAAGGACAGTGAATTCATTGGGAAAAAGTTGGGAATGTCAATCCATTAACCCTGTTACCCCTTGTAAAAATAGTAGGATTGCAAATGGAACTTCAATAAAAATCCCATGCAACAGCACTACCCTTACAAACAAATTGCTATCCCCAAGTTCTTCAACACAGAAATCCTTATCCGCTGCCACTGTCTGAACTACAGTACATTCCTAAAACAATCACACCCATGAAAATACCCAATAATTAAGTAAAGGATACATTGAAGGTAAATGTCCAAGCATACAAATCAAACTTGAGGGAAAACTTACAAATATCATCTGTCCCAAAATCTCAGCAGCATGCGATTCTGAAAACTTGATTAGTGGTCGACTCAAATTGAGTGACCTTAGCTTGGTATCAGGGTTGCGCAAAACAGCTGCTATGTAAACAATGCTTTCTATACTTTGGTCAGTTTCTCCAATATCTAAATGCTGCAAATGGTCATTGTTTCCAAGAAAACCTGAAAGAGCTTTCCCTCCCTGTCAAGAAATTTAAAGCCGTAACTTTGTAATAACTCCAATATTTCTTCCAACTGTAAAAGCACTCTTTAGTTTCATTCTTCCACGAGTCATTCCCTAAAGAGACTAAATAATCCCCGCCTACCTCTGTTCCAAATTTATTTCCATTCAACCTCAAAGACTTAATTTTCAAATCAGGCCCAATATCACAAAGGGCTTGGACTCCCACTGAACTTATGTCATTGCACATCAGGTTGAGTGAAATGAACTCATGTGAAGATTCCTGAAAGAACAATAATATATGCAATGAAACACGAGATGGCAGAGTGCATGTACATAAAGGGCCAAGCTCATCAGAATATGCTAAATACAAATTAACTCTTCATCTACTCAAAGTTTTTGTTGAGAAAAATGCTTTGAAAATTCTTAAACCAGATGGCTAAATAATTTTACACTTTTTAATGTGGAGATTTAGGTTTTCAAAGGTTTCATTGTTACAAGAAATTTCCATCAATGCATTCATGTACACTTAGAATTGTCATTATTTCCATTCAACATGAACAATCACCCCCATCATAGAACTCCTAATATGTACTTTTCAAATTTTAAAATGAAGAGAAAATTTCAGATGGAATGGGTTAGCAATAGGTGCAGATGGAGAAAAAAGTTCATTACAATTTGGAGGTATTAAGACTATATCCAATTACAGCAAGAATTGATTTCTCAAATGACAGCTGTTGCAATTTTCAGAATTTTTTTCAAATAACACTGGTTCCAGCATCCAAATACCGTTATACTTTTCGTTAATCCATTTAAATGGAATTCAATTAAATTTTAATTATTAATTATCACATCACAGAATATTGGCCAAATAAATTAATGATACTGTTACTGACATGATCGGTTGATTAAATAAACAATTTTATAAAGAGAGATAGCAAAGATAACACTACAATGAAAGTGCACAAAATGCATTAATGGTTTTATGTCATGAACATTTTTATTCATTATTGTTATAATTATGTCATTTTTATACAAATTATAACAATAATTCATACATCATAACTGTGAAATGTTACATACATAAGCATTAACTATTAATTACCTTGATATACTTAGCCAACGTACATAATCCATCATCAGTAATTCTGTTATAGCAAATGTCAAGTGACCATACCTCACAAGTTGCCAGAAAGGTACAAAGTGAAGGGATATCACCATCTTTCAACCTATAGCTAAAAGAGAATGATCACTTGCGAACGGTGAGTGTTAGGAACTTTCATATTTTAACTGTTTATATTTAACAGGTCTCTATGAATATAAAATGTAAACCTACAGTAAATATGTTTAAAACTGAACTTTAAAGGCCGCTATTAATCAAGCACTATTACATTGCTGATGAGTTAATGAGTAATAATTTGTGATTGACAGCTTTATTAAATGTAAGAATGTATATGAAGTGTTTCAGTGAGTTTTGCCAACTTTTATTCGGGATTGACTGCTATATTTCATCAAAAAGTGTATCTTCATGTATTGTTCTATTTTCTGTATATTTTTAAGATCATGCTCTATGTTACATTCTGGACAAACAGAATAATATAGGAATAAATAAAACTTATATGAATTCCACTCACTGAAATCTATCAAATAAGTCATTCCCACGAAGTAACAGCTCTCTATTTTTATTCCCCAGGCCAAACCTGTAGCGCTCATTCAAATACTCATAAAGGTTGAACATTCTATAGTTTTATTTTCAGAAATCTCCATAAAATGCATTTAAAATTATTATAAGGTCTAATACCAAAAAATTACAAATAACTTTAGCCAGCTAATCACCATAGTAACCGCAATCTGTAAGTTGCTCTGTTACTCTTTAATAAGTTGTGCAACAGACATTTATTATGAACTTTGAACATAAATTAAACAAGATAAATAAGGGATACTAACTTTAATTCACCCAATTGGTAACAGACTAAAAACTATGCTTTAGAATTAAATTTAAAATTTTAATATTTAGCCTTACAAGCTTGAGCTTTTACTATAGCATCACAGTTTCTTTAACTTGGTATTCCTTCAGCATCATAATTGTAATGAGGGTAAAAAAGAAACTTTACACTTCCACAATAAAGATTTAATGCTTAATGACCATGGTTTCGATGCTGCACATCATCGTCACCTGATTAAAAAAACCATTAACACAGTAATCAACCCGAAGATCGGTTTGGTAGGTGATGGTAGAGTTCACCCAGTACTAAGCCCTATAGGGAGAGTGAAATTCACACATCACGGTAGGGGGGCCGGTTGCTTTCCCTGGGCCAGTTATGGTTTCCCTAGAAGATCTGGGGGATCGAGATGGTGCGGGGGCTAGCGCACTGGCTTTCCACCCAGAGGGCCCGGGTTCAAATCCCGGCGGTGTTGAATATTTTCAGAGGTATCTCGATCCCTACTTGAGGTGCTTTGTGGAGGGCACTTTGAGTGAGTACGCCGTCTGTCGGATGGGACGTTAAACTGTGGACCCCTTGGCGCCTTTCGTAAAGAGTAGGCTAATGTCGACGCCGGGTTTCTCTCCACCCTTCATCCTTTCCTATCCATCCCCTATGGCGCAAATGACCTCAGCTGTCGGTCGCCTCCCCTCAAAACTACTACTACCCTAGAAGATCTGGTACCTGAAAAATCACACAACGCAGCAGCATCGAAACCATGGTCGCAAAATATTTAATATTTATTGTGGAAGTATAAAGTTTCTTTTTTACCCACATACATCAACATTTTTCAACTTATATAGTCTTGCTCAAGAGAGGAGTAAGGTGAGTAAGGGAGAGGGAATAAGTTGCGTGCAAATGCAGCAACCTATTAGTGGTCATAGAGTGCAGCATTGAAACCATGGTCATGAAATATTTAATATTTATTGTGGAAGTATAAAGTTTCTTTTTTACCCTCATCATGAAGGAATTCCACAAAGTTAAACCTGAAACTGTTACGTTATAATTCTAATACTGGAAACTTTTGGAAAATAAGTGGGGACATTTGCTTACAAATAAGGCACAATAGAAAGTGTAGAGGCAGTATAAGGAGAGTATCCCTCAGGATTGAACGAGGGGTTTGCCACGGATGTGTAGCGGCACTCACCTATCATAAACTGGGGTGCTCACGATGGAAATCAGCCCGTTAATCCTTATATTGTGCCGGGCCAATATATCAGCTTTTGTATCTCAGGCAAAACATGCAGCGGGTCAATGTATCCAGTCAACCATAAGCTATAGTTTGAATCGCTATAATTTATCAATTTTTTTTGCATCTTGTGCATTGTTTCTCTTATCAAAAATATGAAGTCTTTGCTTTATATAACATTCTTTAAATTTTATAGTTTGAATACTTCTAGTAAGATATTAATCTCATCATAATTTTTATGTTGAACTGTTCACATATAGGGACTCAGTTTATTGTAAACACTTACTCTAATGCTATGCTCTTTTCTTTCGCTGAGGGGTCTTTTCATGATGGCTCATTATGCATTCTGCTGAAATGCTAATCAAAGAAAATCTGCTCACTTAAGAATGCCTTCTGATGAATTTGCTTTGATACAAACTGCTAAGACTCGAGTGATGCAACGCCAGTAAAAGTATTACTATGCAAACATATTGCTTTCCTTTGCCTTCTATCCTAGGAAATCATTTGGCCTCTTTTATTATGTGATAACACTAAGCAGTTCTCTTTCTGATAGGGTTTGTTTCTTATACTGCCTTGAGACAGAAAGTACATTGGAATAGTATGCGAAGAACAGTTTGTTCTCTTTAAGCTTTAGTACCGTTTGTCCCTTGTGAGTGTGCGGTTGAATCAAATGTGATTTCAAGCAAATAAGCAAGCTTCTATTTTTCCTTTCATCATAAATAAAGAAAAAAGTCCAATGAAAATGACGACCAGGTATCAATACACTACACGCATCATTGAGTCTCCAGAGATGGAATGCCTTTGGGAGACCAAGTGTGACATATTTCCTCATGCAAGTAGATCAAATGCCGGATTGGAGAAACTTCCAGCTAAAAAAGAAAAGAATTGCGCAGTTTGTATCAGAATACATGACCAGGAGAGGAAAACATCCTGAACAATGTTCATACATTGCGAAAAAAGGTGTGCATAGCATTTGTTTTGTTAGTCATAGATGCTGGATGAACGGTCCAACAAAAGCTGTAAGAACAAGACTTTACTACACAATGCAACTGTGCAGAGGCAGAATAAAAAAAATGCAACTAAAAAGCTATTCTTAATTTTTTCCACATTTCTTTTCCATTAGTTTTTCATTTAAAAATTGTGCTTTCATAGGAAAATGTTATAAAAGTGTACTACCTACTTTTGTTCCTTAAAATCAAAATTTTTATGGCTGAAATAATATTTTTCACATTTAGTAGACTAAAAAAATAAAAATTACTATACAAGACAATGTAAAATTCATCCATAAATGTTACCCGGTTTCGTTAATATACAAATCAATAACTGCAAATGGTTATCTTTCAAAAAGACTTCAAAATATTTTTCCCTCAATTGATACATTTGATTAAATTACCCTCTGAACTTTTTGCAAGTACCAACGGCAGGATGCAGCACTTAAAAAAAAAGAGGATTGAAAATTAACTCTCACCCAGTTCCAGGATGCATTGAAACTTATCTTCATTCAATTTCATTTTCGGTAATCAAAACGGCTGACAAGTACAGTTGAATGTGTTCCAAGTCTTACTTACCCACTTTTGCGTACTTAATCTTTTCTCCTTCAAGTGACAACGCATCAAAATTTAGGTAAGCGTACATATGATTCAAAAGGGTATGGAGATAAGAAAAAGAGACCTATCAAGAAAAAGCCTTATTCTTCTCTATATCGAGAACAATCCTTGACCCTTCAAGTGTCAAAGTTGCTGGGAACAACACCGACAAATTTGCCCAAAAATGCCAGCAATGCTCTCGGTGACTCTTTTTCTCTTTGGCCATTAATGTAAATAACAATCAAATAATTCTTGTTTTTAGCCCTTTATTCTCTTCTTCTTTACCTCAATTAATGGTTTTTTATCAACTATCACCAAATTTTGAAAATAATACCATTTGTAAGAACATTTCTCATTGATTCTGCATTTCTCTTTATATAGCCCTGCAATTAAGCAACTCATGGCACTCCAAGGGTTGACCTAAAGGGCAGACCTTGCAAAAAATGCATGCACAATACAAAATAAAACATCAAAGAAATATAATCCCCTTCATTTATTTAGGTTACTACAAATTGTTCCCCTTATTAGAGTTTACATGGATCTAAAAAGGAAATTAAAGAGTCAACCTATGGAACTAAGAAGGTACAAGTTAAAAACCTCACAAAAAGTCATTAAATTATTCATTCACATGTGTATAAACATGGAAAGGGATTTTTTGTATGCTTAGTGAAATATCTAATCCATTAACTCAAGACATTTAAGTACAGCATGAGATCAGATGCCACCATATTCCATGTAATACTCGTGAGTTATTTTCATTTTATTTCATGCAAATAAAAATATTCTATTGAATAAACAAATTTCCTGCCATTAGAAAAGCATGAATGGAAAGGAATAGGAAGGTAAATAGAGGTGAACAGCTAATGACATAGAAAAATATATGTACATAATATTCAAACCTATTCAAAAATTCAAACCAATAAGTGACCTTAAGCAATTAAAGCCTAATGATTGAATGACATTGTAAAAAAATATGGGTTCATTTTAGAAAGTTGCAGTCTCAATCTACACCCATTTGAAACATCACGAGCAGACTTGCATATCAGTGACTAGGGGACTAACAAAATGAGGCAACTTTAAGCTGAAACTGAAGATTTATTTACCAAATTTTGCCATTTCATGTAGCAAGCCCCAGTGATTTTTAGCCCTAAAATATTTACAATCGAAAAAAGCATCAGTCTTTCAAGGGTCAACAGTGGAAATTGGGATACTTTGCAACAGTGAGCATGACTGCTTATCCAGGGAAACCATCTGTGAGAGTGAACTGCAAGTGGTCGGAATACTGCTCTCTGGCCAATGCCGTCTCATCCACATCACTGCTTCGCGAACTTTCCTCAGTTGGACGCGGGCCAAGAAAGTTGAAATAAGCTGATATTCAGGAAATGTACGGCGCTGAGAGTATGAACCCAAAGAAAGGCCTCTCTCACAGACCAACTTGGACGTGAGAAACAGGAGCCACTGGAGAACCTATAAAATGAGAAATATTCCAAATGAATAATCATAACAGGATGCAGAAGCAGAATCCAGAAGTTATCATTGCCAAAATACCATATTTTCCCATCGATAACACGTGCATTATCAATACAAAAATGTTCACCATATCAAAAAAATGATGATGTGCGCAATGTAATGAAAATTGAAAAAACTCCAAACATTTACATACCTATGAACACAATATTTTTAAGAAGAGTCTTACAAAAAAAATAGTGTGTAAGCATGCCTTTCTCATTGCATTCTATTTTATACAGATCTGCTACTGTTACAGTTATTTCATCTCATAAATCCACGAGAAAAAGAAAAACATATAATTTCTGTACTTCATTTACTCTAATATGTAGTTCTTTATTCTAATCCATAGTACTTCACGTGTACATAGAGTACATCGTATTAAATATACATACGTATAAATATATGATAGGAGAGGAATATCACTCAAATCCAAAAAATTCGTCACCTGAATCACAATTAAATGAATTGGGCACATTTATTATCTCTTGAGGCACATAACCGAGTTCACTCTCCAAAGTTAACTCTTCCTCATCTTCTAGCACTGGTGTTGAAATATTATCTAAAGCTTTTTCAAATCCATTTTTTACACAAGTCACTCTGACACACTGCCAACTTCCCAGGATCCACCGTGTTACATATTTCTTCATAAGACACTCTTTTAATCCTTCCTGATTCTGTATAATCTTTCGCACCAGACATCATCCACTTTTCCAACTAGAATGCAACTTAAATTTAAAAGATTTATAATGGATAAATCCTGGCAGCCTCGCGATTTCCTTTTTCTTCTGTGAAATTTATGACTTCTTGCTTAAATATCGCTGTATACGATTCTCTTCTCCAAGGGTAATTTTCTGGAGAAAATTCTAAAAACAATACTAACACAGCGTAGTAAAGCAAACAAAACAAGAAAATTCTATTTCATTTATTCTCTTCTTTTTTTATATTTGATTTGCTGTAGGTTACTATGCACAACAAAAATAAGGGCACACAAACCTATGTCTCGTTTATGACTTACGAATCATAGCGAAAAAGCAATAAGGCGGCATATTGTGTTGGCTTGTAAATATTGTTTATTTTTTTATCCTTCTGTTGATTGGAATTAATTTTAATCACCTGGCTCTAATCTTCTATACACTTACGGTAGATATAGCCACAGACAATTATGGTTTTATTTATTATTTGGTTGTTACCATTTATTAGTGTATGGATATAGACGTATTTTTAAACACAATATATATAATTTTTACATGCATATATAATATTTATGTGCATATATATGTACACACAGAGATGCAGCATCTCTAGCCATTCAAGATAACTATGAAGCTCTGAGCACGCTGTATCCATACAAATTCATGATAACTACAAAGTTCTGGGCGCACGTTATCGACGGACAAATACAGTACATGCATCCCACAATTTGTCACTGTACAAACCAAATATGGCTGTAAAATCAAACACAGTTACCCCTTCAATCCTAAACACGTTAATTGAATGTTGCAAGAGGCATTAAAATTTCAAGGTTTACATGCAATTAATTATGACATTCATTAATTCAACCTTTTCCATTATATGCACTTATTTCTCACCATCACCATTGACTTAAAATAAAATTATTATTATTACCAACATTGGTATTCAACCGGTTAAGCTAAGTTTTGGATGGACAAAGCCAGTATAATGAAATTAATTTTGATCCTCCACTACCACTGTCATCAACCTGACGTTTGATAGGCGAGGGCAGAAATCACTCGGTATTTAGTCCAAGAGGGCGTGAAATTCACACATCTGGAAAGTAACAGAAACCAGTTCCTTTCCCTGTGCCACCTTTGGGTTCCCCATGAAAGATTTGGCACACAAAAAATCACAGAGGGCACCCTGAGGTATCCTTGGAATATTAACTCCGGCTCTCCAGCCGAGCACTCTACTCACTGGGCTACCACGTCCCTTCATTTTGATCACATGGTAATAAATATTTTTTTTACTTTATCTAGACGAGCAAAGATGAACCAGATTTTGAGTTTTCAACAAACTTGCCATTTCACAAAATTCATCAAAAAACCTAATAAATCAGTTACTGTCACAGATTATATGGAAAGGAAAGTCACAGATTTTGCAAATACACCAGAATTTCACACCATTTCACATGTTGCAAAAATGTTTGCCCCTCCCTCCAGCATTGAATAAGGTTAACTAATCATCAGGTTTCCCAGGAGATTAGCTGGTGGAGTTACAGATTCCACACAGGGCACAACTACATACTGATACCTTTCGGTTAACAGGTAAGCACATTAACCACAATTGAAATGGTACTTACAGTTTATGAACAGAAATATAAACCTTTTAATGAGGGAATCTTAAGTATAATTGAAGGTAAACACATACCTCATTGCTTGATGGGCTGTTGCCTTCCATCCAGGATTTTGGTGCCCAAAGGAACAGCTGACACACATTGGCAGCCATGTCTGCACTCATTCGCTAGTATAATTAAAAAAAAAAGACAGGAGGACTCTTGAAATTGCATTGGGAATTGAATGCAACAAAAGGTTTAAAATTCAAGTCTGAATGCAATTAGTTTGTCCAAATTATCAGGTTCACAAATTAAATTATGTAATAATGCACTGATTCCATAACCAGCAGCCAATTAATCTGGCCAAATCAATCTTAGCAGTGTCTCCTCAGCATACAATGAGTTTATATTACAACACAGATGGTTAATGAAATACTCTAGTGGAGAATAGTATGGCTTATTTTAAAACTAAAAATGCAAATTATAATAGAACAATCAAGAAAATTTGAGAGCAAAAGAATTTACAACCAACTAGAGTTAAGTGAGTGGGTCATGATTTCTCCCACATTCTCAGCCAATTAACAATTATGTTGATTGGCTGGGAATATATTGCATTAACCTTCCTATTTAACACTAATTCATCAACTACAGATATTATGGCCTAATTGTGATGATGAGATGCAACAGCATATAATTACGAGAGTGGGCTGAACAATAACGCACACATGCTGCTTGTAGACCACAAACAAAATGACCTTCAGAAGCACCCCCAGGGGCATGTGGAAGTAACATTCCCCCTCAACTTGTATGGGCAGGTTTGAGGTCATTACATTCATCCAGTGTACTTTGAGAAGAGGAAGTATTGAGACGTGCTCTAGTGCTATGCCAACGCAAGTTAAACAGCGTGCTGTTATCGAATAATAAACTGCAGAAAAAGTGACTCCTAAAAGCTGTTTATGGTGACAATGCTGTTAATAGCTCTACTGTAAATCGATGGGTAGTAAAATTTCGTGGTTGCGAGCCTGGAAAAGCCATAAATGTTGATGAAACACGCAGCAGACAGAAGATTTAATTCAAAATGACTCAAAAGCATACAATACACCTCCAACTTTCAAGGCAGCCCGGTGCCAATAATCTTGAAACATGACAATGCTCGTCCACACACCCCATGCGCAACTGGAGAGGCTCTGCTAAACCTGAAATTTGAACAGATTCCACACCCTCCTCATTCCTCCGATCTTGCACCTTACGATTTTAATTTTTGTCATCCACTCAAGAGGCGCCTCAAGGGTAATCATTACACCTCGGACAATGAAGTGAAGGCAGCTGTCAAGTCCTGGATTCGAGAAAAGTGGGAAGTGTTTTTCAATGACGGAATGAAAAAACTTGTAACACATTGGGAGAATAGGGCTACCCTTAATGGAGACTATGTTGAAAAATAAATATATGATTTTAAAACTGAAGAATTGTACTTTGATGTACTTAATGCCCAATCTTGCCATTTGTTTTAGTTTGTGGTCTACAGGCATGGGTCTATTACTTTCCAGCCTACCCTCGTATACGACATTGATATGAATTAACTAATGTCTTGTCTAATAGCACCAAATTTCTAGCACAAATCAAGGCTCGAAGGGTCTCCAAATCTCTTTCCATCACTTTGCCAAGCAATCACTTCCAACAGAACCATGAGTGGCTGTTTCCAAAACATGGTCGATCCCATACCTTGGAAGGATCACGGTGCAAGAGGTTTTTAATTAGGGCACAGATGACACTCGGCACGGTAGATGGCAACGTGGGGAGTTTGTCCTCATCATAGGTGGAACTACGCAGCAGCGGACGCTGCCCATCGGCCTTCAAGTAGAAGGGGTTGATGGATCCAAAGAGTTCATAGGCAACCGCACCCACGGCCCATGCATCCGACTTGGCATAATTAATGGTAGTGAATGGACCAGGCACTACAGTGACAACCTGTGGGGGACAAAATCAATAGGAATTATATGCATGCTATCTTGACCTTGATGGCGTGGTTTTGAAGGTCAAACACTCAACAGTTAAGAAGCCCCTAAATGTAAAATCAGATTTCTTCATTGATTAGATGTCTCAAAAGGCAAGATGAATTTTACTTTTTTGTGTGCTTACAAATCCACCATTCTTAACCCTTTGCAATGTAATAAATGACTTAAAATGGATGATCAACTCTCGGCTGGATGCCCAAAAATTACTATTTTATTGGAGAGGGTAACTTTATGGGTTCTCTTCTAGGTCCAAACAGTAAAACAATCACATTATCAATGTCATTTCAAAATCTATTCTTTACTATTTCAAAATCAGTTTGTTATCACTTTTCAAATACCCTGCATCCTGCATACCTGCAATTATCCGTTAGCATTTTACGTGTATTTTCAGTCCCTAGTCAGATGTTTTGCAATTCACCTACATGTTCAAACCTGCAATAATTATGCAATCATAACTCAAACAGTTGAGCCATTACATTAATCACTACGCCTCTAATTGAGTTGCTAATATATTCAATTTCAATAGATCTTTTGAATTGGGAACATTTTTCTCAACAATAAGTAGTCAATTAAAATCAATACCATGTAGTTTCTATGTGATCCATTGCATAGTTCTTAAAAATGAAGGTATTTTTTTCTGAGACTTCAATTAAAAGTGATGGTTAAATTTTTTCATTGAGTATTATGACAAAAAACAGTTTACACTCAAGAAGACAAGGTATTTTCTCTATAGTACATGATATTACACAGTATTTTGCCTCTCACTAGGAAGTTCTAAGGATTGTGAAGTAGAATGGCAATGACATCATCTCATGCACTCCTGTCTGCGATGCCTTTATTTAATGAACCACCAAAACTGAATGAAGTATGTAGTTGGCTGGATCCAAAATAAGATTACAGACGAGCATTGGTACTTCCGGACGAGAGTTGGTACTTCCTTTTCATTTAAATATCTATTTAATTTAAGGAGAAAATGAATGCTTAAAAAAAGGTATTTCTTTAAACATTTTTCTTAGTTCCAAACAGTGCCTAAAATACATTCCTGAGTTAAAGTTTTCACATAAGAAAACAGACAGACAAACTCTTACATGATTTTCACCAAACAACAACCATCATGGTCCACATCTGACAGGGCACAATGTGTCTCACACCTACACATTAGAGACATTTGAGGCAAGGCTGAGATATCAGACACACGTACGCTATTTGGGATGGTAATTGAGAAACTGACCTCAGGAGCCATTAATGCAGCATTTCCTCCTTTATCAGTGTCAGGAGTGTGGTATGGAAGGCGCATACCAAGTTTCCGATCTGCCAAACAGCAACCAAAATCTGACACCACTAATATGGGCCAATCCTCTCCCTCAGAGAGGTCAATTAGTAGGTTATCAGATTTCAGATCTCTGAAAAAATCAAATATGATGAGAGATTTCATTTAAAGGAATTGAAAGTAGATATCATTTCTGGTAGTAAACAGTTGAGTTCACACTTTTGATCTCATCATCAATGGCTTGTGTTCATGCAGATTACACAAATACTTCTAATTGCTCAGAAAACACAAAGTCGAGGCAATTATCTTGGACCTGCAGTTAACCCAACCAATGCCTAAAACTGGAATTAACAATTATACCATAAATGTCACCCATCAAAGTTATATGCCAAATTCATTACAAGGACCAAATGCTGTATTTTACATTATATGTCTTGCAGTGCACTGAGAATAAAAATATTGATAATCAAAATTGACCAATTAAAAAAGTTGGTTTTGGGTCATATCAATAAAACTTTCAGAATTACTGGGTATTTCATTTAGACCTTTTAGAATGTTAGAGTGAGTTTTCATTGACGGAAATCATTACAATGATGTGATTATAAAATTTAAGAAATATTATAAGCGGATTTCGTGCCATATGAGTATTTTTGTGCATAGTTTGTGTTTTTAAGACCAAATTTTCAGGCGATTAATTTGTTATGTCACTGTTACCTGATATTATGCAGTAATAATTGTCATGTCAACACATATAAAGCCTGTCAAATTCAATTTCTCCTGATATATATTTTTTTATACCTAAGTATTAACATCTATTAAATATTTCACAGATTATTAAAATGCTAATTGGTATTCATACAACTAACAATATCTTATTCCAACAGATAAGTTAAAAATACATTATAATGCTGACTATTATGCTCCTACTTTCATCTTTACTCCTTTAACATCATGCCAAATAACTTCATAAACATCAGTAGCTGACATTACAGTATTTGTAGTGTTCCTAAACAGATGATGAAGAAGATTCTTGAGAAATGATAATATGAGCAGATTTGTGGGGGGGATAAACCACACAATTCAAACATATTTTTTAATAATATCAAATTATCAAACTAGTTAATCAGTTTTCAATATAAATATTCAAATTGTAACACTAGTTTTTATTTAAAATGTGGATAAAATTTTCTGCAGATATTCACCAAAGCTAAAATGAATTTTATGATGAAAAAATTAACACGCTTAGTACCTTATGACAGATGTGAGCATTTCTGAAGCACATACACAATATTGAAACTATAAAGGTAATTGGAAAATAGCCCAGCCATAGCTGCAATGAAAAATGTTTGTTACATTTCACAGCAAGAACTTCTTAAGTCAAAATGTTTCATGAACACACTGAATATTTCCAGTGCATTATCGATTAAATTAACCATTTCCAACCTGTGAGCCACTCCATGCATATTGATGTGTGCAACACCCTCAAGAAGTTGAGTGAGGAGAAGAAGAGAGACCCTCGGAGATAGCTCTCGACCTTGGAGATATTCACTGAGGCTGCAGTCATACCTTCAGAAAAAGTATATTCTCTCATTAAAACAAATATCACTATTATAAAATAAAATACTGTAAAGTTCTACAAACACATATTTGATATACTTCTTGAAGGATAATTTAATATGCATCTGTATTGAGAAAAAATTATCCAGAGATCATATGAAAAATCTCTGCATAAATACATTAATCTACAATTCTTCCGCTTGAATACTGCCTGATACGGCTACTCCAATGCTATGATTATGTCCTGGTAAATAATTCTGGTAATATATTATATATGAATGATTGCAGTAGAAGAGAAAAGAATACTCTAACATATTTGATGTTTTCAGACTTAATTTGTGGAAATCCATTATCACCGAATTAAAAAAAAATACATCTTTACACCAATTTTATCACACAAGACGTTTCAGCACATAGGCATTATCCTCCCAGTGGTACCCGAGGATGAAGCAGATGCAATGAAAAAGTCGCACCTAATAAATTTAGCGGAAAGATACACAGTGTATTTTTACTTCAGTGAAGACTTAAGTAATTAAAAAGACTTGATGAATAAGAATGATGAAAATAAAATGGATAGAGTGAATAATATATGACTTCAATGATTAGGTGAAGAGAGAAACCTACGAAAACACTTTCAGTGAAAAGTATGAAACTGCAGAGCACTTCTTGATGCCCTACATACGAGGGGGGACCCAAAAGTAACCGAAATTTTGCTGCGGTGGGGAGCGAGAGTGGGGGAAGCCTTTGTCCGGCCGGTCAGGCCACCCGCCTGTTGCATCAGTATGCACACCACCGTCGCTGTGACTGGATCGGTCCGTCCGTGAGAGCCATTTCAGTGAAACAACTTTTTTCATTTAGGCGAAAAACGTGATGGCGGATTATCAAGAGCAATGCGCTGCGGTGAAATTTTGTTTCCTGTTGGGGAAATTGGCCGCGGAAACTATTGTAATGTTCAAGACTGCTTATGGGGAAGCTGCCCTAAGCAAAACCAGAGTCTAAAAGTGGTTTCCACGTTTTAAAAATGGTGAAATACCAATTGAAGACAACCCCATTCAGGCCGCCCTTCAACATCACGAACTGACGAAAACGTCGACAAAATGAATGCCCTCATTCATGAAGACTGTCGTAGAACCATCCATCAACTCCGTGAGATGTCTGGAGTGTTATGGAGTTCAATTCAGAGGATTCTAGAGAAGATCTTTGGCAACAAGCGACTGGTTCTTCCATCATGACCGCCGGCCACCATCCACCAGCTCATACCACCCTCTCCGTGATGCAAGTTTTTGACAAAAAACAGCATAACATCAATATCCATCCCACCCATTCTCACCGGATTTAGGTCCCTGTGACTTCTTTTTGTTCCTCAGACTCAAAATGGACATAAAAGGAAAGCGTTTTGACACTGTGGAGGAGATAAAACAAAAATCGCTAGAAGGCCTAAAGGACATCTTGATAAATGTACTCGCCGTCAAGAAAGAGCCAATCAGAGAGCTCCCGGCCAGCCAGCGTCTCCTATATATAGCGGCCAAAATGCAACGTACATCACTTCGACCTGAAGACGCCTCCAGGACTGGGGGCGAAACAGTTGTCATCCAACTAAACTACGCGACGGTAATTCCTGGAAATCAGCATGGATTCAAAGGAAGCATCGTTTGGAGAAGTGCATTGTGGTAAATGGGGAATACTTTGAAGTTGAACAAAATTTAATGCAAGTATATTGAGAACTAAGGAATCTATAACAACATTCCTGTTATTTTTGGGTCCCCCTTGTACAGTTTACTTGAGACAAAAAAAAGCATCAATTAGGGAAATACGGATGAAGCTTGAGGACAAATCATGAGATGCAGGAAATGGAACCCATCACACACACAAATATGAAGAAATGAAGAGACACTAGCAGGAAACAAGATATCCTTGAGAGGTATAACAAACCAATCCTTGGATAAGCTTCTAACAAACAATGTTGATTGGAAAATGGAGAGTTTATAAATAAGAATGTTGTGTGATAATGAAGGAGGGTGAGCAATTGGTCTCTAATGTGAGGTTTAAGTTCATGTTGTACACTTAGGAGTATCCCAAACTGTTATTTTGCTCCATATATTTTTTATAAATTTCAGAATCCTTGGCATTATTTTAATTATCAGGGAATTTAATTAACAGGAAGCAAATCTGAGTTTAAGTAATGAATGCATCATTGTACACATTCAATTATGCTTATGTGAGTTCTACCCTCACCTAGCGAAGTAACCCTCTAATAATTAATTCAATTTCCATCCAATTAAATACATGATAGCAAAACAATGTCTATCAAGGAAATAAGTCATTATTAGTCTACCTCAATTAGAAATTGTAACCATAAACCTTTCATTCCAGGTATTCATGAGATTCCGATTCCTGGAGTCGGAAACAACATAAAATTTTTAAGACAAAACATTTTGTGTCATTATTATTAAAAGATTTTATACTTGCAACTCAGGCATAATAATGTGCATTTATAATTTTTTCAAATATCCAAGAAGACTTACTTATATTTTGCATATTTTGGTATATTTTGCACCAAATCTATTACAGTAACCTCTGGATTATCCATGTGCCAATGGATGCATGATGAAGAAGAGATAATCGAAAAACAAGGATAACAGAAATAAGCCAAATATATGGAACATACAACTACCATAAAGTGAATAGGAGACGTAGTTTCCTCAGAGAGCTAAACCAATCATATGGCCACAAAAACAACAAATAAAAGGCGAAAGACGAAGGAATTTTAAAAAAGAATCCCTGACACCGATTCATATTCTTCAATTAATATACTGATAAAATTAATGCAGTGTAAATAGTTCATGACTCATTTGTTGCATAGTAAGACTATATATTTTCTCTCCTTAAAGGAGAACATGGAATTCTGAGGGTTAGCGAATGTGAGGGAAACAATAATGGGAAAATACAGATCATACATAAGTGTTTAAATTTAAACATTAAATACTATTGACAACTGTTGATTTTGTGAAATTTAAAACTTTCAGGAAAGCAGAGGTATTTAATACTTGTATTTTTTAAAGTGTATCAAATATTCAAAGCAATTGCCTTTCTTAACGAATGTATTTTTATTAAAATTTCAAAGAGCACAGGGAAGAGAGTGGCACAGATAATCCACAAGATGGATAATAGAGAGGTTACTGTACTTTACTTTTGCACATTCTTCATTGCTTTCACTTTAAGCGAGTCACAACCGAGATCATTTCCTTCTCCATGGGAATAAGAATTCAATTGAGGCGGAATATAATTCAAAGAATGACACATTCCATCAACATTTCAGACCTTGTGCAATTTAGCATAAAACTTCAATACGTTTAAGAATAAACATATCGTTTTCCAACCAAAAGTGCTGCAATACATTCAGCATTTTAAAAATATTTCTAAAAAGTTTTGTTCTCAACTGGCGACCAGAATTCAAAAGAGAATTCTGCTCTCAAAACTACTCATGCATTCAATTGTCAGATGGCCTTAGTTTTGCTTTAATCTCACACATCATTATCATTACCAGACAAACATTCTGAGATAAGTCTCATCGAGCTTCCCTCTTAATTACCCTATCTAATCTCCGCCTTCACATCTTCCATAATGCAAGTCATTACTGTGTTGTTTAGCACAATCTGCACTAACCCAAAAGTCTCAATGCATGTCAAAGTTGCATTCAATTTATACAAAGGCAAAGCACTTCTCACTCCCACCAAGGGTTAACATTAATGCAACACATTTAAAACTATGGGGGTGCATTTATAATAATGAATAACTAAACAATAAGCTGTCGACTCCAAAGGGGTTTACAAGAAACCATGCAATTTGGTACAATGCTCATATCCTTATTTGTGTACAATCTTTAAAGGAAAAATTTAATACAAAGGCACATATATCCCTAATTAACCAAGTGGTTTATATTGAAAAAAACAGCACAAAACCACAGGCAAGAAACCACAGGGTATATAGGATTTAAGGGATTAAATTTCACTTAAAACGCAAAGTAAAAATTTTGTAAATTCAGTTTCACTCTATTCTCGTGGACGTTACAGGACAGAAACTACCTCCCACTCCTAAGAATAATTCCCTTTATGACTGTAGAGAGATCTGGAGGAAGTAATTATTATGAGATGAAATGCCGGCAACAAAACATTAGGCACCTCATATTAAATGATCTAGGAATTAATGGTCATTTATAAGTTCATCAAGAATAAATTAAAAATTAATGATTCGACCTAATACACACTCTTAAGCTTATGATGTCTAATAGTTCAAGTAAATAGGCTGTGACAAATTAATAAGACACTGACATTTTAAAATCATAATTGATGCAAGTGATAAGACTTATGGAATAAAATAAAATGCATTGATGAAAGTAAATAATTCTCAGGCCAATTATGGTGGCTTGTTGTATTAGCACTTCCAGTTTTGTGAAATGAACATAGTGAGGCTGACTGATGGCCTCACACACACCTTTATTAGCTAATCTCTTTTCCACCACTGCCAAATTGTTGAATTGATCTACGCACACCACATCTGTGGTAAAAATATAAATGCATGTATATGCTTGTTTATCGTGCATTCTGATTGGTCAACATCGTATTGTAGTGCTTTCAGAGCAGAGTAATGGAAAATTAAAAAAGATATGCATTTCAATCAAATTGTTAACAATGCCATGCAGTTTTGAACAGTGAAAATTTTACATGTCATTGACATAATCGAAACAAAATACATATATTTAAAGAAAAAACTCATCAGTGCTGGGACATCATGCACTCATGAGCAAGTATCGAGCTTGGATAAATGGCCACTGAGTTAGTTAAATCTCTGTGATTGATTTTCTATTTAAATGAATAATGCAATCAAGAGATCCATAATTCACTATATTATCATCCCACAAAAAAACCAAAGTATTCTACAATTTCACTTCAAATCTCACAAATAACTAACATTAGATTAAATAATGACCGGCAAGAGATATCGGACACTGTGCAAAGGTTTAATATTTGTATACTACATGTATATACATTTAATTTTCATTTATTTTGTAATAGGGTATCATAGTCCAGGGGTAGATCACTTGGCTACTGGCCAAAGGGTCTTGGTTCGATTCCAGGCGATGCCTGTAGGCATTTTCACCCAAGCTGCATGATTTTCTGGGAACCAAATCTTCCTCTAAAACTAAATTGGGCACAGGGAAAACAATTGGCCACCCTACCCTCATATTTCAAATGTATTCCGTTAGCTTCACCTCACCGACCAAACCATCCTTTGGGTTGATTACTCTAGGGTGCACTGTTTATCTGAAGAAAATTGGCTAAGTAGTAATGGTAGTAAGAAGAGGTGGTGGCTGACGACGGGGTCGAAAAATAAATATGTTAATAGAAGAATAGTGACAACTTTAATACGGAGAATAGTTTTTTACGGTTTGGAAACTTGGTTGTTCTGGTAATAGGACGGTAACTTGGAGACTTTAGAGATGTGGGTGGGGAGAAAAATGGAGAAAATATAATGAATGGGAAAGAAAACTAACAACCAATTTCTAGGCATGGTAGGGGAAGGGAAGATAGCAGTAGCTAGAAAATCAGGGTAGGTAGGACAAGTGGATGTAGGAAAGATACTGAGAAAGGCAAAGAATGGGATGCTGAAGAATTTTAAAGAGGTGAGATTCATAGGAGAGTGAGCAAAAGAATAAGCATTTTGGATTTGATTACCTACCCTATTACTTTAGATTACATCTAATGATAATAGGGTGTATAACATACCTCTTCATCAGCAAAAACAGGCTCATATTCCGACCAGATCCATTGGGGTTGATTCTAGAAGGCAGGGCATCAGGGTAGAGAGAAAATGAACCGGGCAGTTGGGGGACTTGATCAGCAAACACATACTGCATGTCGACCACATTTGGATGTGGAGGAAGGGCCTTTGTGCGATCCTGCATGCTGAAATGGAGCATAATAATTAATGAGGAGCAAACATTCAAAGCTGGGCTAGTTGCAAACTCTCTTAATTAACCATCACCCTGTGACTACTGACTTAGATAGTGCTTTCAATTGGAGTATTCCAAGGGTAATAAATACCCTTTTCACTTCATTAATGATCTAACTAGTATCTATTTATTCATAAAAATTGAAACTTTCAAATCTACACAATAACTTATATATTCTTAAAGGTCAGGTTAATATTTATAATGCCTTCTCACCTCTTCTCCCAACCTGAAAGCTCTTCGTGGGCAATGTAGTACTGTGCTGGAACTGTTTCTCTGTGCATTGCCCTTAATATTGATAAAGCATTTGATTCTGCATCATAGTTGAACATCATCTTTAAAGCAAGAGGGAAAGATGTCAAAGGGTCGCCAAGAGAGATGGATGGAATACTTTCTGAAGCAGCAGGCATCTCCTCATCTTTCATTGCTGTTCCACCAGGATCTGAAATTTCAAATGACTGTTTCAAACACTGTAACATTTGTTTGAAGTGACTAAAAGGAGCAAATCAATTCCAGACCATTTTAGCTCAACACATTTCATTGTTGCGCCTCTTCCTACAAATTACCATCACATCACCTCTAGTCTATGACATGTTCAAATCCACACAGGACAATATACTCAATGGATGTACAAGAACGATCAGAATATATATATATATATATATATATATATATATATATATATATATATGTGTGTGTGTGTGTGTGTGAAATGACCATTTCTGGATATATATCAACATTTTAATGCATATGCAGGAAACAGGTGAGATGGGGCCACGAGAGTCAGGTGCTTCAGGAAATTACAATCATGACCAAAAGTGCATACACACAGAGTATACTAACTATTTGAAATTACTAATTTAGAAGGCATCATGTAAGAAGAACACTTTATCTATGGGTACCTTTTTCCATTTTTGGATATTATTGGGACATTCACTGAATGATGACAAATAAAATGTGTACATCCATTGAGGATATACAAACTATATGCAATTATACGTATACATACCGGCACATATGTGCATACATACATATTTATAAACACGCAATGGATAGGCTTGAGCTGTGAGCGTAGGGTATATAAAATGACAACCCCTAATTGATTCATTATTCTCTTTTCCATTCATCAATATAATTATGACAGCTCAAAGGTTCTTGAAGCAATGGTCAAAACTGTATGAATTTAACATTAATGGCTTCATTCGAGTGCCACAAATGACAGCCAGTTTCACAAATTGATGCCACACACCAATACAGAGTTTAATATAAGCACCAACAGCAATTATTTATTCCTTACCTTCTTTCCACCTTGCTGCATAAACAACCGCACTGCAACCTTTAGCAATTGCAGACCCAAGATTTAAATCCTTCAGCCCAATATCAGTCTTGACAGAATCATCCAAGCCAGTTCTCGCAGCCCATTTCATTTTGGACACAGCCTCCTATACCATGTTTTAAATCAGAAACTTGTTATTCCGGCCGTATGCATAAACTATTGACGATTTAAGTGTACACACTGGTAATTACTTACCCTAATCTCCCAGCAAATTCCTTCAAGCTCGTCATCTTTCGTCAGGATACCAGTTCCTGACGCAAGACTGACTCCAACTAATGCAAAAAATGGACCGGAATCGCCAAAAAACAGTCGCCTGGTAGCTCTTTTACGCAGATCGCTCGCTAATGAATTCGTTACTCGATTGAGGATATTTTCGACAAAAATTCGTCGGGCATGATAGTGAACTTGGTAACCAACATTTTGAAAAGTAGACCTTCCCAAAGAAGCCCGTAAGTTAGATTCTACCGCTTTACCCTCGTGGGCATTGATTTTGACACTATCCACTACGGTTCTGTATGGCTCTTGAGGTTTGATATATCTGAACAATAACCGTCCATTCTGAATAAGTCGATGGGCTACAGTACGGATCGACATTTCGCAATCTTGGGCATAAAGAGCCCACAAAGGGGCAAACGTTAATTTGGGGGCCTTCACTTTGTTAAAGCTGATTTACTTCCAGTAAAAATAGAAACTTTCACTCGTCTGTGTGATTAAACGACACTCACGACCTTTCCTAAGCCAACATCGCAATTGCTTTCGTGCGGCTCAATGTCACTACGTGATATATCAGCAGCTGTGAAAATCTTTTGAAACATAATGGAGGCAATTTTCCAGGGATAACTACTAAAAATATATATTTATATTATGATTCTAAAATTTAAAACAAATACGGATCATTATTCCTTCAACAATACAAAACGTTTGACTAATTGCCGAAAATAATTGGTATCCATAGGATGAATTGGGCGGGGTTTTAAACATTTTTAAGTCAAGACAAAGCTTTATCTTAGTCATCTTTTTCCGAATAAAAACGTCTAAAAATCATGAGCATATTAAAATAATGAATTGAGGCTATCTTTATTTTTAGGTTGATATCGATCAAACTTTTCTAATCCAGAAATCTTAGAAACTTGGTGGCTCTGACGAATATAACTTTGCGCAGAAATTACTATCGGAGACTTTCACGATAGTGATTACAATTGCGAAATACTTCATTCTAATAAAAACTTCCTTTCGTTTATCACACAAATGGTGATACTATCTTTTACATTTGAGTTGAACTGATTGGATAAATAAGAATAAGCAAATTGTGCTAAACAAACAAGACATTCTATAGAAAACATAGGAGCTGAATTAAAAACTTCTGATTATTCTTTATTTTTACATTTCTAGTTTCACTGCCAAGGCAGTATATGAAGTACGTTCCATTCATGTAAACTGATTTTTCCAATCCAAATGGAAAGAACAGATTGAAAGGAATTTTTTTGGGATTTATTCAACACATGATATTACTGAGTGGGGGCATTTCTTTCCCCTGTGGTTTCTCAGGATATGATATCTGAAAAATCACACCACTTGGATGAAACCGAGGTCGCCCAGAAGCATCAAAGATGTCAGCAGCCCAGTGTTCTACCCACTGGACACCCACACCTAAATAACAGACATGGAAATATCTCAATTCCGATGATACAGCAGTAAGGACCACTTACAATAATTCAAGAAACTATGCTTTTTGCTGATTGTGTTAACTGAAAATGCCTCCAATTCAAAACTTACCCTACTGAGATGAATGACTAGGGAAAGTGGGCACTCATTAGGTATGGATTAGGGGTGGTCAGTGTAATGATGGGACTGGCAGCAGTATCAACCATCTTTGAACAAATAGAAACATTTACTTCTCACAACAGGGATTCATTTCCTTGCCATATACTCGGGACATTTGCTCCCCTGTACCACATGATACCAAGCAACACTCAATTCGACCACAAAATCCAGAAGGGTTTTTAACATAGCACCCCTTTAAGAGACCCAAGAAAAAGACACTTGCTGCACTAGTTCCAGGAACTTTAAATACATAACAGCTTTTAAAAATTACCTCATATTATGTACATTCAGTCTGAGATTTTTGCTTAGGGCTTCAATGCACTCTGTTTCTCGGTATTTGACGATGTGCTGAATAAAGAGTTTCACTAGCTTCAGCTCTCTCACCTTCAGGTTGAGGATAACTGATGACCTTAGACCTTAAGTCACCAGCTGGAATAACTTTACTTAAGCAATAAATATGGTGTAAACCTGAGAAACATTCTAAGCTTCTTAAAACAGGTATTACTAGTTTTAATAGACGAGCATTAAAACTTTTAAATAACAAGCAAAAATGCAATATATTCCATTACCATATTCTAGAAAATTGAAATACATAGATGTTCAAAACTGAGGTTACTTTATTCTGTACAAAAATCACATTGCCATCCAGACTGACTTAATACATAAATTTAAATTAACCAATGAGGCACATTAGAAATCCCTCTCATTGGATTTATAAATGCCTTTGATAAAACATTGTCATTTGAGCACTGAATATCTTAATTACCTGTCCATTATCAATACCATTTTTACAAGCTCATATAAAAGTGTTAAATACTAAACCCTCAAAAATCTCACATGAAAAGGAGTACATAAGGCATGATAATGAGATGCAAGGTAAAGGTTTAAATTTACAATGATACAAAAAAACATCCTCTCTCAGGATGCAAATATACTCATTTAAATAACTTTAACATAATTGCATGCTAATGAGAAGAAAATCAGAAAATATTCTAAATAATTGTAAGGTGGGTCTTACAGCTTTGAACACAAATAGGTATCACAATGCCAAGGAAAGAAAATATAGAAAATTGCTCTCCTCAGCCGAATTCTATTCCAGTCCAAAATTAAAAAGGAAGATCTGACAAGACAATTACAGAGAAAATCTTGACTTCAAAAAACCTGTTCATGACATTTCAATAAAAAATCGATCAATCAAAATTTATTAAAAACAAGAATGTGCTGAGGTCACTGAATAAACATAGGCGTTTATTTAGGATAACTATCACAAATGCTTAACAAACAGCCATGATCCTCTCGGTACGTTAGATGATCATAGTTGCATCTTTATCCCACTCGACTGAGGCCCTCTTCCTGGGCAAAGTGGCAGCCTTGGCCACGGCATGCGGGGGAGTGTTTTCACAGTTGAAGGCACTCTGCTGGCTTAGGGGGAACTTCTGGAATGCATTGTCATACACAGAACGTTGCTGTTTCAGACGTAGAAACGTTGACGGAGACATCACATCAGCGGGTGCATTGGAGGAACGAATGCCAAGCGGTGTTCTTGCCTGGAGAAAAAAATAGAACTGGTTATAATATTATAGGATCTCTTTTGCAACAGTTCTCTCTTGAATTTGGCAATTTCAACATGAGCTCTGAGCCAGTTTCTAATAATAATACAAAAAAAGTCAATTGATTAAATAAACATCCTGCAGATTTTAAGAAAAAATTGTAATTGAGTACTTTTTTTTAATGATATAATGCGATAATATGTGCAAGATATGGATATTGCATTTTGAAAAGTTGAAATATTTTGCCACCACCCGGAATTGACCACATTACATTTGCAATATTTTACAATGAACAAGCGAACAATTTAAAAAAAAACAAGGCACAGCAATGGCCATCACATGGTAGTTGATTTGGGAATATAATACAATGTCACGGCTAATATTTATAACTGTATCATGCCGATTTCTTCCAAAAAATGAAATACATTACCGAGTGAAGCTGAAGATAACCTACATCATTATGTACAACATATTATGATTATCATAAATTAATATCCATGGTGATCCAGCAAGATGGCAGGGTGTTGCCATCATTCCTTCATGCATCACATTGTTGCGGAAAGAGAATTCTCAGTGTAATGCAACAAGCATATGCGGCTAATGGCTACTCTGTGAGTATCCTTGATCATCACAATTTCAGAAAAAGGGGGCTAATTGGAATTTGACAAACAGGCATTAATTACTCTATGCACTTGTATGATAAGTAGAAATATTAGGATTTAAAACATAAAATGTTCACATTAAAAGCAAATAGGTTGCTAAATAGCATGTTTCATCAGTAAAACTAT
The DNA here is from genome assembly GCF_022747635.1 of Hetaerina americana. Taxonomy (NCBI): domain Eukaryota; kingdom Metazoa; phylum Arthropoda; class Insecta; order Odonata; family Calopterygidae; genus Hetaerina; species Hetaerina americana. The sequence goes on from NW_027287316.1 coordinate 78,000,851, forward strand.
AATTACAACAGGACTACAAGAATATGAATGCTTAAAATTCCATGACTTCACTTGGTGGTAAAATGCTCTGTGACACCAGAAATGAATGATATTTGTTAAAATACCAAAACCAACAATCAAGATGTCTGAAGAAGATTGAAATCTTGTACAGAAGATTTTCTGCACAAAATAACACTTTCCTTGCCTTATTATTTGTATTTCCTAGTGTCGAAAATCACACAAACATGATGGCGATTGGAAACTATACATGACAATCTTTAAGAATCCCATACTCTTTCTGGCTCTCCCTACCTGTAGCAACCTCATTATATTCCATTTCTAGTTTTCTAAACACTATGAGAAAAATTAGAGCTTTCATTTAAAGGAGACCAATAGTGTGTAAATATTACATTTAATTACCATGATTGAGACAGACATAAACAACCATCCTGCTGAATACAAATTCAATGAACAGCGGGAGATGCCACCACAGTCACTTTTAGGGGATTCATCCACTAATATGCATTGAAATGCAGACTTTTCAAAGAGTTGCATTCTCCGGATTCAATTGCACACTATAAACTCTGGTCTCTCTTTTCAACTGGTTGTAATAACCACAGTCCACAGAAGAAGTGGGGCAACCATGCACACCAGATCAGTTTGGGTGTAGTGACTCAATGACATGGCGAGTTTTAAGAATAACTATGGTGAGTGGAGAAGCATTGCGTTTTCCTGTTGCACCATTGCAGTAAATTAACACAAGATATTCATTGATTCAAAATAGCCAACAAAACCAGCAGTAAAGGAACGATCAAGTGTCTCAGCTAACTTTTTCATCTCCAGGGCTGCTATTCATTTTCTGAGTATTTTTCTTATCAAAGGTACATACATTTCATGCTCGAGCAATCAATGCACAAGGTCTCAGGTCAATTTGACATAATCAAAACACTGACAAAACAAAAATGCCATATGAACTGTGAAATCCTCATTACTTTTATATTAAGTAATCTACCAGTTAAGGTAGGTTTTGGATGGACAAAACTACCAAATAAATATTTTGACACCCCTAACAAAACAGCCCAGCAACCTACTCTACAATAAGTCGCTCTTCATCTCTGAGTACTTCCTCCCTTCATCCCATCCAATATCCCTACCCTGTTCCTGCCCTTTCCTTGTTTGCCTAACATTCTCCCCTTTATTACAGTTTTCAGCATCTTACTGCCGATCAATATGCCCTTCATCCATATTTCCTGCCTCCATAGGACTTCTCCCAGCAAACTCCTCTCTTCGCCCACAATACCAAGTACTTCCTCATTTGTTTTCTTCTCTGTCCATTTCACCTTCTCCATTCTTCTCCACACCCACATTTCAAAAGCCTCCAGTCTACGTCTATCCTCCTGCTTCAATGACCACGTTTCCGCTACGTACATAGCTACGCTCCATACCAAAGTTTTTACAAGTCTTTTCTTAATGTCCTTACTCAACATCCCCGTCATCAACTCCCTCCTCCTTGTGAAAGCCTCTTTGCCTATCGTAATTCTTCTCCTTTTGTCCTTACTACTTTGACTGTGTTGGTCCGAAACACTTCCGAGATATGTAAACTGTTCTACCTGCTCTAGTTTTTGCCCTCTTAATTTAATGTTTAGCTTAGCCTTTTTCTTTCTAGAAAATCGCTTAACCTTTACTATATTTACATTGATTCTGATTCTCATCCCATAGCTAATGCGCTGAATTTCCAATTCACTCAGCAATGCTTGCAACCCCTTGGCTGACTGACAAACTAAAGCTTGGTCATCCGCAAACCAAACTGATTTTACAAATTCCCCGCCAACTTTCATTCCCACCTCCAGTTCTTCTCATGCCTCTTCAACCATTTCCTCCAAATATACGTTTAACAGCAACGGTGATAATGGGCAACCCTGCCTTACAACCCTTCCGACTCTCCATTCCCCACTCGCACCTGAGTAGTCTGAGACATGTACAGGTTGCGGATTAGCCTCCTGTCCCTCCAATCTATTCCTATTTTCTTCAATACACACATTATTTTTTCACAATGCACTCTTATCAAACCCTTTTCGAAATCTGTGAAACAGGCAAATACGCCCTGATTGTATTCTATATTCCTCTCAATTAGTGATCTCATTAATGCAACGGCATCACCCATGCCACTGCCCTTCCTAAACCCAAACTGATCATCCCCTAAGTAACCATTTGCCCTACCCTCTATCCTTCTATTGATGACCCTGAGGACAACAAAATCCTGATAGCATTTTTTAAAAATTAAAAACATGTGGAAGAAATATAAAAATAAACAGAGCATAATAACGACAGTGCAAAACTAAATAACTGGCTTTGAAGATGATAAAGACAAAATGACTTGCATCAACCAGATGCATCGTAATTATGACAATGCTCTGGATTAGACAGTAAATAACTGATACATAACCACAAACTCATTTACGACCATTACTCGATTTATAGTAGTTTAATTTGGTTATAAAAATTGTAATTTATTCTTAGAGTTTTACTATTTAACATCTAGAAAATTGCACTTATAAAACATAGGCTTAATTAACAAAAACTTAAAATAAGGAACTTTCAAAAATTAATTGTGATAGTTCTGGCAGCACACACACTAAGTCTATTGAGTATGATTAATTAAATTACTAGATTGAAAAAGAATTTGATGAGGGTTTTATTTAGACATGTTGTCTATGAATAATGTTTCATTTTCGCATTATCCCCAAATTTCAATTATGCTTCTGAAGCTGTATGTGCTACAGGTGAGGGAAAATTAATAGCAAAACTAATGGGACTGGAGTAAGAATGCCATAGTTTCTCGACTGATTCAACAATTCATTTAAAGATTAAAATGTAACAAAAAGTTTGCAAAGACATTCAGTTCATTCCATAATTTTTGGTTTAATCTAAAAATGATAATAGAATTTCATTGTAGTTAAAAAAAAAAAGATTTGGCACTAACAATTTCGATAAATATAGATGAATTAAATTTCCAAAAGGTTCCGTTTTGTAAAAGGTGGCAGTTTCCTAAGACTTTCAAGGGGCCGTTATGTGGTATAAACGTTTTCCCAATTATTCTTTTGGGATAATCATTTTCTCATGGATGTGAACCACCATAGTAAAAAAACGAAAATTGGTCGGTCACCAGACAGTTGTGGTAGTAGCCCGATTTGTAATGGGAATGACAAGCAACACTACCAATGCATGAATATTACTTTAAGTTAGTAGGTAACCGATATCAATGACTTACCATTAGAAATTAAAAAGAGTGAGTTGAAAATCTAAGGAAACACTATCTTCTACCAATATGCATATTACCTTTTTCGGCAACGTTTTCGAAGCACTTCGGATCTCGGGTGAAAACTCCAATTTCTGGGATATTTTTCTCACTTCTTTCACCTTTTCTTTGTTTAATTTGGTACTAGTGGAGACGGCCGGATTATAGCTCCTTTCTATTTCAATTAATTCAGCTTCGATGCTCTCCAGCATATTATCAAACGCATCGATACCTAAAAAATATCAAAGTACAGGTTTGCAACAAAACCTTAATGAAATAAAATAATAGCATTATTTTAATGAAAGTAATAGCATTATTAGTGACCACAAGCAGGATCAAAAGCATAATTATATCGCGAAACAAGGCAAAATTCACAACGTACATGTGTCCTCGGTAGCGGTCAAGTCATTTAACGATGGTAGGTCAACTTCCGAAGATCTCATGGCCTTAGTCGAGTATATGCTTACAGGTGTATCCAATTCGCTCGGTTTTGTGCTTGGGGAAGATGCCGGTGTTCCGAGATCATCCTGCTGTAAAATGAAACTAAGGTTAAGAAGAGGGTCCAACAGATCAGGTATTACCCAATAATATATTTTGATACAAAAAACTAGCACAGAATCCAGAATGATTACTTTTTCAGTGGCAATAATTTGTATCGGAGTTCGAACTATTTCTGCTGTGGGAGATCGTGGGTCAAAACTCAGGATTCGGTGTGCTCTCTCTTCGTACTTAGGTTCTGGAGTTTGATAACTCTCGTCCTCTTTTGTGGTATATGCTGCATGGCGACTTAAAAAGTTACCCATATCCTGTTAATAAACATGATTTGATAATGCAGTAATTTCTCAGACAGTTGCTAAATGAAATCATCCCCTTTGATTATAATAAGCAAATAGCAAAACCATATAAATCACAGAAAACTTACTCAACGTATGCTGTATTCAGCCGCAAACCTCGGTTTCTTGAATTTAAATGGTGACGGAAGTAGTCATTTGTTCAACGGTCGTTATTAAATCATTTTGTATCTCAAAGATGGCAGCCTTGTCTCGTAGCATTATAATGAAAAAAATAGTCGAATCTTATCAAATTAAACATGAAGGTTATGATGCACATATTGGCGTTATTTATAACATTTTAAATTACATTTGGAGTGAACAAAATATCCATTTTATTTAATTCTGATTCCTATCATTGGTGTACCAATTGGAACATTTCCTGGTGACAGCATGATACAAGGAATAATTGATCTCCGAGTATTCCTTATGTTATTTCTTTATCTGAATTCCACTTCTCAGTAGAATATAATTGGCTTCATGCCTTAATAACTCATTTATCTCGTTTCATATGATTTTTTTCGTAGCTGCATTGTTTTTAAACTTAGTTAACCAATGCGCCTGTAGGGTGCTCAAAGCAGCCGGCTAAGAAGATAGAAACGATAGTAACGTTAATGAAAGTTACCTTTAATAAAAATAGAATCCTACTAAACAGTTGCATAATTATTTGTAATTATACCTTTAATATTAAAGTTCCGCTCATAAGATTCTTTAACCATTTTGTCCGTATTTATGATAGCATTCTCATACCCTGCAGTTGGATTGATTAGTAGATCAATGCATTTGGGTGTTGCTACAAATTTGTAACTTTTAAATCATCCTTTGATATGAAAAGCGTCAATGGGAAGAAAATTGGGTAAGTGATGAATTTTGAGTTAATAGTCTTTGTGGGCGACTCGTGTTATGCAGTATGTGTATTTTGAAGATATTTTGAGAATAAAGTTTGATAATAGTCATAGCTGGTGTTCTTGTTTTCAGAAACGCAATATGGGTTATTTCTGAGACTTTTCGTCGCCAATCTCTGAGTAACAAGAGGGTTTCTGGAGTGTATCAAATCAATGGAGTTTTCGTTCATGTTCAAAAACATGGACACTCAACATTTTCCAACTCAACCAAAATAAGTAGATATAACCTCTTGAGGATAAAACCATTGAACAGTGTACCATATCGAGGTGTTGCAATGGTTGTGGTTAGAATTTTAAGGGGTGTCCTCAAAGTGAGGTACCTGATATTGGGGGGTGCTGTTGGAGGAGGGATGACTTTAAAAAATGTATGTTTACCTTTTAAGTTCTAGCCATAATATGCTTCTACATTCTGAAAACGTATGTTAAATACGAATATGAAGTTTATTTTTTCTTTAATTTTCAAAGTTGATAATTCCCATGTATTCTATTATAGTCCTACGAAAGCTGGAAAGACTCCCTGCCCGACATGACCTGGCTGGATGACTATCTTCCCCCGCCAGAGAAATTCGAAGCTTTCAGAGAATCATTAGTATCACTACAGAACAAAATGAAGGATAGCTTCGAGTTAGGTAAAGGAAATCCTTAACTTTTATAATATTGTGTTACATCAGCACTTACGACAGTAACAATGTTCTCTGAAGAATTTCTTCAATTAGCAAGTTACTCACATGAATAGCACCTGCCAGTTGATTTTCAGAAAAGTTCGTCATACTTTCTTCATTTGTATTGAATTATTGATATAACTAGGGCTGAAAATAGTGTGTGTTGCAAGCCATTTATCTCCAGTTAAATACCACTTAAACTCTGGATGGCACCGGGCTTAATTTAAGTAGAAAAAATAAATGTTTTTGTTTTTGCCGACCACCTCTGTTACTATCTATTAGATGATAATTGGAATTGGGGGATGTGGTAGTCTAGTAATTGTAGTAGCAATAGTAGTATAGCTTTGGATTGCTGTCTAGGGAGCCCGGGTTCAATTCTCGGGGACGACCCTGTGCACCCTCATCTTCACTCCAGCCGTGTGATTTTCCGGGTACGAGATCCTCCTAGGAAATCATAGGCGGCCAAGGGAAAAATACTGGCACTCGTACCCTGATGTGTGAATTTCTAAGGCTGTATAAGGCTTAGTGTGTGTTATACCGTCATCTGTCAAACAGACCTTTGGGTTGATAACTGTGATTGGTTGGTTTTTGCATTTGTAGTATGACTCTGTGTTTACCTTAAGGGCAACATTATTTGTGAGTAATTGTTTATGTAGTGGGATGTTATTTGTGAAATTACTAGGTGATCAGCAAAAAATTAGTTTGATTCATATTTATGAATATTTACTTTATTTTGCAATTTTTATTACATTAATAACTTGTTAGCTGCTCATAACATATCTGAAGTGCCAAAGCAAGAATTGAAGGCAGGTTTCTGGAACAGAATAGGGAAAAACATGAGCATATAACAAATGGTATTGCGCTATTATGAATATTGAGACACCTTGAAAGTCCTTGGAGACAGTAAAGCATTAAAATGAAGTGGAAAATGGACCTGTGGATTCCTACAGGAGATGGATGAGGGTAGAGGGCGGAAAGTAATTAACAGACAAAAACCAACCCTTGAACATTAAAGGATATTGAATTGGTGCTGGGTGATTTTTGTGTGCCTGTGTTTGGCATTAGTAAATCCCTGGGGTGAATTCAGCTTCCCCATTAAGCGCCACGTGAGATTTGAATGCTTTTTGTTATCTCTGTTGTTTCAAATTACATATTAGGATGGTATAGATCACTCTAGGCAGATAAAGTCAGCTATCAACATATCTGTGTTCCCTCCTCACAGTAGCTTTGTGAATGTAAATTCTTAATATTTATTCCTGAGAAAGGCAAAGGTTAAATGGTGAAATGCATTGCACCTTAAAATATTTTGCGGAAAAGTATGATTGTTTAATTATAATAAGCATTCAAACCTTTCTGTTAAATTTGAATTAGTGTGTATCCATAGCCTCTTTAGAGAGAATCTTGCATCTTAACAGGTGATTTTGTTCAGACTAAGATGAGATGGGCTGTGCCTTAGGCTGATGAGGTTAACTTGTATATGTGTTGAGGTATCCCTAAGGATATCAAATACTGAGGCATGGTTGCTAAAGCTAGTGATGATGCTGCGAAATAATTTTGTATTAATGCATTAGTTCTTTTGTAATTTTTCAACTTATTTTGCCAAAACATCTACAGGAAAATTTCATTTTAATTTTTGGAAACGCATGATATGCTTGTTGAAAGGAAATTCTTAGTTTCAAATCCTTCGGCGGAGGAAAAAGTGGTTTGGTGCGAGGGTTTTGTGTCCGAGTGATAAGCTAGTTATTTATGCTACTTAGAAAGTTTTGAGATCCACATAAATTGTATAATTAGAGGTAAGTTGTATTATGCGTATCGTACTCTTTAGCTGAATGACTGTTTGAAATGGAAAAACGTTTCTTTGTACCCTCACCTGCCCTCTACTTCCACTCCCAAATTTCACAAACTTGAACATTCCTCAATACTCTGAACCAGATGTCATCTCCATAATTCTTACTACATTTTCAACTGCTGCCCTCTTGTGGGTTTTCTTTATTAATAGAATGCGGTCTCTGATAATCCATGCGTCTCCCTTTATTTGTTCTTTTTCTTCATATCATGGAGGTTCTTCAAAATTTTTTTGTCTTAATCATGCCTATGACCTTGTGGTAGGCATGGTTTATTAAGGCTAAAGTCGCCCATATCTTTTCACCACAGCCTGTTCTTCTCTCATAATATGTACGTACATTTTTAAACTGTGCAGAAGTGGACTTAATTGCTGTTATTGATGCCATAAAAACTCCTTTTAGCACTTTTTAACTGTTTTTTAGTGCTTTAATTGAGTTTTGATTAATCTGAAGGCTTCCGCGATGTCTTTCTGATGAATGTTCCATGCTTCTTTTGCTAATTAATGTTATGTAGGTTGGGTTGTTGGAGGAGTTTTGTCTCCAGTCATAGAGGCGTCTTCCAGTCGAAGTGATCTTTGTTGCATTTTGGCTGCTATGTATATGAGATGCTGCCCGGCCGGAAGGGATCGAACTCAATTGTGTCTCCTGGTTCCGTCCATGGATGTTCAGCGATTGCCAACTGTTTCTTATCTTCAACCAAACTAAAGTGCTGGTCAGAGAAAAATACCATTTCCCGAGACTCATCAGAGAAACGGTAGAAATAATGAACAATCCAAATAATTTCAACAATGAGGATGGCACCACCCTGATTTTGACCTGGAAAAGGCTAATTCCACCATCTACCGCCAAAGAACAACCAATCAGCAGACTAGGGGCCAGCCAGTGTCTCCTATATGTATATAGCGACCAAAATGCAACAAAGATCACTTCGACCTGAAGACTATAGTTGTGTCCCCAGTCTCCAGGTTTGGGGGGCAACTGTTGTCCAATGAACCAACCTACGCGATGGTAATTCCCGGAAGCAGCATGAAATCTATTCAGTTTAGGTTGCATTCACCTGTCATATCTGATGACTTGGTGTACTTACTTACCTCTTGGCTTGCCACTGACATCCTGACAGGAGAGTCTGACCTTCATGATCCCAGATAATTCTGAACCATGTGATTTTCTGGACCATGGAACTTACTTATTTTGGGAAATCACCGGCAATGCAAGCAAAGGGACTGACTTCATAACCTTAAACTTGCAAATTTCATATGTTTAACTGGGTTAAGTAGAGAGTGAAATATGCCCTCATCTCCCAAATCAGCAGCTGGATTGAAAACTTCGTTTTATGTCTGTTGCGTAAATTTCTTTTGTGCAAACTCTCCCAAGGAATAAAAGAATAATTATGAGATTCTCATTTTTATCTGTGGATCTGCATAAGTAAATGCCATTGATGCATATCAGATCAAGGTGTTGTTCTATGTGATCAGATTTTTTTTTTATTTAGGGTGGAGTGAAATTTATGACCTAATCAAAAGTTCTTGCAAATAATTTGTGTCTAGATCCCCGGTTGAAAAGTCTCGGTGAAGCTAAATATAGGGGTTTTCGGGAGTGGTTTGATCGAAGATTGGATGATGCCATACAAGCTGCAGAAACGCCAAATGGAGATCCAGAAGCTTCATTCCAAACAAGTAAGTTGTTCCAATTTGTAAACGTTTTTGCATTATTCATTGTGGTTTTTTGACAATTTTTGTCAAATCTTGTCTCTTTTTAGCATGTTGATCATTACGGTCTTATCCCCTGTGCATTGTTGGGATGAAGTTTTTGTACCTCTTTTTTTACATCAAGTATTGCTTAAGAGTCAAATAAGATCGTATTAATTAGTAGTTCCCATAAAGCCTACTGCCTGGCTTACTTCTTTCAATCACAATATCTTTGTTATCTCTGCTAACTTGTTTCAGTTTTTTGATGTCTTGGTGTCCTGTATTGATACTTATAACAGCTGTGCATGTGCCTGAGTATATTTACCTCGCATATTATTTCAAACAGGCATAATGAATAAAATCTTTTCTGCCCTAACATCTCAAGAACATTTATTAATAATGCACAAATGACTATTATTGCAGACTGTTTAAATGTTCTAAACCTCAGATTGTCTGGGGAAGTAAATATTTGTTTGAGAAAACATGAAAATTCATTGGCATTCCTTTAAGAATAGTTGAGTAAAATCTTGGAAAATATATCATTGATTTAATGATTCAAGGAAGCTAGTTGGTGGATGGGTTCCATAAAAATAGCGTGCTGTGATTGTATTGTGCTGACCCTAATCCAGTTGCGTTGTGTTATCTGTGGTATGGCATTAAAATGTTGTTTTGATACACTTTTCTGCACGCTGTACAGAGATATTCAGTAATGTTCATTTAAAAGTACAACATTTAATTAAATATAGTTTTATTATCAGTTAATTTTATGAACTAATGTATATTTATTTATTTCTGTTAATCTTGTAGATTACCTAGATCTTTCAAGGATTGCGGAAAATCTTTATTCAGGTATGTAAGTTTAAGTATTCCTGAAATTTTCACTCTCATGGAAATTTGATAGATAGTCCATACCACAAGCCTAATGCTTTCCTAGCGTTCTTGATATTTGGCTCTGAAAACTAAGGGTAATTCTACGCTGAAATTCATTCAGGCCTCTGATCATCACGATAACAGCTGTACATTTTTCCGTGGTGTTTGCAACTTGACTCAAATTCTGGAAGCAGAGAATGAGGCATTGTCTCTATAGGTGTCAGCATAGTAATTATATCAAATAAATAGGAAACTATGATATTATAGGGTTCATGCTCAAGTTATTAAGCATTGACATGAAGTATATTATCTAGGTAAATACTGCTGCCCTGATGCCAACAAGCAAGTGCTAATCCAATACCAAGTTGTTTGTAGGTCTTAAAGGTAACCAAATGCATGTTAATGCCAGGGTTACCTCTATAAAACATTTGGCTAAGAAGATGATGATATCAGATCAGAGACACTGCTTGTTGATTAGGTTAATACCTCAAGAAGAAAGTCAAAATTGTGCCAAAGGAGAATGATAAGTATAGAATTGATGCAAGTTTATGGGCATGCATAGAAATTAAATGGCTGACACTATTCCTGCACCAGCTATGTGAATTGTCTTATCAGTCAGGGAATGAGCATTATTGTCATTGTGAGTATTCCATTCATTTTGTTTTTATATTCAAGGAATTGAGCTCACCTTTTCTTTTTCCCTTCATAGGACATACTGCAATCTGGTCAATTGTTGCAGCCCATATTTGAAGTTGTCAGTTCAGTATTTCTGTGCCTAAAATAAAATCCCAAATCTTTGGCTTAAAGAGAAAATTGCCTCTGTGCATGTGATGGCAAAAGTGGATATTGACTCTCTTTCATACTTCATCCTTATTTTTTAGAATTTACCAAATTGTATGTTATTCTTTGATGCACGAAATGGACTGAAATCCATGTTAGTGTAAATGACAAAGAGATGTAGTCACAATCCTAAAAAAACTAGAGTTAAAAAAAAATCATTTACTTAAGTACTTGTCTCTCCAGGGGGAATTTTAAGGAGTTTAAAATAAAAGAATTGAAATCATCTCAATAGTTTCAGCCTCAACTTTGTGGAAGTTCATTTGAATAAATGAAAAAGAAAAACTTTGTTCCAATCCACCACTTTATTTCAGGTACGACTAGTTTGGACGCTACGGCGTCATCCTCAGGTACAAAGTTTAAAGTCACAATCATTGTATATATACCCTCTTCAAGAAAGGGTGGGGGAGTTGTGGGAAGAGGGGGTGGGGAGGGGAGTACGGGGGTAGGTACGAAGGAATGTGGGAGAGGGTAGGAAAAACCAGGAAAAGCATTAGTGAGCGGGGGGGATTGGAAGGTGGGTTAAGAAAGGGGAAAATTTCGTTGGTCGGTATAATTTGAGTCAATGGCTAATGGGGATAAAGGTACGGTTAGGAGTCAATGGGAGTTAGGGGGAAGGGATTAGAGGTTCTTCCCACAACTCCCCCACCCTTTCTTGAAGAGGGTATATATACAATGATTGTGACTTTAAACTTTGTACCTGAGGATGACGCCGTAGCGTCGAAACTAGTCGTACCTGAAATAAACTGGTGGATTGGAACAAAGTTTTTCTTTTTCATTTATTGAATTGAAATCACTTTAAGTGAACTCCCCCTTAACATGAGGCAAGGACAAAATGTGCAGTGGGAGAGTAAAGGGGCGAAATATAATAATTACCAAGGTAGAAACTTCACTTTAGACAGACAGAGCCATTTAATTTCCTTTTTGGATCTTTCAGTTGCTATTGATGTAACTACTTTAGAAGCCAACTCTGAAAACCAGAATTTGAGATAAGCTATAAATGTGTATAATTAATATGTGTGAAATTATCACATAGAAAGTATTTCCTAGAAAGTGGATCTATATAAATCTATTTCTCTCATAGTAAATTTCTGGCAAGGAATACCACAAATATTGAAATTTCATGATTGGTTTTTGTTCTAGTCACGTTAAAAGAGAATTAGTCTCTTCTTGAATTTAATTCTTTGTTCCATCCTTCCACATACATGGTGGAGAACTCTTAAAGATAAATTTTAATTGTTCAATGGTTTAAAAATTTTTAAGTGTTTCATGTAGTTTGATATATAATTTCATTCACATCTAATTTTCTTGTCTTGTCATTCTGTACATTTTAATTATTTCACAGAATAGCAATGTACTGCCCCCTAAATTGTTGTAATTATCCCTAATTTTATTTGGAAGGGCTTATTTGGTAAAAAATGGTATCAGTCATAAGGTTAAGTGCATGGGTGTCAGTTTATGGTTATTTTTCTAAAGAGTGATCAATTATCATAATTTTATATGCATGCTAAGAGTAATCAGGTTGACTAATGCAAAGGGTGAGAAATTCTTTGTATTAAAGTACATACTGTTTTCTGCACCTATACTGAATAAGCTGTTAGGCATTGCGTTGAAGCAGTTTGGTGTCAGTGTATGTTCATTGACAGTATATATTGTTTATAGTTAAGTCAACTCATTCCTGTGCATTATGAGTTTCAACCTAAAAATGAAACATCACAGGCTTATAGTGGCTCATTGCAGCTCATGTATATATTGTGAAAATAGGTTTCTATTACTTGACTACCTTCAACATAACTTTGCTCTCTTGTTACAGTTTGTGTATGCGTGTACATTTAAATAAGTCCCAGTGGAAGCAATTGAGGATTATTATTTTGAGGCCAAATTTTCCTCGGTGATAACTCATGGTATTGATAGACTGCAACAATAATGTGATTTCCCTCTAAGCCTGTTAAGTTTTAATGAATTATTTAATTCATACATTATGCCAGTTATCTTATAGTCATTTGAACCTAAATTGACTCAACTGTAGGTTTAGTTGTGCATTTTAAAGTAATTTGTGTTTAATTCCCATTATTCTCTACTCATTCATAGAAGTCCTCTGTTGATGTGGGACAAATCTTAATTAAGACCTGAATTAGTACACATATATTTGCATGAGATAGCCGGAGACTTGTCTCCAAAAAATTATTAAAAGATGATTTCACTTGATATATTAACTCTTTTTGAAAAGTTTCTACCAATGTATGTCTAAAAACTCACATACCTAAGAAGGTTTTAAAATGTATATTTAAATGCCTCTGAAAATGAGTTTGTTTTGTAAATATATCATAATGAAAATATATCATGTTCCTGCCATTAATAATAGGTACCAATTCAATACTTAAAGGCATTGTCTGTGGTTTGCTGGTTATGATTACCGAAGTTGTCTCTATAATCTTAAATGACATATTTTCTATTATTTTTTTCTACTTTGTTGCTTTTTATTTTGCCCTCCTCAGTTACATATTCAAACCTGGCTTTCTACTTTGGTGTCAGCATAGCTTGAACCCTTATAGTTTTAGTGGGTGGAGTGAAAAAATTCAATGAGGATGATCATTCAGTCATTTATTTACACTCTGAATCTCTGGTCTCTGTCCTTTCTTAAATTCAAGTTAAGTGGAAACAACACAAGTCAATTGTATTACATATCTCGTTATTTGAAATAGTGTACATAAAAAATAGCTGCTGAGTATTAAATTCTGTACAAATTTATACTTGAAAACATATATTTTCATTTGAAAAATGCCTGACGTGAAAAAAGCAATTTTTTGCACATGCCATGTAATTGAGGCTGGCACTAAAAGGTTTGTTTAACACTTCTGTGTCTAAGCTCTATGTCACACACTCTCTTCCTATTAAATGTTGTTATTTCTTGATGTTAAGCTGAATTTTTATTTTTGCCATCTATGAAGTATTTTGTTGTACAGTACTTCTCTCGAGGTCAAGCGTGAAATTTCAGGAGTGAAGCAATTTTTGCTGCTTTTTCCATGCCCCTTGATCCTTTATCATTTTTTATTCTTGGCTCTAGCCATTGTTTTTATGGTAATGCTTTACATCCCATCACTTATCCTTGCTTGTCCATCGTTTGCCTTTATGGCATCTTTAGTGCTGTTTGCTTTGCACTAGACAAAGAGAATAAATCCTCTGGAATGAAATAGTGTGGCCATTTCATGTTTCAGTTGACCACTGGATAAGGCATACTGAATAGAATCCTTTTGCAAAAATCTTTATCATTTCATAATTTTGCTTGTCCCAGTTTCCAAGGAATCTCCTCCAAAATGGTTAATGTGCACTGCTGTTGCAATTCATTTTTGCCTCCTGTTCTAGGATCATGACTTTCACTGTTCTATCAGACTAACTCCCACTGGAGTTTCATAGCAACTCATTCTCCTGTCTTCCTGTCAATGGAGGGAATGGAATGGCTTGTTGTTCACTGATAGAATTCGGTACATATTTTAGCTTTCTTATGGTTTCAATGCCAGGCAGTATGTCCTTCCTCATGATTTGGGCGTAAAGATTTATTGTATCTTTTATGTATGAGGCAGGGTTCAGGCATCTCTTTCTGCAGCTTTTTTCTGTCTTCAAAGATAAAATTTATTTTAATAGGCTGGAAAGAAGTTGATACTGAAAGCCGACTAAGGTCACCTTCATCTTTTCTGGCTGTAATATCATGCCAAGCAAAGTCAAAGTCAGCCTTAGATACTTTTGTTATATGCCTTCATATTATTTTTCCTCATTAAAAGCCGCTCTGAATCAGCCCTAGTTTTTGGTACTGATTCACTTTCTTTGTGTTCAGGATCTTCACATGTTTGATTGGCTGCTAATCACATCTCCTCCCTTCCTACATTCTAAGGTTTTAGGAGTGTTTTTGGTTGAATTTGAAGAAAAATCTTAAATATTTCATGGTACAGCTAATTCACTGTATGGCATATTCCTCAATCAGGGAGCACCCGTTACTTTTGTGGTTGCATTTTATAGGAGGGAGGTCTGTTTTGGAGTTATGATAGAGGAGAATGTGGAGAGAGGAGTTTGGGATGCAGAGAGTTCAGTACATCACATGTTTTCTTCTTTTTGAAATTACTGAAGTTAACACAAGTGAGGGTTTTGTTCTGTTCTATTTTTGTGAGTTTCCTTTGTGATGAACTTTATGGTAAGCTACACTGGAATACTACGTCATGTGATGAAGTCCTCTCATCCTATTGTAAATCATACCAGATTTTAATAAAAGTCCTGTTGTCAGTTATTTCTACAGGCTTGGCTCAGCATGCTAAGAATTTTTAAATGCCCTAATTATTTTGTCTTTAATTACAATTTAAATACTAAACCTTAAATAAATTACCTTATTGATTAAGTTCTGCAGTGTATAAATACATCTTCATAGAATGAACCAATAGTCATTAGTAGAAGTTATCAAAGGTGCTACCATGGCCCAATAAAACCATTGTATTCGTCAACTTGGCCCGAGCACATTTATTAAATTCATATTTAGTTTGAATTTAGAGAGACAGAATTTCTTTTTAAATTAAGTCACTTTAGGGTATAGGTTCATTTTTTTTAGTGCAATGTATTTTTTATAACTTCATAGAATATATCCAGACTAATTATGCACAAAACTATACTATTGCATTGTTTAATGTATTCGTTTGTCTTACAATTGAATGGATGAATGATAATGCTAAAAATTCTAAAAGAAATTTGGGGAAGTAATTTCTTCCCAGAAAATGTTGTGCAGTTGATTGCCACCAATCATTGTCAGTTAAGAATTTAAATAGAATTAAAAACAAAACTTATGTTGCCATCAAGTATGATACCATATCCTTTCCTTAATGTTTTTAGAGGGTGCAAACATGGATTCAGAGATTTTTCTCAGAGTATTCTTGTGCACTCCTTAGCATCTTTGGGAGCTATGTTACATGTACTGCCCTGTTTCTGACTATGTAACTCATTTCTATTCATTTTGAGGAAAAGATATTCGCTTAATGCTTAGAATCTATGTTGTGGATGTTTTTGGCACAGATATCAGTCAAACCCTTTCTTATATTTTTATTTTAAGAATCTATTGTTGCAATTAGGCAGTTGTCCTGGTGGCAATGCTCAAGTCTGATCAATGATCACTTGAGACAAAATATTCTTACATACAATGACACTAAAAGATCACCAACTGCACCTTTACCATCACCCATAGGCTAGGTTCACACCATACGAGTACATACTACACTCCGTCCATTTTCACGCACTCTTCAATTTCATATATCGTTCAAAATAACCCATCATTCACTTTTGCAATACAACTTCTAACGCCATCTACACGGCGTACATGCAATGTTTTAATAAGAACAATAGTATAATAATCACTGATCAATGAAGTTTATCACCCAGTGGGTTGCCTTACACTTATTCTTAAAACTCCTAAAATGGGATGGAAAGGGCTCAAACAAACCTCCAGGCAGTTGGTTGCATTCAAATATAATTCTGTTTAAAAAAAGGGAATTTTTTTATTGTTTGTTTTTGTTGTTCTTATTTTTATTTTAAAACTGTGGTCGTTTTTACCCTTAAAGTTTGGGGTTTATATCTCTTTCCATAAATCTTCCCATGCTTCGTGACTTTTAACAATTCTATCTTCCCTTTATTTCACAGTAAATTGCTCAGTGTGTACAGCATAAAATAATGGGATTTCCAATTTTTAGTCTGCTGTTAGTGTGTGTGTGTGAATGTGGATTCAAACGAACCGAACAATTAGGCCGAGATGAACGAAAGGATGGCAAAGGGCTCTTGCAAAGCCGACACTTTGTCTTTGCATTGACTTTTCTTTTCCATCCAGTCTCTTGATGTGTAATAGACGATTTTTATTTCATGCCTTGGCATTTATACAGATGGCCAAAGTTTCATTTAATCAAAATGCCCTAAAATATGCAAGTTTTATGATTTGAGAACCCTCAACTAATACATTGACAATATTATGAGTTCAATTTCTTAGATATTTGAATAAAACTTAAATATGTACACAGCAGTATGCAGCCATAACTAATATTGCATGTCTGTTTTTAAATAGTGTGATGGTACTGTTTTTGCATCGGTCCAAGTCTTATATTTTTAAATTTATCTAATGGGTGAGACGTGTGGGTCATGTGTGCCCACCTACTAACCGAAAGGTCACAGTTTCATCACTTGCCACAGGTAGACTGTTGTTGAAATTCCATTTGGACAATTGCTGAAAAACCTGATGACAAGTCAAGTACATGTTAATTAGGATCCCGGCTGGCAGCTGACCTCCAGTCTTAATTAGCAAAAAATTGGAGTTTAGCAAATTTTGATGTTGGCAGATCTTGTTCACTGAAATTGTCTTCAGGATAATTGGAAATCCAAGCCTAAAAAGGTTAGGAGTAACTATGAAGTTGGAACTTTGGCAACCTTGTATTACTTAAGCATTTTACATTCCTCAAGATGCTACAATGTTACATAATGCATTTTAATAGTCATGTATTGCTATATGAAGAGCAATATTATTTACTGTCTGCCTCTTCGGAAGTTTCCATCAGTAATGCAAATTGAGCAATCTCCATTGAAGTAGGTCAAGAATCTATTTGTACGTCTGAAGCCTGACTTAACCTGTCCCTCAGGTAAAGCACCTAATTCGAACAAAATAATGCTCTCTTTGACTTAAGGTAGCCCAACAAAGATACATTGGAGCACTGCGTAGGCAGAGGGGATTCAGTTTGGGGATAGGAAGGGAGAAGTGTCACAGCCTGTTCCAGGTGTTCATCCAAATACACATGTTGGTCTATGCTAATCAAAGTGTCACCTTCACGTGTGCTTGATTAATGCTTCAATAAAAATTCACCAATTTAATTCTGTGCTTCTGTGATATACCATTGAATCATTCCTGGATGATGTTTTGCACATTCTCAGCCCCTTGAGATTCTGTCTTCTTTGCAAATAAAACATGACCCAGGAAGAAATGGACAATGCAAATGAAATTATGTACTTGTAATGAAACAATTCACTAAACAAATCATCATCCTCCTCATTGGATTTTACAGAAAAGATATTCAAGTTTGTTAGTGATGTAGCAAGGCATGATAATTAGTTTCAAAATTTAAGTTTCTTTTTACTAATGAACCAGGAATTTAGTAGTGTTAATGAGGGAAAATGTTTAGTCCTTTACATAAGTATCTCTTTACTACTTTTATAGAAGGGACTCCTGAGCTGAGAATGAATGCAATCGCATTTTCCAGGCCATTGGGGTCTGAAAAGATTGAGGAAGAAAGGAAGAGGTTTGGTGAGTTCAAACAGATAACATCTTCATTAACATACTCATGAAAACAATAGAAAAAAGTATTCCAGTGAAAATTAATGCAAATGCATCCACAAGGGCAAATAAAATGGCATTTTATGCATTGTTGACACTCATTATGTGCCACCGTATATTTTGTTTGGAGGTGAAATATTACAAAGCTTCTCCCAAGAATTCTGATAGGTTCCCCTAGAAGCATAAAGATATTTTTCTTAGTTAATTGCCAGGTATTGCACCACCTGAGTTGTGCTTTCCTGGGCATTGGGCTCAGGTGAACTGGGAAATGATTCTTCATGCTTCATGGCAGGCCTTGAGAAAAATCATAGAATGTAAAAGGCAAGGTAAAAATGCACAAGGAAAGATTTGAACCATTGAGAGGGTTTTATTTTAATCTCAACTACAAACTCCTTTATTTACTTTGAGATTCAACCAAAACTTTCTTGCTTTCACCATCTATGTTATTTTCACTATCTGTATTGCTATCACTGTCAAGTTGGTTTAGGTCTTCAGGTAGAACCTTGGAATGATGTGCCTATGTAAGAGTAAAGGGAATGATTAAACAAATGATTAAACAATACCAAAGTATTATTTGAGTTTCTGTTAACAGTGAATCTTATTTCTGAACTTAAAGGAAATAGTTTTGAGACTCAATTATTGAAATAAAAAAAATATTCCTTTTTGTGTGATTGGTCGAAACATAATTATCCTTTCAATGTGGGTAGAATTAAAGCAAAGGAACAAAATATAATGATCAGCCAAGAAGCCATAAAAGTATTGCTTACCCAACATATGATTGTTTCTTGTGTGCTACAATGCTGTGCTTCTATAGGATTTGTGGACTCACTAATGAGCTTTTCTCATTTTGGTTGCTTAATTATTTTTAAATTTAATCTGCAGGCAGACTAATTTTGCGCTTATCAAAGGCAGTTTTGTGGATGTTAGTCAATAGGATTTTAATGGGCATGGTGTGCTGCAATAGATTTCACTCACCCCAAATTTAACCCCTTTGAAAGTCAGATTTGATATTTAGAACTCCCCTGAATTTAAGGCTTATTTTACCATTTCATCCACCTGGTTAGCTTTTCCCTATATTCCCATAGTTCTTACCTTTTTGGTATAACATTTTCCTTGCATGTCATTTATGGCAAATCATTTTTGAGTAAACTTTAAAATATTTTTATTATTTGAGTATTCTTTTGGGATAAAACTCTTTTGTATGTCAAATCTGTTATCAATGCCATTAATGTCATCATTTGTATAATAAGGTTGTTATAATTTATTTTAACCAATAATGACTCATCAATAAACTTTAAAATAATCTGTAAAAATCATTATTTTTATCTGGTGAATGATTTTAGCATTCAAATGCTGAAAAGCAAACTTAAAAAAAGCTCTTCGTTGAGGTTCTAATTTCCTGCATCCATAGTCTGCATGGTGATAGTCATTAGCATTGGTTTATATAGCATAGTTTGACTAAATTGTCATATTTATAGTTTTTAGGATTTAACTCTGCTAACAAGTAAAATAAGAAGTGGTGGGTATTTTCTAAACTGGTTTCCTTGGCTTCACATTCAGAGAGCAGCCAGGCACGTTTGGATTCTCTCCAAGAGGAGGTGATCAAAGTCCAACTTAAATACCAAAAGGAGTTGGAACGGTTAGAACGTGAAAACAAAGAGTTGCGAAAGCAGTTGCTGCTTAAAGGAAGCAAAGTTGCTTCAATCAAGAAAGTTAAGGTACTTATAAATTTGGTCGACCTATTTAAAAGTGATTTTTTTATTAATTGGTTATTCATTCATCAAAATCGAAGTTACTTCAGCTAAAAAAAATCCATTGATGCTGCTGATAAAATAAAACCGTGCAGATTCCCTCACCAATTTTCTTTTACTTTTACTTAATTATAATGTGCGCACTATGTTTGTTTGGTGATTGACAAAACAGTTTCCTAAGGTTGTTATATTTTGATCCTCATGTGAAAAAGACACCTCCCCTCTCACAAATAAAAACTAGTTTGAATTGAAAAAAGTAGATTGAATGGGGTTTTCACAGAGGTGAAACTTAACTCCAAAATAGCTTGTTTTTATGTTTTTGTAAGATTCATGTTGGAATAGGATGTTAATAGTTAAAATATTAACCCTTTTAAGTCTAATGTTAATAAATGGGTAAACATTGGAAAATTTATTTCCTATTCTGTCAATGCTTCTGTAGTTCTGAGTGACATTCCACAGGGAGAGGGATGTGTAAAATGTGTTTTTAAGGGAAAAATCAAATGCAGTGCATGTATGATTGTATCTACAAAATGCTATCCAAAGGTATGAACTTCAAGATTGAGAGGAGGATGAATGATATTCATAACCTGTGCATGCATGAATGAAGTAAATTTAATGTTTCGGTGTTTTTCTCATTTGGGGGGTTTATTGGCTGTGCTTGTCACAAGATTGGATTAGACTACCTGGGTGAGATTATGGAACTCCCAAGGGGAAATGGGTGCCCTGAAAATTGAAATAGAATTAGCAATCTGTCAAAATATATGTAAGCAAACCATTGCATTGATCTTTGGTTTATTTTGTTTAAAGAATGAAATTTAAAATGAAAATGCTTAATATATTTTAATAAGAGTAATACTGTTATTCATATTCATGATTCATGTGTCTCACTGGTGCACCAAAATCAGTGAGTATTTTAATGTAATTAAGCATGACAATTTTGCTAATATAATTTGCAACAAAATTTGATTCTAATAAATAATGGCATGTCAAAAAGTTTAAATGAGTAGCACTGAAGATGAAAATTATATCTTGAAGAAATTAATGTTTTTAGAGCCATGTGGGATCACGAAAGAACTCTTCCAATTGGGAATGCTGAAACACAGAGATCATGAGTGAGTTATGGTTTGAATAGAGTTACAGTTCATTTTGTGATATTTTGCTCATCTCTCTCATGGACTTGAACAAGTGGGGAACAATAATAATTTGTAATGAAGCTTGCATTTTTCATCTTTTACATCTTTGAGCTCCTCGAGTGTCATGTAATTCCCCTCCCTCCCTTATGTGTTTACCCTTGGGGTGGAGCTTGATAGGAGTTCAAAATATTCAGCATCACTCAGCTAAGTTCAGTGTTTTCACTGTGGCACCCAGCATATGACAGTCATTGATTTTGGATAGATGTTCTCAATTCAAAATTAAATTAAATGCTTTGAATTGCTAATACCTAGTTGATATTGATGGCTGGGTTTGATTGATAGATAGCATCGCTGTGCTGAGTTGAACGATTGATTCAAGCCACTGAGGATTTATCCAGCCAGAGAAAAATAATAGCCATTTTGTATTTCATGTAGCCATTGTGTAAGTCTTGAAACTGACGTAACCAATCAAGCCCTCCACCCCATGATGCTTTCAAGCTATTAACATGGATAATTTGTTGGAAATGCATATTCCATCTGTGTTCATTGGATATATGGACAAACATCCTATCAAATCCAGGTCCTCTTAAGTTGACGATTGATTCTGCATGAATTGGCAAATACTAGTGAAATAGGATATAAAGATTGCATTCAGTGACCTGAGTCCTTACTTCCAATCAGTCATTGAAGATTTTTCTTGTCATTGATCCTTTGCAGAAATCGCTCATAGACATGTACTCGGACGTTTTGGATGAACTGAGCGGCTATGACAGTGGTATAAGTGTCCAAGACCAGCTGCCAAGGGTGGTTGTAGTCGGTGATCAAAGTTCCGGAAAGACATCAGTGCTGGAAATGATAGCTCAGGCCCGTATTTTTCCTCGGTATGTTTTACCCTAAATTTTATTTATAAAATGTGATATTTCGCCATGGATCCATATTAAAAGATGTTGCACTTTTCCATAGACTTTATTTTAATTCAAAAAATAAAGTCTGTGGAAAAGTACAAAATCTTTTAATAAGGTTATCAAATACTTCCACGAAGTGAAGCCTAAAACTGTATTTTTCCATGCAGTAGCATATGGCATTTTCCTGTTTGTGAAACCCATTTTTCCACTTGCTTTCAAATTAAATTTTCTCACTTTATTACGTTGTGGGTCCTCATATTATCTGTATTGATGAATGTCGTTAAATATTATCCTTATGTGGCCTTTTAGAGCCTAGTTTTGTTTTCAATCAAGAGAAAATGTTGATGATTTGATTTTTTTGGCTCATGGGTCCTTTTGGTGGTCCATATTTCGTGGGATTATGATAAATGGCTTTTTGCTGACAATGAGACTTTCCAGGAGGCCAAAGAAAGAGTTAACTCAAGATAGATGGTAATCTCAATTGAGTAAATTGATTCCTTCTGGGAACAATTGATTTTGGGCAAAATAAAAATGATCATTCTATGAACCAAGTATGCTGTTTTTTTGGCAGCCTCAAATAATTACTGTATTCGCCTGTTTATTTCCCCGAGAGCCTGATCAGAGTTCTCTTGACGTTGGGTTTTCCATGGGTGGAACCACCAGAGTTTCGCCACATCCATACCTCATGTAGGACTAGGGCAGGGCCCTTAGGGCTTGGCAACAGCTGCATTTCACCGTTGATCAATTTGGCCAATCCATTATCAGTGTGCATAATGTACTTCTTCAGTGAAATCAGAAATGCGTTTCTACTGGAATTTGATGTACTTAAACCAGTTACAATTGCACATCAGCTGGTGCATTGCACTTCCTTCACCGTTAATGTTGTGATTTTGATCATACGAGGGGGGACCCAAAAGTAACAGAAATTTTGCTGCGGTGGGGCACGAGAGTGGGGAAAGCCTTTGTTGGGCCTGTCGTATGTCAGGCTCACGCCACCTGCATCAGTATGCGCAGTGCCATCGCTGTGACTGGATCGGTCCGTCCATGAGAGCTGTTTCAGTGAAACAACTTTTTTCATTTCGGCGAAAAACGTGATGGTGGATTATCAAGAGCAATGCACTTCCTGTTAGGGAAATCGGCTGCAGAAACTATTGTAATGCTGAAGACTGCTTATGGGGCAAAACCAGAGTCTACGAGTGGTTTACACGTTTTAAAAATGGTGAAATGTCAATTAAAGACCAACTCCATTCAGGCCGCCCTTCAGCATCAAGAACTGACGAAAACGTTGATAAAATCAATGCCCTCATTCATGAAGACTGTCGTAGAACCATCCATCAACTCCGTGAGATGTCTGGAGTGTTATGGAGTTCAATTCAGAGGATTCTAGAGAAGATCTTTGGCAACAAGCGACTGGTTCTTCCATCATGACCGCCGGCCACCATCCATCAGCTCATACCGCCCTCTCCGTGATGCAGTTTTTGGCAAAAAATGGCATGACATCAATTGTCCACCCCCCCTACTCACCGGATTATCTCCCTGTGACTTCTGTTTGTTCCCCAGACTCAAAAGGAACATGAAAGGAAAGTGTTTTGACACTGTGGAGGAGGTAAAACTGAAATCACTAGAAGGCCTCAAGGATATCCCGATAAATGATTTCCAGAAATGTTTCGAACAATGGAAGCATCGTTTGGAGAAGTGCATTGTGGTCAATGGGGAATACTTGGAAGGCGAACAAAATTTAATGTAAATATATTGAGAACTAAAGAATCTATAACAGCTTTCCTGTTATTTTTGGGGCCACCCTCGTATATTGTTGATGTTTCTGTTGAAATTTTGAAAATTGGCTGAGATCACAAAATATATCACATATTTATGATGAACTCACCCTAGGAACCCTTTACTGGTACTTTAATTTGGTTCGAGGAAAGTAATAATGTGATTTTCCTCGCTCCTCAAAATGCTATGACTGGAGGAAAAACTTTCAGATACCTCAGGCACTAGGGTATGATAAATTACTCTTTTTTTCTCATTTGAAGTATTTTTTGTTTCTAACTAATTACTGCAGAAAACTCTAGGGAATACTTCATCGGGTGTACTCTGGCATTTATTGCTGTATCTCAGCTGAGAGGATAATTCTGAATAATATAGTTATAGAACTATAGCTGTGTGATAGTTGGTGTGCTTGGCTTCGGTTATGCTTTGAAGTGTGTCTCTTGCACCATTTCATTTCCTTTTTATCTTTGAACATTTTATTTAATTCAATTATCCACCACCACCAACCACAGTTATCAAACCGAAAATCATTTTGAAATATCCATCGTTAGTGTATAAAAATTATTGATTTTTCATTCATGAGCAGTTGTAATATTACATATTTAATTTGCTGATCAATTATTACTGATTCTTTCGCGCAGGGGTGCAGGAGAGATGATGACAAGGTCGCCAGTCAAAGTCACACTTAGTGAAGGGCCATATCATATTGCACAGTTCAAAGACAGCTCAAGGGAGTTTGATCTAACAAAGGAGTCGGAACTTGCTGATCTTCGTCGGGAGGTATATGCATGACTATTTCGATGATGGCATGTAGGTTACATATTGGATTACAGAACATTGGGAACAGATTTCATGTGAATACATTGTCTTCAGGTGGAACTTCGAATGAAAAACAGTATTAGAGATGGAAAAACTGTGAGCAGTGATGTGATATCGATGACTGTCAAAGGCCCAGGACTGCAGAGGATGGTTTTGGTTGACCTGCCTGGAATCATAAGTGTACTCTCTCCTTTTGTATTTTTACTTTTTATATTTTTAGAGCACATAGCTCTTGATTATTTCTTATAATCCATGATAATATATCAGTATTAAAATTATTAAATTCAATTCTCATCACATACCTTCAGTCTAATATTGAATTTTTCAACAAGTCAGCAAATGTAAGCATTTTTTGAATATTTTTTTTATGTCTTGTCCTCTGAAATATTGTAATGAATTGATCTTGGATTCTTTGCTGTTGCAATACTGTTTTATATTTTTTAAATGTGACAATTACTGAAGTAAGATCTGGTGCTTTCCCAGCATATTTGCTTGATAAAGTTTTCTTGGGTCTTCCACCATGTCAGGGGATCCATATTGGACGGCCAATATGGAACCCATGACCCGGTAGAAAACTTGACAATTAATGCTGGATTATGTTGGAATGAATTTATTTAGCTCTTTTGTATAAACAAACAGTTGCAGTGATGTTGTATTTGTTGCCACTTAATTTTAACCTTGGAGTATTAATAGGGTAAAATTAACTTTTTATCAATTTCTACTGATAACTCTTTATTCCATGACCCACTTTCAGCTTAGCATTGTCATCTACCAGTATATGGCAATGGCATGTTGAAAATGGACATGGAATAAAAAGTTAATCTATTATTTTAAGGAGCCATGGTTCCTCAAAATTAGCACAACATGCCTTCTTGTATCTGAAAATGCTAAGCCTGTTTTAGCATTAGCAAATGTGTAATCCTTCCAAAACAGAGCAAGCCGACAGTGGCATATTGCACCTGATCCTGATCACACACGTCCTTTGAAATGAGAGATACCTTTTTGCATCACTGATTTTTGCTTTCATAAGAAACAATGAATCTATGCCGTTTACAGTAGTGTTTTTTTTACATTTGATGCATCG
The DNA here is from genome assembly GCF_022747635.1 of Hetaerina americana. Classification (NCBI taxonomy): domain Eukaryota; kingdom Metazoa; phylum Arthropoda; class Insecta; order Odonata; family Calopterygidae; genus Hetaerina; species Hetaerina americana. The sequence goes on from NW_027287316.1 coordinate 78,026,577, forward strand.
CAATTCATTGCATAAATTTAAACGTTGAGAAATATTGGGAAATTTTTAGAAAAATATCTTATGGCCTGGGTGAGGGTAGAAGGGAAAGTGAAAGAAAATTCCCTTTCTAAGACCTCCTTCTTAATATGTATACCAGTGAAAAACAGTCATTCCCCTTCCATGCTATTCATAATAATTCAGTTTTAATTTACATTAAAATTTCCAAGAGAAATCTCATAGCACTACTCATAATTTTCTAGCTGATTGTATATTCTATCCCATTGCGCTGAGCAGTTTGTAGTGTATCCCTTCTCAGGAAGAAAAACCAGAGACTGAAGGAGGGGTAGGGGGTGTGTTAAGGAACTAGAGGGGGGTAGCCATGGCTTTATGAGTATCATAGAAGGAACATAGGTAGTAGGAGTAGATGTTTTAGGGAAGGCGACCAACAGCTGAGGTCATTTTTGCCATTAGAGATTGATGGGGAAGGAGGAAGGGTGCAGAGAAGCCTGGCATTGGCTTTAGCCTACTCATAATGAAAGATTCCTAGGGATCCACAGTTTAGCGTCCCATGGGACGGATGGCGTACTCACTCAAGGTGCTCACAAAGCACCTCAAATAGGGATCGGGATATTACTGAAAACTATTTGCTATCTTCAGGAGTTGAACCTGGGCCCTCTGGGTGGGAAGCCAGTACGTTATCCACTGTACCATCTCGATCCTGAGTAACATTTGTGTGGGGCTTCTGTGAGAAAGGGGAGGGTCTAACAGAAATCTCTGGTGCAAGATTTGCTACAGTGTCAGGAATGGGGGAAAGGGTCAATTTAATTTGAAATGAGTTAAGTCTTTCAACTTTAATCACCTGCAGGAAAATTCATTTAGCTGAGTCGTAATGGGAATGTTAGTTAAAGGATGATGTGACAGTGCTGTCAGTAATTTTAATCTTGTAATCAACACTGATATAAAAATTACTGTACTAGAGAAATTATTTTCCATGCTCATAGAACTGAAAGAGCATCACTGGGATGAAAATAAATGGAAATGAAAATAGAGGAAGTCAGTTTGAGACTGGGTGGAACTGTAGTTGCTCACAAAACTTGAAAGCTATTGAGTGTAGCAATTACTCAGCACGGTGATGGCTTTTTTTCCCTACTGTTTTGAATGTTTGCTGACTACCCTTGAATGTCTTATTCTTGACTTTATTTTCTGCTAATGAATTGTCTTAATTTTTAAAAATGAAAAAAATAAAATTTTTACTGATGGCCTTATTTCACTCTCAGACTGTTACTGTAGATATGCATGAAGACACGCGTGAAGCTATCCGTCAGATGACAAAATTTTACATGTCCAATCCAAATGCAATCATCCTCTGCATTCAAGATGGCTCCGTGGACGCAGAGAGGAGCAATGTGACAGGCAAGTCGATGGTGATTCTTGCAAAATCGACTGAACCCACCCCCAAGTTCCAATGCCACTTATTTATGGTTAGGAAGATTTAGCCAGTTAATGCAATGAAAAATTAATGTATAAAATTGCATTTCAGATCTTGTAAGTCAAATGGACCCCCAAGGAAAACGCACAATATTTGTGCTCACCAAAGTCGACATGGCTGAAGAAAATTTGACCAATCCTGACAGGGTAAGTAATTTTGATGGAAGTGAGGTTGGTGTTTTTTTTTAGTCTGGAGAGACGTGTTGTTGATTATTTAGGTTTGCGTATCCGCTTTCATCAATCGCCTGGTCTTTTGGAAAATCACAGGAATTGTCTCCTTCAGATCCGCAAGATCCTAGCAGGGCAGCTCTTCCCCATGAAGGCCCTCGGCTACTTTGCCGTGGTGACTGGGCGTGGGCGACATGACGATTCCATCCAAGCCATCAAGGACTACGAGGACCAATTCTTTAGGAAATCAAAACTGTTCAAGTAAGTTGGAAATGGGTTTTACTGTTGCTAAGAAATATTTCTTCTGTACGAATTTTACATTTCAATAAGAGCAGACACACAAGATATGATTATCAACCTATCAAGAGGTGGAAATGAAGTGTGTTCTTGTTATTATTTTATTGATAATCTACCAGTTAATTTAGATTTTGGATGGGCAAAGGATAATGAATGGTACAATGACAATACCTTTGCCCTTCCTAACAAAACACCATTGGACATCCAGCCTCACAATAGGCCCCTCTTCAATTCCTCATACTTCCTTCCTACCTTCATATCATCTAACATCCCTATCCTATTCCTGCCCATTTCTCCTCATCTGCCTAACATTCTATCTACTATATCAGTCTTCAACATCCCACTGCAGATCAATGTGCTCTGCATCCATCATACCTACCTCCTTTGGATTTCTCCCAACAATTCCCTCTCTTCCCCCATCACGCATAGAACTTGTCACACCAAAAACTCTATTGAGGTAGGCTATCGGAAACCACCTCAGTTATTCTTGGCTCGGCTCCCCCCCCCCCCCCCCCGGAGGGCCCGGAGGCTGCAGAGATTTTTCGGTACTATCCCTTTCCCTATTTGAGGTACTATTTGGAGAGCACTTTGAGTGAGTGTGCCGTCCCTTGGATGGTATTTTAAACTGCGGGCTCCTTGATGTCTTTCAATAAGAGTAGGCTGATGCCGATGCCAGATTTCTCTCCACCCTTCTTCCTTTCCCATCCATACCTAATGGCGCAATATGACCTTGGCTGTCAGTTGCCTCCCCTAAAACTACTACTAGGAAGAGTATACATTTTTTAGGACTCAAAAATTCTGTGTTGATTTAAATTTACCATCAGCCTTCCCGTTCTTTCAGTCGTGATGGCGTCTTTGTTTCTGGCCAAGTCACCACTAGAAATCTAAGTATGGCCATATCCGAATGCTTCTGGAAGATGGTGCGGGAGACGGTGGAGCAGCAGGCAGATGCCTTCAAGGCCACGAGGTTCAACCTGGAGACAGAGTGGAAGAACAACTTTCCCAGGTAAGTATCAACAGAATGTTTATTTTTGAAGGGTTTCTGGAGGGGTTTGAAGCCCTCATTCCTCGCAAGTTTGTGTGCTATCCGAAACTAACATTTATCAACATTACGCCATACCGTGGTTACTACCAACTTGGAAAGCAGTGAAAGCAGAATTAACCCCAGAAAAGTTGGGAAATTCCATGAAACCAACCAAAAATGTTTCCAATCCTATGTTATGTAAATTTGCTTCACGCCATGACAGGGCTAAGTTTCTCAATTATATGGTGTTAAACGTATGGTAACTTTGCTTAGTATTATTATTGTTAAAAACTTTAATGAAGCCACAAAAGTTAATCAATCATGACTCCGCATTCAATGCATTGACATCATCATTAAACCTGGGTCTCGAATGATTCAAGTACTATGTACAGGGTACGGCAGTTTAATCTGGACCAGTGAAACTTTTTTTAAAAGCAAATGTATTTAAAAAAATAAAAATGAAAATGAAAATCCTTTGACATGCAAGGAGTGGTATCTGTCAAGAGTAAGATAGCTCAATGTAACCCCCTTCAGCTGCAATGACCACCTCCAATCTTGTCCTGAATCATTCGCACCCGTTCTTCAAATCACCACTGTCCATATTCGTGAATGTTGCTACGATAGCTGTGCATAGAAATGCAACATTAGGGTGCCTCATCTTATTGCTATTTCTTTCGACTACCCTCCAAACATAATAGTCAAAGGGGTTCAAGCCTGGGCTATTCGGAGGCCAGAACTCCTTTGATCAGAACATGCCAATGCCATCTGAGGGCCAGTTTTGGACTAAATGACTTGTATGAGCTGGTGCACCATCCTGTTGGAAGACATATTGTTTCCCTGAGGCCACAGTTACCATCCATGGTTTCACAACATTCTTCAAATTTTACAAAATCGCAACATTTTGCAAAATTCCTCTGAAATCAGCACCTGAGCATTTCCTCGAATGAGGTTTCTCCGGCAGGTTAGCGAAACCTTCCCCAGACTTCTCTGAAGCATTATACTTAGCTACATTATCGTAAACAGTTGTTCTGGGGTACCCAAAGAATCAAACAATTTCGAAATATAAGGCCCAGCGTAAACACTTTCGATAATGGCAGCACTTCAATTGTACTCCGCACTTGTACGTAACATCTCGGCCATTTTTAGGTAATGGCTGTTTACTAGATGCCTATAGCTTTTAAAAACGCCAATGGCGACCTCCAGTGGAACTACAATGTGAGGGAAATTCAAATTAAATTTGTCCGGAGATAACCGCTGCACCCTGTATTGTGATTTTGTAAAATGTTTTGTAATCATAATGTCATTTGTAATGGAATGCAACAATTACAAATTTGTTGTAAGTTACATACATGGCAATTAATAGCAGCAGAAGAAATAATAGAACCAGATTAAAATATGAATAATTCAAGCAAACCGAATGCGTGATAGGTGCTCATACTCTTCTGCAATATGATCAGGTTGAATAATTAGACAGTGAATAAAAATCATTGATAATTTAAAGTGAACCTGTAAATCTATGATTATAGGCATCACGATATGGAATTATTTTGTATTATATGTAACTTTATATTTACAATGTCTATGGAAGGTCTTGCATGAATTACCTAAATATTTCTGGAAAATGTAGTTTCACATTTTAGTAATATTATGTGATGGTCAGTATATTCAAAATTCAATTTTGCATACAGACTCATATGGATGATGCAGAAGATAAAAATTGAAATCTCTGAATGTGTTAATCATAGAACAACCTTTAAACTGCAAAACCCTAATGTTTTAGAAATGCTTTGATCATATGTCCATTATCATTATTATATAAATCTCGTTGAAATTAGGCAATTGTCCTGGTGGTAACGGTCAAGTCTGGTCAATGGTTGCCCTTACAATGCTCCTACTTACATACATGCATACACAAGAAGAACAGATATGCGACAAAATGCTCTTATATACAATGACACTAAAATATCCATTCCAAAAGGTATGTCATTAGAAGGTATTTTCCAGTTACCCGATAATGCCGCAAGTCTGTGAAACACGGTGTACCATATAATAAAATCTGTGGAAAAGTACAAGTCTTTCCTATTAGTATAGATATTAAATACTTCCACGAAGTGAAGCCTGAAACAATAGAATGACACTTTAAGATTATCAAACGGCACCTTAACCATCACCCATACGCTAGGCCCACCACCATACCGACAATGCTCCGTCCATTGCCGCACTCCGTCCATAATCACGCACTCTTCAATTTCATATACCCTTAAAAATCACGCACCGTCAACACATCAATCTACTTTGCAATACAAATTCTAACGCCGTCCACATCACATGCAAACAATATTTTAATAAGTACAGTGTTGTAGTATATTTAGTATAATAATCAATAGTCAATGAAGTTTTATCACCCGGTGGCTGCTTTACACTTATTCTTAAAACTCCTAAAATTGGATGGAAAGGGCTCAAACAAACCTCCAGGCAGCTGGTTCCAATCAATTATAGTTTTATTTAAAAAAGAGTATTTTTCTTATTTGTTTTTTGCATTCTAATTTTTATTTTAAAACTGTGGTCGTTTTTTACCCTGAAGGTTGGCTTTTCTATCTCTTTCCATAAATCTTCCCATTCTTTGTCATTTTTAACAATTTTATACATCGCGGCTACCTCACTCCTTTTTTTTCTATTTTTCAAACTCCCCCACTTCAGTATATCCAACATTACCGTGACACTATCTGTTCTTTTGTACCTTTCGAGTACATATCTTGCTGCCTAATGGTTATCTCTGTTCAAAATTTGTTTGATTTTGGCCTTGTATTGCTATAAACAATGGCATGCAGTTTGCAGGATGTTGTTGCGTGTTTGCGGAGTAATGCCAGCCCAAGGATTTTTTGCCAGTTGTATATTAATAGTTACATATGTTTTCCTACAAATGGCATGTTAGTAATTCATACTGCTACACTATATTTTTGACCAATTTTTTATCCTCAGGATTCGTGAACTTGATCGAGATGAACTCTACGAGAAAGCACGCTCTGAAATTCTTGACGAGGTGGTGAACTTGAGTCAAGTATCTCCGAAAGAGTGGGAAGAAATAATGTTGAAGATGCTCTGGGATAAGGTTAAAACCCATGTGTTTGAAACAATATACATGCCGGCAGCTCTTTCAGATTCTCCAGGTAATGAATGACCTTATTATGTGATTCATTTTATATTCAGCGCATACAAGTCAACCCCATTGACATATTTTTTGATTCATGGTTTGGAAAATAAAATTTTTATGCACTCAATCTATTTTCCTAGGCCATGTTTCTTAATCGCATCCAAAGGAGTGTGGGTTAATTTCATGGTAATTCACAATTAGTTTATCAAAAGTCACTCTTTATTTTCCATTTATGTGATTCTTAATCAAAATATTGCATTAATAACTCCTATTTAAATACCTTAAAAAGTATGCACCATTCTTCTTGCTGGGGTGTCCTTTTGTCTTCTTGCATCAAAACGTAAAATTAAAGAAAAAAGTTTGATTGCTTAAGAAAATTGTTATGGTACGCCAGGAGTATCAGGAAAATTAGAAACTAATGTTGTTAACCTCCCAGTGTGCAATGATTGATTATGCCTCATTTGAAACGACAATCTGTATTTTGAATCAATATATGGGAATCAGCCAATATATGCCAATCAGCCAATGGGCTGCAAGCATTGCTTAGTGGATTGGAAATTCAGTGCGACAGGTATGGCATGAGAATCAATATTAATAAAACAAAGGTTATGCGATTTTCTAGAAAGAAAAAGGCCAAGCTTAACATGGGCAAAAAATAGAGCAGGTAGAACAGTTTACGTATCTCGGTAGTGTTTTGGACCAACAAGGTCAAAGTAGTAAGGACGTAAGGAGAAGAATTGCGCTAGGCAAAGAGGCTTTCACAAGGAGGAGAGAGTTGATGACAGGGACTTTGAGTAAGGATGTTAAGAAAAGACTCGTAAAAACTTTGATATGGAGCGTAGCTATGTACGGTGCGGAAACGTGGTCATTGAAGCGGGAGGATAGACGTAGATTGGAGGCTTTTGAAATGTGGGTGTGGAGAAGAATGGAGAAGGTGAAATGGACAGAGAAGAAAACAAATGAGGAAGTACTTGGTATGGTGGGCGAAGAGAGGGGTTTGTTGGGAGCAATCCTATGGAGGCAGGAAAAGTGGATGAAGGGGGTGTTGACCGGCAGTGGGATGTTGAAGACTGTGATAGAGGGTAGAATGTTGGGCAAAAGAGGAAAGGGAAGGAACAGGATAGGGATGTTGGACGGGATGAAGGGAGGAAGAAAGTACTCGAAGATGAAGAGGGACCTGATATAGAGTAGGATGATGGATTTTGTGTTTTGTTAGGAGTAATAAAATATTTGTTTGGTAGTTGTGTCCATCCAAAAACCTACCTTAACCGGTAGATTACCTTAAAAAAAAAAAAAAAATGGGAATCACTATAATTCACCACAGACTATGCAGTCTGTGGTGAATTACAGTGATATTATTGACATTTATAATAAAGGCACCAATTTTCAATACCTACTGAACTAAAAAATACTTAATAGTAAGTATTTTTCTGGTGAATCGGCTTCTGTCTCAGAGGTCAAAGTCATACCCTTGGCCCATAACATGCAGATTGATTTTTAAGTGCATTTTGGGGTTAAAAAAGTTGGTCTTATGGGCTGGGAAGTACATTGTTTAATTTATTGGCTCTTATCTTTTTTCCATGTCTACTATCTCATTAAAATGTGTGCTGACCTCTTTTTCCCCATCCAGCTAAATATCAAGCCTCAGTTCGATTCTTAACCCACCCACTTCTCTTTAATCACCTGGCTTCCCAAGAATCCTTGATTCCTGCCGATCTCCCTTTGCCTAGGTCCTATTCAAGTAAGCATTTTACTCCAATTTTGTAGCATTGCTACTTTAAATTATATTTTTCTCTGGTTAATGATTAACTTTACGTATAATGTAATGTTGTGCATTTGTTGTTGATGAATGCTTACTTAACCATGTAGTAATTTTGATGTACAATGCAGAAACGTTTTTGCTATTCCAGAGGAATGACTGTGAACGTATACCTATGCCTTCATCGGCTAATGGGGTCTTGTTGTAAATTTGTTATGCAAATAAGCTGGAGTTCAATGTTTGAAAATTGTTTTGAAGCAAATACCATCAAGCAGATGTTTGTCAAACATAATCCTTATGATGAACTTTTGAACAAATATGATGTAAAGAAGGGTTCTCCTATAATCACTTTCTGTGCAGAAAATAAATGACTTGGTACTTCACCTATATGGTATAAAAATTTTAACTTGCACTCTTCTGCTATTTAAATTATATCCAGTAAAGAGTATTTGATGTCTATGTCTGACACAATTATATGTATGTACACATCTAATTGGACAGTTTGCTCCTTTAATCAAGTTTTTTGACTGATTTATTGCAATGTTTTTTCTAGTGACACCTAGATTGCCAACTTACGGCATGCTGCATTACTTAATTTCTTATGTACAAGACACTTTCTTGCAAATTAATGCCTTTCTGATATTTTTTTATGCTTTCTTATGCACTTTAAGGCAATTTCAACACTACAGTGGACATAAAACTTAGGCAGTGGGCCGAACAGCAGTTGCCTGCCAGGTCAGTGGAAACCGGTTGGGAAGGCCTCCAGCTTGTGTTCACTCAGTTCCTGGAGAAGGCGAAACAGTCAAAGGACCATGATCCAATTTTCGACCAGCTGAAATCATCTGTTGTCGAAGAAGCGATGAGAAGACATTTGTGGGAGGATAAGGTTGGTAATTATGTAAAATAAGGCAATAAGCTAATGTGGGGATGAAATTGGTGGAAGAGGTTTATTTGTTGATGGAGGGAAATATTAGAGACAGGGGAAAGAGTGAGCTATGGGATAGAAATCTTACCAAAAACATTAATAGATTAGTCCTTTATTGCTAGGTTTATTAGCTTTGATTCTTGTCATTCTTGCTTTGATTGTTTGTGTGTTTGTGGTGGTAAGAGTGGTAACACAAAAATGAAGACAATGGCACGTTGTAAATAATCATTTAAACTTAAATCAGACTGTTAAATGCTACTACATTGCTTGAATATGTTACAAACAAATAATTTTGTTGCAAAATGAATTATTCAGTGTCATTTTTAAAAGAGGCAAAAATTAAATGATCATTGCTATTATGGAGATAGACCTACAGCTCATATTTTCCATCGTACTGGCTCCAATTGATGGCAAAAATATGCTGACTTGTCTTCATCTACTTGGAATAACTTAAAAGTCATTGTCTGATGATTAAAACTGATTTATTTTTACCTCATGTAGATACATTAAATGAAAGAGAGAGCATACTCTTCCACAGAATTTATTTGGTATGGTGTAACATGTTTCGTAGTGATGTGGCATCATCAGGTACAAATATGTAATAAGATGTAATTTATTGAAATGGAATGAGTAACTTTGTAATTCCACACACACCTAATTTAGAATGCGACCAAGGTTTTGACCCTGAACATCATCATCAGGTGGACCTCTCAGAAAACAACTTCACATATGTTCCTCCAGAGCAGGGGAGGTGGGGGGGTTGGTCAGAGTGGGAGGGGAAGGGAGGGTTGAGGGGTGAAAAGGTTATAGTGTAAATTTCAGGGCAAGGGAATTACAGCTTTCTGTGTCAATCTTTGGCTGTTCATGGGGGTTTGTTCAGGAAGGGGATACCTCCCGTGGGGAGCTTTGGATTTGAAAGACTGATAGATGTAGGAGTGGGGAGTAGGTGGGATACAAAATTTTGTTAAAAAGCTCATCCTTGTAGTGGACACATTTTAAAATTTCTAATTGCTCGAACAGTTGGCAATGGTAAGAGCTTCATCCAACTCTAGTATAACACTCTGCATTGAACAAAATTTTCCTTACCTAAGTACTCTCTGCACATTTGAATCCAATAAATAATCACGTACTCCACTCCTACCTTTCCCTCACTTCTCCACCACAATCATCTCATTATTCCACCACCCCTCATTGGCCACCACCCACTTCCCCACATTTTATTGTCTCCCTAATGTGTCATTGTCCCCTGATCGCCCACCCCTCTTTCGGAATTGCAATTTTACTTCCTACTGGTAATTGGTTCTCATGAAATATCCAATTCCTTTTGAGCTACAACTCACTCCCACCCATCAGTGTGTCCATATATACACCACGTGTAAATTATTACAAATTCGTGCCTGGATGATAACATATCACAGTGAAATGCATTTTACCAACCCAAATAAATTCTGTAGAAAAGTATGTTCTCTCTTTCATTTGATAGATATGCAAAACTTACAGAGTGAAGCCTGACCCTGTAAGGTTTGCCACATGTAGAATTCTCCTTTCCTAACCATTGTGTCAGATTTCATGAGTAACATATTTTTAAACAACTTCATTTGTGCTAACTTCTGTTCAACGATGGAAAATTGAGAGCTGATGAGATAAGACCTCAAACCTAAGTCAGTGACTTTGTTTTGGGCAAAGGACATCACCTTTTGGGGAAACAGAATTAAAGTGGAGGTCTGAGGTGAAGTTATATCACTTGTGCTGGTCATAGCTAGTGAAATCAATGAGTGCAATCAAGTGGGTGGTGTTTGTAGTGTTATTTAAGATTGTGAAGCCGTTAGCTATTTATTTTATGCCCAGTAATATGCATTCAGAGTGAAGAAATTGATGGGTGTATAATTTTGAGTCTTTTGTCTTTGTTGCTCTTACTTTGTCTTGAATCAGAATTGATAATGAAGAAGTATCTCATGAATTGGATTGATTTTTGCCCTCAGGCAATTGAGATGCTTAGAGTGCTCCAACTCAACACCTTGGAAGATAGGTCTGTGCATGACAAGCAGCAGTGGGACTCGGCAGTGAAATTCTTGGAAAAGAGTCTTAATGATAAACTTGAGGTGTGTATGTCATTGGCTCCGTAAGATGGTTAATTATGATGATTTTATTTTGGCATGTTTTAAGTTCTGCCCAAATTGGCCTCTCTTGTCAATTGGTGTATACACCATTCTCTACTTTAATCAATAGTTAACCATATTATTTTTCATTCAGACTACTGAAGATTTAATGAAGGATTTGTTTGGTCCAACTACCAAAGAACAGTGGTTTTATTGGAAATATAAATCTGATGATCAAAAAATAAGATGTTCCGTCAAGAAGGAATTGGATAAGATTCTCTATTCCATGCCTGTAAGTATTTTTTTTAGATCGCACATTTTATTTATGCCGCTTACATTTTTTTAACGCATCATTCCTGTTCATTAAGTTCATCAATTTTTTCTTCAGTCGCATCCGCCTTCCTTGACGTATGAAGAATTAACAACGATAAGGAAAAATGTACAGCAGTCTCTCGGATTTGAAGTTGACAATGAATATGTTCGCCAAACTTGGCATCCTGTGTTCAGAAGGCATTTCCTCAGGTGCAGTTTATCTAAAAGTTACGAATGCCGAAAGGGATTTTATCTCTATCACCAAGGGCTCCAGAAAGAGGTAGGTGGTGCTCCTAATGTGTGACGCATTGGATGCTGTGCAGCAAATGAATGGCACTCTCCTGAAATCTTAGGAGTGTCCGTTTTGCACCTGTAGAAATTTCAGAGAAAATTAAGTTTGCCCTGCTGTTCACCTATCACGTATTGATTTCACTTTATGGGATTATCGTTCATTTTACCACGTCTATATGTGCATTCGTTTGGTCAAAAACTATGATTCATTTGGAGTATGAGACTCATCCACTTGAAAATGTTCATTTTGCATCCAAACCTACGACATATTCAGTGCTAAGACAATTTTATGTTTTACGCCTCACTCCCTCAAAAATGTGCAAAGTTATTGCGATATGTTCTTGATTTGAAAATGTCAATGTGCATAATTTCAGAGTAATTTGGAACTCGGTGCACTCAGCGGTGAAATGGCAGAACATAGCATTATCCCTCTACAGGGTGCAGCGCTTAAATCCAGACAAATTTCAATTTGAATTTCCCGCCATATCGTAGTTTCACTTAAGGTTGAAATTAGCGATTTTGAAATCTATAGGCATCTGGTAAACAGTCATAATCTCAAAATGGCTGAGATGTTATGTGCAAGTGCGGAGTACAATCAAAGAGCCGCTTTTGTTGAAAGTGTTTGCGATGGGCGTTATGTTTCGAAATAGTTCGATTCTTCTGGTACCCCAGATCAAGTCTTTACAATATTTACGTACAACCAGTTTCAATGCTAAGGCGTTGAAACTATTTGTGTGCAAATAAAAAACATTTTAAAAGTTCTTCATAAATGCTTTTAACTAATTGAAATAATGCCATTTCTATATTATATTACTCCACCAATCATTTAGGTATAATTAAAGTGTATATTCGATTGGAGTAAAGAGCTGTAGGAATTATGGTCGAAAACATGACCATGCACCAGAATTGGCGGCTGGAATCCAGTGGATTACTACAAATCCTATCGCCCAAAGCTCATCTACTCGAGGAGAAAACTATGTAGAGTAAACTCTTGATTATCCATGTGTAGATTTTATGGATAATCCATGGTATTCTCTTCCTGGCATTTTCAATTAAAAATGAATAAAATTATAATTGCAAAGATAATTCAATGCTTTGGAACTTTTATTAGCTTTTTAAAAAAGTACAAGTTTAACATGCCTGGGTTTTCTTAGAAGTTTTTAATTTCACAAAATCAAGAGTTGTCAGTGGTGTTCAATTTTTTACTTTAATCATTTTTTTACTATCGTTATTTTCCTATAGTCGTTACCCTTGCATTTATTAACCCTGACAATTCCATATTCTCCCTTCAGTTGAGCAAATACATAGTTTTACTATGCAGCAACTCTGCAACTGTTAAACTCACGTTGGCATAGCACTAGAGAACGTCTCCATACTTCCGCTTGTCAAAATACACCAGATGAATGTAATGACCTCAAGCTTGCGCATGCATGTTGAGGGGGAATGTTACTTCCACATGCCACCAGGAGTGCTTCTTAAGGTCATTTTGTTTGTGGTCTACAAGCAGCATGTGCGCATTAGTTTTCAACGTACCCTTCATCCATCAAATCACCTTTAGTTTCCCAATCCGCCATTTGAGATAATTGCCCCTCGTATTTTAAGATAAATAATATCGCTATTCATGGCATAATGGCATCTTCTGATTTTTGGCTCTCGGTTGACTTTAAGGTTGCAGTTGCATCAGCTGCTTCCCACCCGAACCCAGCTCTACCTGCTGGGGCAAACGTTTTGTTCCTCTCTTGTCCATATCCTTTCCTCACATTAATGCTTCTGCAAAGTGTGACAATATTTGGACAATGCTTCCCTTTGGTAGCCAAAATAAGTATCTGCAAATGTATGTAATTTATTCCTGCCGTGGAAGGGAAATATAAGAAGGGCAATTTTTAAATTTGTTCCAAGGGATAGCATAATAGGTGCTTTAATATTTTGGGTTTACTTTGTATGATGCTGTATTAGAAAATGGTCTTTGGTGGTGTTACAGAATAGAAGCAGATTAGTTTATATTTTAGTGGCAATCATTTTATATTGTTTCAAGTAGCAAAATACATGCATTTATTCTTTCTCATGAAGCGATATTGTACTACTGTGGAAATTTAGTTTTATTCATCCCTCCTAACAGTACGTGTGTAAGGTTATGTACATATAAGATACATTTTTTCATTGAAAAGAGTATTTTCCGTTTGGATTTATCCAATGTTTTACACCTATTGTTAGTGAGGGAAGTAAAATATGAATTTTTTGTTTAGTTCATCAACAGCGCTTTATATTTTTTTTATTCCGTTCTGTATTCATTTAGTCCGTTTGATATGGAATTAATCCATCCTTGGCCGGTGTAATAGGCTGGTGGTATATTTGGTTGGGAGTTGGTCAGCATTGCATACTTGAAATATGAGGATTAAGGGAAATCTAGCTTACTAGTGCAGGTGCTGGTGGTTTACATAAGTAGGATTTTACAACACTACAAGTTGACTGCATGGTCATGTAATACCTTCAGTATAAATAGAAGGATATTGGTAGATCAATTCACTTGCATTAAGATGTTTTGTTTGAGCATTAAGTAATCTTAAAGTGATCAAAATTGAAAAACTCCTCCACTTACAAAAACAGCACAGCAAGGAAAAATAAGTGCAATTTTTCATGCAATAAAAATGCTTTTAATGAATGTGAAACTCCAATAGCCGTAAACAGTTTACCTTTCTAAGCAAAGTAAAAATGAAATTAGTTGGCTAGCGCCACAAGTCAAGAAGGGGTAAAAGGTAAAAAAGGAGAGGATAAGAAAGGTGAATACAAATACGCGTATTTGTATTCACCTTTCTAATACGCGTATTTGTATTCACCTTTCTTATCCTCTCCTTTTTTACCTTTTACCCCTTCTTGACTTGTGGCGCCAGCCAACTAATTTCATTTTTACTTTGCTTAGAAAGGTAAACTGTTTACGGTTATTGGAGTTTCACATTCATTAAATATTATTAGCCGTAAGAGCTCATTTCTATCAATAATAAAAATGCTATGAAGAATAGTTTTATTTTAAAGTTTTCAACTTTTGTAATCACTTGTGAATAAAAATTTATCATTTCAGTTTGAGACTGACTGTAATCAGGTCGTATTGTTCTGGAGGATTCAACAAATGTTACGGGTGACATCCAATGCACTACGGCAGCAAGTTATGAACAGAGAAGGTATTTGGTTTCTTCCTGGATGTTGCTTGTTTAGCTTCTTTTACTGGTTTATGAATTGAAGGTACTGACACTGATGTCTTTTTTTTAGCTCGGAGGTTAAATAAGGAAATCAAAGAGGTTCTGGAAGACTACAGTCAAGATAAGAAAAAAATGGAGACTTTGTTGACTGGTCGAAGAGTTATTCTTGCTGAGGAACTGAGTAAGGTTTTCCTAAGAATTAGCTGCCTCTAATGTTGCCAAAGTCATGCTTAATCAAAGCCTTCCAGCACCACAAAATTTCAAAAATAGTACTACCTAGTATACTCTTTGTTGAATTTGGAGAATATTGGCCCGGGAGTCTATGCTGGAAGGCAATTATTTGTGTTCTATTCAGTTTTAATGTTAAATCTTTATTGACTGCTTATTTTTGCTGAAATATATTAGATTCCTGTTTTTTTTTGTTCATTCACAGAACGAGTCAGGCAGATACAAGAGAAGCTGGAGGAGTTTATACAAGCTCTGAATAAAAATAGTGAATAAATAATAGCCAACAGCAGCAGATTTAGAACTCAATTTCGGGGACTGATTAAGAAGCATTTTGTATATAAGTTATTTAAAACTAGAAAATATTTTATTTTTTGTGTTGTTTATTAATATTGCTTTGTTACCATTGTCAAAATCCATCTGTGGTTGGGCAAAATAAATTTTTGAAAGCCACAAGCTCTGTCAATCTTTTCTCATGTTTGATGTTTGTAAATATTAGTTAATGCAGTGATCAATTTTAAGAAAGATCAATGGAAGTGTGTCATGTGATGGTGTTCTTATGGCACAACATTTTATTGGTTTGTTTTCAAAATATTTTCACTTTGCATGCTCATAGGTCACCTATGCTTTGTCATTTTATCATTGCCAATGAAATCAACGGAAGTAAAATTCTGATGGAATAATTGATTAAAACTGTGATAACTATATTATATTTCTATCATTTCACACCCCTTTTTCCTCTCTAGTCATCAACTCTATTCTTCATCTCATTCATTCCATACTTGAGTAACAAATGTGTAATTGTTACTACACAGCAAAAGAATAGGTGGCAGTTGAAGTAATTATGGGTATAGTATTAGCTTGTAGGTGACCATGAATTTTAATCTGTGAGCAATAGTCCGTGAGACCTAGCTATCTTAATAGTAAAACATTATCTTCTGTGAATTGGTCACTTAGGAGTGATGAGCAGAGATGGACTTTAGCAAATCTTAAGTTAAAATGGGAACTCCTCAGCCAATAATGCTTCCTACCTAGTTAATATTACACAGTTATTATTATCATATGTTGGAGTCTGCTGGTCAAAGGTGTATTTTATGGATCCTGAAAATAGTTTGGCCTCAGGCTTCTAAGGGACTTATGTGCATGAAAAAACTATATGTGCTACACTAAGTAGAAGGTGCAGCAACATAACTGCCTTTTTTTCCTACGCAAATTTATTTGAAAAAAAGAATTTATGTCACCACACCCTGTACATCTTCAAATCCATATTTATTCCCCCCTCCACCCAGCATCCGTAGTTTTCCTCCCTTTACTACACCGACCCAGCATTCTCCCCTCAGGTCAGCCTTCAAAATTCCGTCGCCACTCTAAACTCTTCCACTCCCTTTTCCTGCTGATTTTGAATTTCTCCCAACAACCTACCAGCCATGCATAACACTATCATTTTTCCTCCTTTCCATCCAATTTATTTTTGTCATTCCTCCCAGTACCTGCCGCTCAAATCTCCTTAGCTTCTCAAATCTTCTTTCCTAGAAGACGAAGTATTGTAATAATGCAATGACATATCAAAGTTTAAACAGACCTTTTCTTTTTACTTCACTGATGCCATCAGCCCCAATTCCTATTTGTAAATGTTTCTTCAGCTAATATCCGTTCTAATTTAATTCATTTGATATTCACACATTTTCGTGTTAAATACTTCCCAAACAAGTACAGTGTTTTATGTGATATACCCGCCTACTTCAATTTTCAAACTTTCTATGTCTTAAGATGCTCATTTCCACTGTTTACGTTTGTTTTGTCTTCCATACTTCTCAAACTGTGTCTGCAATGATTACAATCCTTTTGCTTGCCAAAGCTTGATCATTCTCAAAACTGACTGACTTCATCATCTCCATATGTTGTATTGTCTTGATGGACCGGTGTAAAGATGAAAAAAATATCAAAAATTACTAGATATGCTATACTGTGAGTATCCTTATTGTAAAAATAATGAAGTGAATTCACTAAAAATGTCCTCATATCTAATGTGGTGTGTACCAGGATTTCCACGACTAAGTAATGTTTTTGTGCCCTAATGCCTTTTATTGAATTCATTTCTATATTAACTTCCACTTACAGTTTTTGTCAATTTAACCAATTCCTCATTTATTTTGTGTAAGTTTATTCAGTTTATGATTTGTTTTATTTTTGTGTTTCATTACAATCAAAAGAAAACATGATTATTAACTAAGGAATTCCTATTTTCACTTCATATTGTAACCCATATTGTTCCCACTCATCCCAGTAAAAATTCTTTTTGCCTCTTTCACTGCCATTGTTATGGACTTATTGATGTTTGTAATAGGAATAGTGTAATCACTTATTTCATTATGCATTCATGAATGGTAAGTATAATTCTCTGTGCATTTGAAAATTTAGTTTGAATTGTTGACGTACTGGTTTTAGTGGATCCTATACGAGTATATTAATAATGAATGTATTTTATTTTATTCATTGTAAGACATTTCATTACTCTACAGTATAATGAACCCAAAAAACATCAGTCACTCCAAAAAAGGAAATATAAGAAGGATAATTATTCCTTCAAGGCAAAAGGGATGTCCTTAAAGAAAGGTATTTTTAAGAGTTGAGGCGGAGCGAATAAGCTAAAAAATCACCATCAAACCTTGCAGATGAAGATATGTGAGAATTGTAATTGGGAGAAACATAAGATAAATAACCCTAGAACAGTAATACTATTTTTTTCACCATATTCTGGTGACGTGGGGTGACAATTTTCAAAAATTCGTGTCTCACACCCAGTATGACTATGAGACTCCCAGGGCAGCTCATTTTTTTCATTTTTTAATGTAGAATCACATGACACATTGATTGGCCTAAATTACGGTAAAGGTCCCGAGTCCCAAACGTAAGCCATTTTCATTTGTCACAAGATTTCAATCCACCCTGGGGTGTGTTTTCTCCCCCGTTAATATTCTTGGGATAATTCTCTTATGAAAATCTTGTCGGCAAGAGAAATATTTGCAGAATTTTTCCGTTTACACCCTTCTGGTATGAAGACCTTGACATGAATTTCGCATGTGTGTAGAATGTCATTTTACATTGCCAAGTTTATAACTTTTTATGGTGTCGTTACAACTGTGAATTGTTCTTAATATTAGTTGAGATAAAATAAGCAATACATATCTTTTAAAAAGAATGTGAGAGTGGCAGACGTTGTTGCCATAGCTTGGTGTTTCATGATGTGGTTGTGAATCCCCCCTTTCTGCCCTTGGTGGGAATGCGAACACAAATGGGCCATCGAGATTGTTGGAAAGTTTCCAATGAAATGTGACTGAATTTTGATAACTTGTTTGAGACTTTATATATATATATATATATATATATATATATATATATATATATATATATATATATATATATATATATATATATATATATATATATATATATATATATATGTACATTTAATTCAAACCTTATATATACACATTTAAATATTTCCAAATTTATCATGACAGTTATCTCATTTGTAGCTACCTCAATTCATTCTTCATGCTCTGTGTTAGAAAACCTCTTCTACCAATCGGGAATTATTTTGTATTGGGAAAACTAGTAATTAAACTATACCTTGTTATTATGGTGATTTATTTAGGTACAGTTCTACCAATCATATGAACCTTTTCTATGGTCATATTTGACATGCTTAAATTGCAAAAAGTACTCTCAGACCCTCTTACAATTAATTGAGTCTGGAAAAGGAGTAAAAATAGATGATTCACTAGTTGGGAATGAAGTTTAAAAGCTTGAATTCATTAATCTGACAATTTGGAGCTAAATTGTGGCCATAAGCTGTGAGTTTTGGTAGCTGGGTCTAATTATTTGTAGTATGTCCAATTTTGACTTCTTTCTGTATTGTTTCCAAGCCATTGCCGTTTTGTACAGCTGTTTCCACTCTGCTATTAGGCCCTTCTAACATGCAATTGGTCAGCCCTTATCACTAGTGTCAGCATTTCTCTGTTATCCTCAATAAATTCAAATATCTGTTCTAAGTTTAATTTGTCTAATAATAAGACCCACTTTCATCACCAATCATCCAATTTCATCTCTTCTCTGGCTGCTATATTATGCTGGTCCTCAATAGTCATATCATGTGATTTCTTATTTTTTTTTAAGGTAATCTACCGGTTAAGGTAGGTTTTTGGATGGACACAACTACCAAACAAATATTGTGATTTCTTATACCATAATTAATTAATTTTCATAAATGGTAGAGCAATATTAAATGTCAATATAAATAGTACACCATATATATAAGCAAGTTCTTAAATGTGATGAAGATTGTCATAAAAATCATCGGGTGAATAATTTGTGCTAGGAGGTAACCTATATACGGTATCTGCCGTATGTACGTTATATGCTGTATATGTTCTTAAAATTCAGGATACAGTCCGATTTTAACTGAATTGGCAGCCAGTTATACACACTGATGTTCACACAACGAAATGAGTTGTAAGTTGAAGATAGTCTACAATAATTAGTAATCTTGTTCACTTCAACCCAAATGGCGCAGTCATGGAGATCTTAATTGATATATTTCTAGATTAACTTCACTGCCGGCCTTTGGGGGTGGCAAGTGGTGCGACGGGCCCCGCACTTACAGGCCCCTGCCGAGACCCCACGGATGTCCATTACAAATATGTTATGAATTACGGTCACGCAATAGATTTTGTGACTTTGTGAGGGCCCCACGGGAAAAGCCATGGAATGTACGAATAACTTATAAGTGATAGAAAGCTTGCAGCACCCGTCGTCGTTGCGTGATTATTATTTGCTGTCTTGTCGAAACCATAATTTCAAACCTCAACCCCATCTCCAACAGGTATCAGGTGCTATCGAAGGAGAGCCCAGCAGTATCTGCAGCCCCTACCTCCGCCCCTGTGAGAGCACCACCCAGAGGGAACAGTCAGGGGGAGTGGGATAGTGCATTGGTTAACGTACAGGCTTCCCACCGATGGGGCCCGAGTTCAAATCCTGGAGGGAGCAAATATTTTTCAGCAGTATCCCGATCCCTACTTGAGGTGCTTTGTGGAGAGCACTTAGAGTGAGTTCGACGTCCGTCGGATGGGACGTTAAATTGTTTGTCCCCTTGGCGCCTTTCGTTAGGAGTAGGAAAATGCCGATGCCGGGTTTCTCTCTGCCCTACCTTTCTCATCCACCCCTAATGGCGCAAATGACCTTAGCCGTCGGTCGCCTCCCATAAAAAACTACTAGGAACCGTCAGAGTGGGAATGGAGGGATTCTAACGAAATTCTGTATAATGTCAGAAGTGTATTACAGCCATTACATTGAAGACAATCACATACAACCAAGCCTTAGATGGAGGAATATCCACCTAGGCGGGACTCGAACCCGCGACCTCTGGGCTGGTAGGCGAGGATCACCTTATTCAAAGCACAGGCGGAGATATAATTAATGGGATGGTAAGCTGATTATCCACTGATATCGCCGTGGGTGAAATTTTCCCAAAATACTTTTCCTTTTATAGAAATGATCGAGCAAAGAGAATCGGGGGTGATGTCTTGATCGCAATCGAAAATGTTGGCGTCAGCGGGGCCGAGGTAATTCCAGGTAATGGTTTGAAAAGGGTTAGGTGCTCAACTAAAACTCCTCAATCCAAAAGAATTAATGTATGTGCATTTTACAGACCGCAAGTCGACAGAGATAATTCAGTACTAGAACTAGATCAGCAAATCAAAGTTTTCTTATCCCAACACAATGATTGCGACGTTGTAATCGGTGGAGTTTTCAATGTCCCATCCATTGCCTGAAGCACTGGAGTTTTAAAACGGGTGGTAAAGATATTTGCGAATCGCTATTGGATTCTTTTACGTTGAACTCATTGCATCAATTAGTCACTTCACCAACTACGGGCGATAATATTCTTGATTTATTAGAAGCGAATATTCCCGAAAAAGTCTTAACTATAGAAACTATAAAAAGGAATTAGTGAACACAGGGCAGTAAATGCTAAGTATTCGCAACATGGTGTGCGAAAGAAACCTTGCAGGAAAATTTACTTTTTTAAAGGAATAGACTACAATGGCCTAAATTGCGTGCTACATAATCACTTTGCAAGGTTTGCAATCACTTTGAGAAAGATATTAATCACCGAAATACTGAGGATACGTGGAATCACTTTCTTGAGATCACGTGCTCAGTAGTCAACAAGTTCATTCCCAGCTAATTTATAAAATATACCAGGGAACCCCGATGGTACAACGCGGATGTTAGAAAGGCATTGCGACGTCAAAGGCTGCCTCGTGCCAAAATGAAAAATATTAGGGATGATATCTCCAGCGAAAAAGAATTGAGATCACTTATCTAGAGCGAATGGCAAGAACGAATTTCGGAAAGCGTTAAGCGAATTCAAGAGGAAAAGGTTGGCGGAAAATATGAAAGAGGATCCAAAGGCGTTTTGGTCATACGTCGGGGAAGTTCAGGGAAATAAGTCAACTGTTAATTCACTCAAAAATGATAAAGGTGGAAGATTGGCCAGCAGTTTGAAAAAGGCTACTACTTATAAAATTCCTTCTTTCAAAGCGTCTTCACCAATATCTCGCAGAATACCTCCGATAGCTTACCAAATCGTGCCGGTCAACCGATGCCCAAAATTGAATATCCCTCTCATTCGTTTCATGCTAGGTTATGGAGCATATAGTTGATAGTTCAATCGTAAGACACCTCGATAATCAGGACTTAATAATGAAAAATCAGAACGGTTTCCGAAAAGGTAGATCCTGTCAGACATAACTTGCGCCTATTGTCCATTATATTCGTACTTCGGGAAAGAGTAATGTTCCTGGGGACGCGATTTTTCTAGATTGTAAGAAAGCCTTCGACAGAGTACCGCATAGTCAACTACTGAAAAAGCTAGGAGCATATGGCATGGATAAAAATATCCGGGATTGAATAAAAGACTGAATGGTCGGGTACAATGAGTAGTGATAGATGGAGTTAGCTCAAATGCAGTAGAAGTTACTACAAGGTGTTCCCCAGGGAAGTGTTATCGGACCTCTTTTATTCCTACTTTACGTTAACGACATTGACACCGTAGCCAATAGTAAGATACGTTTATTTGCCGACGATACAATGGTTTACCGTGATACTGAGGACACAGCGGCTTTATGAGATCACCTTATTGCTATAAAACGCTGGTGCGACACTTGGCAATTAGAATTTAACTTAAAAAAGTGCGTAGTCACAACTTTTTGGAAAAAGAGTAATTTCCTCCTGAACGCCTACTACATCGGGAACATCGAAATGGAGAGTGTAGACTCAATTAAATACTTAGGAGTTACCCTAACTCACGATATCTCCTGAGTGAAACGCATTCGGGGAATATGTGGACAAGCTAACAAAAAATTAGGATTTATTAGAAAAGTTCCGGGTAAATGTAATGAAAAGGTCGAAGAGGATAAATGTTATCTTTCGCTGATAAGGCCTCATTTGGAATATGCTGCAAGCAGTAGGCCTCGTTACGAAGATGGATTAATTGCCGAATTGGATCGCGTGCAGCGTAGAGGAGCTAGATTTATAAAACGTTGTTATGATAAACTTATTAGCGTATCTAATATATTAGGGCAGCTGGGCTGGGAATCACCCACGGAGCGAAGGTTAAATTACAGATTAAAGGCCTTACATAAATTGGAATGAGGTCTCTTTAGCAGTAATGTTGAAAATGTGTTATTACCCCCATCGCTCTATGCAGGGGCGTATTTACCAGTACGCCAACTACGCCATGGCGTAGGGCGGCAGCTCCCAGGGGGCGGCACAAGTCCCGGAATTTTTATTTCATCAGTTTTTTCAACTTTTTAAATTTTTTCTAGAAAAAAGGTTCCACCATAGGCCGCCAGGAGCGTGAATCCTGTGTTTACATTAGTCATTGTCTTACGAATGATCACGCTATTCCTTTTTTCGCTAGTTCCTGTGGTTAGGCGCGAGGACCTTGTGGACACATTGAATTTGGTTCTCATTATTTAAACAAAAGCTCTGAATTGTGAAAAGATTTGAATTGTGTGTCTTTGTGACTCACACTCTTTTTATTAACGCGAAAATGTAGAAAATTAATTCCTTAAGGGGGCGGCAGACATTGACTATAGCTTAGGGCGGCAAATGGGGTTAATACGCCCCTGGCTCTATGATAGGAGAGATCATGTCAATAAAATTAGAGAGAACAAGTGTAGAACAGATAGATTTAAGATGCCATTTTTCCACGAACGATTAGGGATCATAATGACATTGTTCGACCGCGGTAGGATCATGTCAGGGTAAAATTATTCTGGTATGTAATCACCCCCTGCCACACATCCTAACGGTGACTTGAAGTTTACATCAATATTAAAATTCCCGCTGATCACAATGATACTGCTCTCGCTACATTATAACCACAACGTCAGACCGCGCGCAGTGGCGGCTGCAAAGGCCCAGCTCGCCAGTAAGGCCGCTTCTGGTTAACTTTCAGATGTGATTCCATACCTCATAAAAATTGGCAAGGTTCACGTGGTAGAATATTAACCAAGAAAGGTAATAGCTCTCACTTGCAGTTGCAGGATGTGTTTAAAAAGTGGGTAATGATTCAAGTGGCATTGAAAAAAGACGTGGTAAAGCGTTCAATTTGAAATGACCGTAGAGATCTTTGCGAACCATTGCATTGATTTGGCATTCCTGAAACAAAATTTGCAAAAGCTGTCTACCAACACTAGAATTTTTAATTCCTCCTGCTCATACACATTACTAATGGCGTACTTCTAATTATCAACGTAAATTAGTGGCTGGGAAGCACGACATCTTGCACAAGACGTGCCTGCATTACTAGTATTGAACAGTGACGTAAGCAAATTAAACCGACTCATTAGAATCCCAATCGCTAGGTTTCATTATACACGAGAGGGTTGGTGAAATAACTTGGTGAAGGAATGCTTTTTATGAATGATGTAATTGTTTTTCTTTGCTTTCCAAGAAACCAAATGCGTTGGTCATGCCAAAAATTGGAACACCTAACTTTACTGCACTTTTGAAAACTGGATATACACAGTAATATTCAATTATTTTACAATGGATTACATTTACCATGTTTTATTGGGGGTATAGCCGCCACACTGGTACCTTAAAATACTTTGATAATTCTTGTTTTCATTTCATATATGTTTGGTTGGCATTTGGTTATTCATATGTATTTATACTTCACCCGGTATATCGTCAGTGGCTAGATGGCATCGTTGTCAGTGTAAACAGAAATGGCCGCGGTTGCGAATGATCAGCCGGAAGAAGATGCGGCCGATTTACAATTTCCCAAAGGTATGTTACGGTTCTTATTTTTAGATTCTACTCCCGGAGTGCGGAAATACTTTTCCTTCAATTTTGATATCAGCATATTATTTTCTGGTCGTTAAAGTGACTTAACTCAACCATTTACGCATCGTCACATACCATCTGTGAAATAAATGTTTAAGTACAGTCATTAAACTTGATGGTACTCCTAATAAAGTCGAAACATAATAGTTCCGTTTCAATGTTGTTATCGAATAATTAATTTTTGATTGCTTATATTTCAGAATTTGAAAATGCTGAAACACTCCTAATTTCCGAAGTCTACATGCTTCTTGAACATCGAAAAGCACAAAACGAAAGCGCCGAAGAGGAACAAGAACTCTCCGAAGTTTTCATGAAAACGTCTACGTACACAGATCGCTTCAGAAAATTTAAGAATAAGGAAACCATTTCATCTGTTCGAAAGTGAGTAATACACAAGATACCATTTTTGCATTAACATGGTTTTCATCGTGTTCGATGGAAGTCATCATAGTTATCCAGGTCCGTCTTCAACAGTTTATGTAATACTTGTATTCTTAGCATATGGCTTAACAAAGTGATTTACGTCAACTAGATTGATTTTATTGCTTTTCATTTGCAGTCTATTGATGCAGAAAAAGTTGCATAAGTTTGAACTAGCTTCCTTAGCCAATTTGTGTCCAGAAACACCGGAGGAAGCGAAGTCACTTATTCCAAGGTAGGATGTAAGCATTGAATTATTCGAGATGAAACTCCCTCGGTTGATTTTGAAAAGATAATTGCTTCACAGTAAATGATATAGTTATATGGCTTATGATATGGGTCATTAATGTTTTGATCTAAATTGCAATAGAAGTTTTTAGATGGATTTTTTAGCTGTCTAAATTCAAACGCCATTCCTTAATTGATTTAAAAAAATAAAATGCGGTATAACCTATACACTTAACATGTTGCTTTGTATTCATTTAATAGTATTCTTCTTGAGTTGTATTCCTCAAGTTTGAGCTATATCAGTGGTTTTTCTATTTTCTAGCTTGGAGGGCCGTTTTGAGGACGAAGAACTACGACAAATTCTTGATGATATTCAGACCAAGAGAAGCTTACAATATTGAAAAGTATTTGATAGAATCCATTTACATCATTGTATTTATGATAAGATCATTCCTATTTTGTTTATATAGGCATCCATTTACATGTATCATGTACAAAACCATAACTGAATTTGGAAATTAATAATTACATTTGTATTAATTACTGAACGTACACTCTCATTTGTACCAAAGTAATAAACTGCATTATTTTTCTTTTGCTATGTATCTTTGATATTAATTTTTCATCTGCAACTAGGCATCAGCAAACATTTCATTGAAGTGGCCAGAGTTATTACAAGTTTGAGGTCTTGAATTTGTTACTGTTAATTGCTTACCTTCAATCACATCATTGTTCAGCATTCACTGCAACTGAATTCATTACATCAAGTTCGGCTGACAAGTTCTTAGTTCAAAAGAGGAATAATATTGGCCAACACTTCTACAACATTACGCGGTGTTGTCATAACCATCTAAGCTGTTTTCATTCACATCTAAGGTTAATGGAGGTCTTTAGCTTAGTTTTGCTGAGTTAATACAATGCTGTATGAATTATTCTTGTGTTTAATCTTTGGATAATATATCATGATTGTCCAAAGTGGGCCTAACCGCTATGGCATGTGGAATACACACATCAGGGTATGTGGACCAGTTTCTTTCCTTTGTACTTCTTATGGTTTCCTAGGAAGATCGGTTACCCATAGAAATCACCCAGATTGGATGAAGCTGAGGTGGGCACAGAGGGGTGTACCCAGGAATGGAACCTGAGCACACCCCTCTGAGCCTCCCGTTAGCATTTCTTTACAGACTGAACTACCATGCACCTTTTCCTGATATTTCTTTTTAAAATTGTATATTTCTCATGGGAATGTGTGTAAAAATGAAAACTATGTATGATTAGCTCTTTTAATTACCTAACTAATGTATATAAAGACTATAACCTTGGCTTGTGCGTTCCGATGACACCTAAATCTGTGATGGCTAAAGCATTGCTCCTGGTAGGGTCACCCATGCCAGATAGGTCGAAGGTTAGGAGCCAGACGAAAGGTAGTCCGTGCAGTGTCTGTTCCTCAGTGAGGCGGCTGCAATGGTGTCTGACCCCAGTGGGGCGGCCACTCGATAGTGAAAACACTATCGAGGAAGGCAAAGGGAAACCACCTCGAATATTATTCCCTAGACTTTTGTGATCGACAGTATAGAAAATATCACTCCTGGCAACTATGGGGCTCGGCCCAATTGGCCGTGTGTCATGCCTGGCAGTGGGAGATTGCCTCTTTCACTATTGTGCTTCCACGATTGTCATCTCAAAAAACCTTTGCAAAAGAAAACTGACAGCAGCATAACAGAAAACGCTGAAGAAGAAGACCATATTATTTAAAATAGGAACTTGGAATGTGAGGACAATGTTGAGGACAGGAAAATTCTGCAGGAAACAGGCTAGTTATCACAAATACTTGGTTTAGACACTGCAAAAGGCATAGGTATATATGGAAAATGCCAGGTGACTTGGAAATATGACAGTTAGATTACATTATGGTTAGGCACAGGTTTAGGAATATTATGATCAATTTGCACAGCTTCCTGGGAGCGGACATGGACTCTGGTCACAATTCAGTTGTTATGAAGAATAGCGTCCATTTCAAAAAGATTAGGCAGGGGTGGTGGGTTAGGAAATGGAGTGTAGAGGCATTAACTGGATTGACCTGGAAGGAGTATCTGCAGGCTGTAGAGAAAATCATAAATAAGGGTTAAGCACTAAGTACTATAAAAAAATGGAGCTTTATGAAAAAAAGGGATATCGAAAGCTGTAAAAGACGCTATATGAACCGTTAATGGGAAAAAGACAAGGAAACCATGGATCACGGATGAGATGATTGCAAAGATGGATGAGGGAAGAAAATGGAAGAATGTAAACACAGAGTTAGGCAAAATAAAGTGCAAAGAGTTCCATAATAAATTGACACAGGCAACAAATAAAGCAGTGCGAGGATATTGAAAGTTTGCAGAGGAAGAATGGAATTGTGTGCTTTACAAGAAGGTTAAGACACAGGAAGTAAGAAGGGAAGATCTGCGCTAACAGTTAGAAATAAATCAGGTTAGATGATACTTTAAACAGAAAAGATCCAAGAGAGATGGAAGGAAAGAAGAACTATGGTAAAGAACTTAGGCCAATAAGCTTAGAAATAGAAAAAGAATATAACCTAGATGAAGGTATACTTAGGTGCAGGTATACTGTACGATGAAATAGAAAGGGATTAAGGGAGATGAAATCAAATAAGACCATGGGGGTAGACAATATTTCTGCGGAATAACTAAAAGGTTTAGGAAAATGTGGACTAATTCGGAACATTTTGGAGGAAGGAAGCTGGCCAGAAGACAATGTGAGATGTGTTAGTTCCTATACCAAAAAAGGTGAAGGCTGCATCATGTGAGGACTACAGAATAATAAGTTTGATTTGCTACGCAGCTAATGTTGTTATCAGAATCAGCAACAAAATGGTGGAGAGCAGGGCAGATGATTACTTAGGGGATGATCAGTTTGGGTTTAGGAAGGGGAGAGGTACACGTGATGACATTGCAGTAATGAGATCACTAATTGAGAGGAATATGGAATACAATTGGGATGTATTTGCATGTTTCATAGATTTTGAAAAGACATTTGATAGATTGAATTGGGGAAAACGGATAAGAAAATAGGAATTGGAGAAAAGAGGTATAAGGCAAGGTTGTCCATTGTCACCGGTGCTGGTCAACATATATGTGGAGGAAATGATTAAAGAGGCATGGGAAGAACTGGAGGTAGGAATGAAAGTGGGCGGGGAATTCGTAAAATCAGTTAGGTTTGCTGATGACCAAGCTTTAGTTTGTCAGTCAGCCAAGGGGTTGCAAATATTGCTTAGTGAATTGGAAATTCAAATGCATTAGATGAGAATAAATATATGGGATGATAATCAATATAAATATAGCAAAGGTCTTGCGATTTTCCAGAAAGACAAAGGCTAAGCTTAATATTAAAATAGGAGTGCAAAAACTGGAGCAGATGGAACAGTTTACGTATCTCGGAAGTGTTTTGGACCAAAATGTTCGAAGTTGTTGGCGTGAAATGAGAAGAATTGCTCTAGGCAAAGAGGTTTCACAAGGAGGATGGATTAGTTGATGTAGGATACTGAGATAGGCTTGTCCAAACTTTGGTATGGAGCGTAGTTATGTAAGGCGTGGAAACATGGTCATTGAAGCAGGAGGATCGACGTAGATTGGAGGCTTTTGAAATGTGGGTTTGGAGAGGGTGAAATGTACTGAAAGGAAAACAAATGAGGAAGTGTTGAGTAGGTTGGGGGAGGAGAGGGGATTGTTGGGAGAAATCATAAGGAGGCAGGAAATATGGATGAAGGGCGTATTGATCGGTAGTGGGATGTTGGAGACTGTAATAGAGGGGAGAATTTTGGGCAAATGAGGAAAGGGCAGGAATATGATCAGGATGTTGAATGGAATGAAGGAAGTCTGAAGAGATGAAGAGGGGCTTGTTGTAGAGTAGGATGTTGAGTTGTGTTTTGTTGAGTGTAGCAGAATATTTATTTGGTAGTTGTGTCCATTTCAAAAACTACCTTAATTGGTAGATTACCTAATAATAATTTTTTAAATCACAAAACCTTAGTAAATATTTGTTTCCTGGCTTATATGGTGGAGCAAAATTTTTCTGCGGGGCATAGTATTAGTATTTCTTCAGGGTAAATATTCAAAAGAAGAAAATAACCTGAAGATATTGAAATGTCATTTTCTCTTTTTATAACAATAGCGCGAAAATGTAATCACTAATTTTAACATTTTTTCAATGTCTGAACAGTGGATTTCATGATTTGATTTAATTGTTATTGTAAGGAAGCCCTTTTCTGTCCTTTTTATATATTTCAGTATAAAGGGGCTGACATTATTAAGAGAAAAGTGAAATTTTAAGCCCACCTTTTCAAATTTGACACACCATACAGAATCTCTCTATGCAGGAACATTTAATGGAGTGAGGGCTCTGAAATTGATGTTTTAGGTGTCACCCTGAAGTCCTGAATTAAAAACCCTCTGGAATCGTAATAAGAGAGACTACTTTGGTTTTACTCATGAAAGACAGGTCCTTAGTTTTTATGTGTCCTGTCTCACGGGTACCTGCTTATAAAATACTTACCATGCGATGTAATACTGATTTTTCGACTGCCCTGCTGTTAGCTTGAAAGATTCAATGTAAGAGGAATGGTCAATAAACAAAGGTAAGTCAAGAAGGAAACCACCATGCATCTCTCTACTTGAAGATGGCCGGGGTGGATTATCATAAGAATTCTTCACCTACCTGGATGGATCTTATATTACCAGGTATGTTAAAACTTAAATTTTATCATTTTTAAAGCTAGCTGATATCAATTCTAGTTGATGTAGCATCTTAACTTGATCTGGGTTACTTCCAATTATATATGACTAGATCCTGAAGCGATTCTCAATTTTTTATTTATTCAATAAAATATGCTCAAATACATTGTCTAAATAGGTAATTATTCACATAAATTCTTCTCACATTTATGAAAAACTATGATGAACATAAAGATCAGCCAGTGTACTTGGTATGAAAAATATGCAAAGCAGATTTTACATATATACATTCATTCTTACCTGTATATTAGTTAAGAAAAACAATTTCGCTTATGCTGTCACCAAGGTGGCATAAACACTGTTATTTGTGGGGACGTGCGACGTTTGTCCAAAGAGTAATGAGATTCATTCTGAAAAAATATTGTTAATTGAAGATATGACCGTATGGACTTAAAATTCTTCAAAATGTCAGCCTTAAGCATCAACCCACCGCTAAATATATGAAATCTGATTGTTATAATTTAAACCTAGAATTTAAAATTCAAATGATTTCAATTTGAAGCATTTTTTTATTCAAATCAATCAGAATCAACCTTAATAACTAACAATGAAATACATTGCTCAATATATATTGATAAAATAAACAAAATACAAATTATTTACAGAATTAATCGATAATTAGAATCGTTCTTCATATGCATAATCGCCAGTGAATTCGGGAGGACCCAGGTAATTCTCTTCGTAGTATTTTGTCAAATCAGCGAGATACATCTGCTTCATGCGTAGTTCATCATTGAGTTCCTTCAATTGTTTTGCGCGCATTATCTTAATGTCCCTCACGTATTCTCTAGTCTCGTGCAATTGTCGCATTCCTTGCTCAATTGAATGTGAGAGGAACACATTCCGGCGTTCAAGTGCATCCAGCTTAATCAAAAGTCCGTCAACAGTTCTCGCCCGTGCTCTTTCGTTCTCTTCAATCGCCTGTTCCCTTGCCCTCATCGCCATGTCACATGACCACCGCGCAAATTGATGCTTCCTTTGAGCACGGCTCAAATATTGCTCGATATTCTCTCTCACGTAGGCCAGTCTCTGGTTGATCTCAGTGTTGCAATCAGCCTGAAGTCTTTCCTTCGCTCGTTGAATAATGTCTCGTCTAGTGGGGATGCATTGATGTTGTGTCGCTCTAGCCCTCGCTTGCTGCCAGTGAATAGGGTTCTGTTCACTGCGGCATGGCTCTCGACCCGTGGCATATCTCCAATCATCCTCTCCACCTCTGTCTTGGATTGTCGAAGGACCCCTTCTTCTTCGCATGTCAACAGCGTCACCTCCTGACATGCTCACGAATCCATATGCTCCCGGCTGCAGTGGAAGAGCTCTCGTGGCAACATAGTCTCCCATCTCCGGAGGTGTGACTCAATTGGGGGTCCCATGGCTGGTCTGAAGGCGATGGTTCGCCTCCTTCGATCAGTTCCGTCACCCATTGAGGAGTCTGAAGGGCACATTCCTCGGTGGCTTCACTTTCCTCAACCGGGGTGTCCTCCCAGTTGAAGCGGGTACCGGTCTGTGCTGGTGGGAGGGGCTGGTGCGCTTTCGGGGGATTCGTGAGGTATATTCCCGTCAGTGTCCCTTGAGACATATCCAGAAGTAAGTTGTTGAAGTGTGCGTTTCGTACTCTCATCTCATTTACGCTGCGGGGTTTAGTTCGAATCAAGAATTTGATCCACTTCCCCGCTTGTTTGCGCAGGGGTTTGGGAAGCCTATCGAGACACCTTTCTGCATGCGTCAAGCAGTAGAAATAATCTTCAAAAGCCCTTTCTTCTTCTCCCGAACGCTGCTTCTCGTACAGAGCGCCACCTGTATTTCTCGTCGCCATTTCAGCAATTGCACTTGTAAAGTACTATATGTTATCTCAATTGATGAAGCGGACCGAAAAGGTAATTGCTCTTCACAACTTCAACTCTAATAGCTTTGTGAATACCGGTAACTACACATGTGTTATTGGCAGCATTGTTGCGGTAGCTCCTTGGTTCCCATTGTTATAAATTCCACAAACATACAATAAAATTCACATAAAAATGAATAAATACAAAGTATATTTTTTTATTTTGCAAAACATTAACATTCCTCCATCCCGCGTTGGTGATATAATAATACCCCCTGTTTCATTGACAAGGCCAACAATTGGAGAAATAATCAGGCTCCCTAATTACATTGGAAGGACTAAAAAATGTCACACGATACGAGGGTTAGACTTTCGAAGTAATAAATTAAGTGATTTTATTTTCCCCGCGCACTATTCGTGTTAACAGTAAAAGTGGGAGCACTAATACGGGAGTAATAAGTACGCGCTGTCGAGAATCCATTTGCACAATACCCTGGAAGGCGCGCAAAGGCGTGTGGTGGGGGAACAGTTAAAGTATACAGGATTAGTTTTCACATTAAAAAACCTCTCCAAGCCTGGCGTCCAAACGCCCCCTGCCGCGTGCTGTTAAGCAGGATAGAGCCTCTACAGCCTTTTTTTCTTTTTTTTAATCCTTATGCGAACGCACATTTATGTCCAGATTGCTGCTTTTTCATTAAAAACGTTCCATCTTTGGCCAGGTCAACATTATTAATTCGTAGTGTAATTGCTCATCGACCTTTCTAGCTGACGTCTAATATGTACTTCACTCTGAGGTCATTATTCTTTCAGATTTAACTGTATCATCTGAAAATTTCTCTCTTACGTGAGGAGCATTGCATTTAAGAAAAGGGAAAATTATACGCAATTTCTTAATCTTCCTCACATATTCTCTAGTCTGATAGAATTTTCTTCTTGGATGAGAAGGAAGTTGCGACTATGATCCCAAGGGAAACGAATTATAAATCCGGGGTTGAGTCCTTTCTGTGACGTGACACGAAGGCGCACCGAGTCCTCCTCCCCGGTGGATACTCTGCGACAAGGGGTATCCAGTCCACGAGAGAAATAAGATGGAGATCAGTGGCCGAAATCGACAGGTTTAAAATGCCACCATTTGTCTCTTTAACTATAAGAGACCAAAACATAGACATACGGAAACTGTTCCACCCGCTCTAGTTTTTCCCTTCCCATTTAAATGTTTATCTTAGCCTTTCTCTTTCTAGAAAATCGCATAACCTTTGTTTTATTAATATTGATTCTCATCCCATACCTTTCGCCCTTAATTTCCAATTCACCCAGCAATGCTTGCAACCCTTTCGCTGACTGACAAACTAAAACTCAGTCATCAGCGAACCTTACTGATTGTACGAAATCCCCGCCCACTCTCATTTCTACCTCTAGTGCTTCCCATGCCTCTTTGATCATTTCCTTTGCATTCAGGTAGAAAATCAGCAGTGTTAATGGGCAACATTCATCGCCTTACACCTCTTCCTAACACTGCCCAACCGGTCTCCCCGTTCCCCACTCGTACCTGAGCAGTCTGAGACATGTATAAATTGCGGATTAGCCTCCTGTCCCTCAAATCTATTCCTATTTTCTTCAATCTAATCATTAGTTTTTCCAAATTCATTCATTTCCCGATTCACGGGAAGTTCTGGGAAACTGATCTCTTCCCAGTCTTCCGGCCAGGTTCCTTCTTCAATGATACTACGAATTGAAATTAGAAATAGTACTCCTTAAATATTAATTTATCAATGGCTGTAGAAATGAAAAATTAAAATTTTAGAGGTGATTGTATTTAAAGCTGTTTATTACCCACCACAATGCTATTCACATGATTATTGAACGCTGATTTTGGATGTAACAGGGACGAATTTCAGAAATGAAGAGGTTGATAAATTCTCCTACATGTTAAGAAAACTACCGAGGCGTAAACGATGGGTGATAGTACGCATAGAATGCCAATATGCGGAGGAAATTTTTCAAAACAATTTAATATTGCATGTTATATTGGTTGGAAATTATTTTCCTCAAATTCACTTTGGGTTTTTCTTTTTCTACCCGAGGTAGGCACGGGAAATTATTCCTATCAACCAAACTGAGATTCGAGGAGGAAGCATTCCAAATGACAAGGAATGAAATGGCAACCGATGAACGACCTCTCCCTCTCATCTCATTCGATGCGGAGCAAGAAGCGGTCAAATCGTGCTGTCCATGCACAGAACACAACAGGTCACCGCTAGGTACAAGGGGGGATTGGCTCTCAATCTCTTAATAAACACATATTTCCTCAACCAGCTGCTACGTCTGGTCCATATACCTAATCCCAAAAGAAGAGTTGCCAACCAATCTAAATAGCCTGCCAAATTTATATAGCACTTATTCCGTCGTGTTGGCATTTATGCGAATGTGTTAATGCACGTATCCAATGTGAAATTTCACTCAATCATTGAAGCTGTGCTGGGCGAATGAATAATTTTTTTGCCTCGCCGGAGTTACTGACATTCGAAGCAATAAACATTCGAATGTCGATAGGTTCCTAATGGTCCACAGAGCGACAGCAGTAGATGGGTCACTGGCTAGGTCACCGGGGCGTCCGCGAGAAAGGCTATCCGACGCACTCTCCCCTTCCATTTCATCGATTTTATGACCTCTGGGAAAAAAGAAAATCTTAGAATTATTTTATGCTGAAATTTATAACCATCGCAATGACTTTGAGGCGGGAGAGCTCAAACAAAGTCAACACCTCGCATTCGTTGAATTTGGATTGAGGAGATGTATCGTTCTTTTTTATTGGAATGGGAGTCATATTTTCCAAATGTCAAATCACCGCTGAGGAAATTATCAGCCGTCAGTATTCCGATGACTGCCACGCCCATAATTAACTGCGTTTTGATTGTCCACCTATTAGCCCTAATTACGAAACATTGCCTGTTATATTTTCGTAAAATAGGTTTTTTTATTTAGTGAGTGTAATTGTATGCTTAGGAATTTCACTTATTATCAGCCATACAAATTCAAATTTTCTTTGCCTAGGATTCCTTCATAATGCAAAGAATACGTTTCCGCAAAAGGAATATCAGGCTCATATAAGATCTTAATATGAAAAATGTCCAAAATAGAGGAAGAATAAAATAATAAAAAGTAGTGTTGGGCCTTTATAATTCCTTCGGTGTCATCGTTGAACTCGTTTGTTCTGAACCTTTCTAAAAGTTGAAGCCTCGGGTGTTCCCTCCATACTCCAAATGGTTCCCAAGCCTAAATCCCCCCAGAGACCTGTCACAGTTGTGTTCTTATCATAACAATGTTTAACGAATCTAGGGGATTTCCTATGCACTTTATCTAATTCTTTTTGCCAAATTTTCTCCCAAGGATCCCAAATACTTGCGGCATTTTCCAAATGAGGTCCAACCAGAGAAAAATAACACCTCTCATTAACTTTCTCGTTACATTATGTCGAAGGAAAAACACAAGTAGAAGAGTGAAACAGTTTGGGAACATCAGCTGAGGCAAGATATGCAACCGGAGAACTAGAATAACCCAATTGGTGCCAC
Source organism: Hetaerina americana (assembly GCF_022747635.1). Classification (NCBI taxonomy): domain Eukaryota; kingdom Metazoa; phylum Arthropoda; class Insecta; order Odonata; family Calopterygidae; genus Hetaerina; species Hetaerina americana. Next base: position 78,061,750 of record NW_027287316.1, read on the forward strand.
AATCGGAGGAATCGTAGATAAAATAATCTAAGGGGAAGGCCAAGGGCGGAATTATAATGTCTTCATTTTTGCCCAATTTCACCCGCCAAGTGAAAAGTAAGATTATGATGTTCACGGATGACAGGGTGATTCACGGGGAGATATCTGGGGATGCGGATCGTTTAATAATAGTAAAGGATCTGGATCGGATTTCAAAATAGCGCACAAAATGGGGATCGCCATTAAACCATAACAAATGTTCGGTGGTATATTTCTTTAAAGTGGGGTCAACGGGATATTTTTACAAACTACTTGCAGTTGACCTAGAAATAGTTGATACGGTACCTAGGTGTTACAATCACTAAGGACTTAACTTGGGGCACCCACATACGTAAAGTATGCGGGCAAGCATATAAAAATTGCTAATAAAATTTCGGAAAACAATGCCAGAGCTACCCAACTCAAGGATTCTTTCTTTCCACGGACAATCCAAGATATCGGTAGTTGGGTAATAGATAGCAAAAACTCCACTTGCCACCCTCAGCGTCTAAAAATAATTAGTTCTATTTATATGCATGCTCTTTCACTAAGCTCATGTGTTTTCTTATCAATACCCATCCCGCTTGACGTCATCAGAATGTCATTAAATAATGGAGTGCTCATTACGGTATTCCTTACCCTTTTTTGTTTGCCTTCAAGGTTCTCCTTCCATCCCTCGTCTCTTTCTGCATCTTATGGCCTCCGCTACCTACAGCGGTGTCAAATTCCCCGACTTTAGCGGCGGGGACTTTGTGTTCCATGTCCACGGGATATTAGAATTTCCCCTTATTCCTTTTCAATTCTGAGTGCAATATTCCTGATATGGTGAAGGCCTGTCGTATAAATGGTTGCGGCTCATATTTATTCCCCTCTTTCGTATAACAAATAACTAATTCATTAGGTTAGTTACATCTTGTTTTCAATCGCGTCTTCCCCCAGCATGTATGCATTTTCACATTTGTTATTTAATATTTTATAACTGAAGACTAAGAAATATAAACACCTTTTGACGATGGTAACGAATACAGAGCGGCCTACACATGTTATATGCGTCATTTTAACTTCATTTTCTTTCCAAAATCTACTAAAATATTCTGCATTAGTTATAAGTGTACCAGTTCATGCCACAGAATAATTATTACTGACGTGAGTACTCTTTCGTGCTAAAAGCACCAAAGTATGAATAGCAATGCGGAGTACTAACGATACAAGATTATGCAGTATCAAATTTATTTAAGTGGTAAATTATGGATCACGCGTAGGCCAGAGGAAGATGCAAATGCTATGCGAAACGACGGAGCGTGGAAAATATAGTAATCAGGAAAAAAAGCGTGCGTCGGCCGGGAATCGAAACCGGATCAACTGCTTGGAAGGCAACTATGCTGACCATTACACCACCGACGCGTATTGACCTCTTTAAGAAAATTCGTACAAAAATTATATTACTGAGGAAACGAGGCACTAGTAACGCAATAAAATTCCTTTTTCAAATTATAATAATTTACTGTGTATGTATATATATATAAATATATATATATATATATATATATATATATATATATATATATATACCAGTATAATAATTTATATTAATAATAGGACAGAGGATTCCGAGGGCAAGAGGCAGAAAATTAAAAGAATTAAAGAAGAAAAAAGGAAAGGGATGAAATGCCGTGAATGAAATCATTGAAATCTATTGCTTTGGAAATTTTCCTCACCCTGTACCCTGTACCAGTTATAAGTGACATTTTGATATTCAACGCATACGAGAAACAATTCTGATATCATACTATTAACGAAAATGAGCGCTGAAAGATGAGGAATATAATGGCATCTTGATAAACGCGTTTTTGTAAATTATATGTTTTAAATATTTTTAAAATGATTTCTTACTACTACGATTCCCGATTGCTCGGGGAAAGAATAATTGTTTGTATCGATCTATAATCTATCTCCCTTAGTTTATCTTTGTGGTCTGATCTACCCAAATAGTGTGGGGCCATTATAATTCCTTCGGTGTCACAGTTAAACTCGTTTGTTCTGAACCTTTCTAAAAATCTAAGTCTCGTGTGTTCCCTCCATACTCCAAGTGGTTCCCAGCCTAAATCCCCTAAGAGACCTGTCACACTTGCGTTCTTATCATAACAATTTTTAACGAATCTAGGGGACTTTCTATGCACTTTATTTAATTCTTTTTGCCAAATTTTCTCTCAAGGATCCCAAATACTTGCGGCATTTTCCAAATGAGGTCTAACTAGAGCAAAATAACACCTCTCATTAACTTTCTCATTAAACTATGTAGAAGGAAAAACACAAGTAGAAGGGGGAAACAGTTTGGGCACATCAGCTGAGGCAAGATATGCAACCGGAGAACTAGAATAACCCAATTGGGGTCACAATCGAAGGAATCGTAGATAAAATAATCTAAGGGGAAGGCCAAGGGCGGAATTATAGTGTCTTTAATTTTGCCGACTATTTCACCCGCCAAGTGAAAAGTAAGATTATGATGTTCACGGATGACAGGGTGATTCACGGGGAGATATCTGGGGATGCGGATCGTTTAATAATACAGGCTTCGTCCGGAAAATAAGTGTACTGACTCCTGGGCTGGGCGCGCCGCACCAGGCGCGCCCAGCACCGCTCTGACGGGCTGCGATTGGAGGGGGGTATGTTGGCAAGCGACGCTGAAAAAGGCAGTCGGCTCTGAGCTGTGGTGTAGTGAGGAGCTCTGTTAACGCGAACCTCCACGCTCGACCCACGTCACGGAACGCGATGCCGAAGTTTTTGGAGCAGCGTTATTCCATCAAATTTGCGGTAAAGCTTGGGAAATCGTCTACCGAAACTGTCGGTATGATTAACCAGGCTTACGGGGAGTCAACCATGTCCAGAAACATGATCTTTCGGTGGCACAAGATGTTCGTGGAGGGCAAAGAAGAGGTCGACGACGAACCACGGCCTGGACGCCCATCAACGACACTAACCGACGAAAATGTGCGAAAAGTTGGCGATGTACTGAACTCTGATCGTCGTCTTAGTGGATGTTCGGATGATAGCAGAGCAGTGTAATGTGCCAAAAACAATAGTGCACGAGATTATTAGGGAGCAATTACAGATGCGAAAAATTTGTGCAAAGTTGGTGCCGAAAGTGCTCAGTGATGATCCAAGACTCAATCGTTTGGAAATCGCGACACAACTTGCGGATCACTGCAAAAATGATCCACATTTTTTAGAGACTTCTTCCGGACTTCTTTCTGTTCCCGAAGATAAAGAGGAGTTTGAAAGGAACGCGATACGGGACTTTGGACGCCGTCAAAGAGGCCGTGACGACGTGTCTTCGAGAGGTTCCCGATGATGCCTTCGCGGGAGCGTTCCAGGAATGGGAACGCCGCTGGAACAAGTGTATCGACTCACAAGGGTCCTATTTTGAGGAATATTAGCTTAAGATATGTAAAAGTGTAATACATTTTTTTCCTGAGCTCAGTACCCTTATTTTCCGGACGAACCCTGTAGTAAAGGATATTGATCTGATTTCGAAATAGTGAGCAAAATGGGGATCGCCATTAAACCATAATAAATGTTCAGTGGTGTATTTCTTTAAAGCGGGGTCAACGGGATTTTTTTACAAACTACTTGCAGTTGACCTAGAAATAGTTGATTCGGTACCTAGGTGTTACAATCACTAAGGACTTAACTTGGGGCACCCACATACGTAAAGTATGCGGGCAAGCATATAAAAATTGCTATTTATGAGACGCATTGTTGGTAGAAGTGACTACAAGGTCAAGGAATGCTCTTACCACGCTCTTGTGAGGCCTCATTTAGAATACGCATGTAGCGTATGGGATCCGAGTGAAACATGCCTCATTCGGGAAATTTAGAAGGTTCAATGCCGGGCAGCCCGATTCGTTAAAAACTCTTGCGATGAAACGCAAAGCGTCACCGAAATGCTTATGGAGTTGGGGTGGGAATAATTAGAAGAGAGACGATTCAATGCACGATTGAAATTATTAAATAAATTCAGATCCGCATGTTTCAGCACAGAGGACTAATTCGCACTCCAACATGCATTGGTCACTTGGATCACGTATATAATATTCGGGAAATAGATGCCAGAACTAGCCAACTCAAGGATTCCTTCTTCCCACGGACAATACAAGATATCGACAGTAGGGTTATAGATAGAAAAAATTCCACTTGCCACCCTCAGCGTCTTGGGGATAGTTAGTTTCACTCAAATGCATTCGCTTCCACTAACCTCATGTGTTTTCTTATCAATATCCATCCCACTTGACGGCATCAGAATGTCATTAAATAATGGAGTGCTCATTACGGTATTCCTTACCCTTTTTTGTTTGCCTTCAAGGTTCTCCTTCCATCCCTCGTCTTTTTCTGCATCTTATGGCCTCCACTACCTACAATGGTGTTGAATTCCCCGACTTTTGGGGCGGGGACTGTGTGTTCCATGTCCATGGGATAGTAGAATTTCCCCTTATTCCTTTTCAATTCTGAATGCAATATTCCTGATATCGTCAAGGCCTGTCGTATAAATGGTTGTGGCTTATATTTATTCCCCTCTTTCGCATAACCAATAACTAATTCATTAGGTTAGTTACCTCTTATTTTCAATCGAGTCCTCCCCAAGCATGTATGCATGTCCGCATTTGTTATTTAAAATTTTATTATTGAAGACTAAGAAATAGAAACACCTTTGACGATGGTAACGAATACAGAGCGGCCTACACATGTTATATGCGTCATTCTAACTTCATTTTCTTTCCAAAATTTACTAAAATATTCTGCATTAGATATAAGGGTATCACTCCATTTCATTTAATAATTATTACAAATGTGAGTACTCTTTCGAGCTAAAAGCACCAAAATATGAATAACAAGGCGGAGTAATAACGATACAAGTTTATGCAGTATCAAATTCTTTTAAGTGGAAATAATGGATCGCGCGTAGGTCTGAGGAAGATGCAAATGCTATGCGAAACGACGGAGCGTGGAAAATACTATATATACTATACAGGAAAAAAAGAGTGCGTCGGCCGGGAATCGAACCCGGATCAACTGCTTGGAAGGCAACTATGCTGACCATTACACCACCGACGCCATGTAAAATACATCCGCATCAACCATTACATTTCACGAACTGCGCATCATACATTGCGAGAGAGGCTTTTCTTCTGCAAATGCTATGACGTTCCAGGAAAGCGATCTTGCGTGGGTTCCAGCGTTTGATTAGGGCGGACTGCTCCATTCATTATGATAGTCGAGAACCATTGCATGGAAACGAAAGCGACGATGCATATGCTACAAATAGCAATGCCACGCCACCCGGATCAACTGCTTGGGAGGCAATTACGCTGACAATTACACCATTGACGGGTTATACACCTACATCGCATCAATCATTTAATTCAATGCGTCGGCAGAGAATCGAACCCGAATATACTTGGAATGCAACTATGACGGCCATTTAGCCATGTTTAAAAAGGTGAGCATTACTTCTTAGCTTGTTGAGTAAAATTGAGCCCCTGCCGAAAATCGAACTTACATGATGGCGTAGACAGCATACAATTTTATGCAGATTCAAATTAAAGTAGACATTAAATGACGGATGAAAACAGTCGGTGAAAACTAACTAACTGAAAAAAAAACCAATACGTCGACCGGGAACAGAACCCGGATCAAGTGCTTGGAAAGCAACCATGGTGACCGTTACACTGCTGACGCTTGATATTCATTCATTGTTTCAATCAGTAAATTCCATTCTCCGCTGATCGTATATTACGAGGGAGGCATTTTTCCGATATCCGAATTGCGTATAATAATTCAGATAAGTTGAACGAGAAGAATATAGAGAAGAAACTGCTTCAAACACAATTGTCCATAAATAAAAAACGTTATAAAAAATGTAATTTACAACAAGAGCATATTTCTAAAAGTGCGACAAGATAGCGTAAAAATTCAGCAGTAAAGACTAAATGCCTTAATTTAAGCGAATGCCTAGCGCTCTAGAATAATTTTTTTTGTAGTGATAAACACTGGAAAGACAGATAATTAGAAAAATACAAGGTTTACTAAACAATGCAAAAGTTTTTATCGAAATAAACAGTGAAATACATCAAAATATATAGAGAGATAAATAAACAGTTTTATTTGGGAGAAATTGAGACAATAAGGTCCATTTTTTAAGTTCACCCTTCGTTAAGGACATAAAAATAGTAATAACAGTGGAAAAATTAAAGGTGATATCAGAAAAAAAGGAAACAATGATAAAGTGCTAATAAATAGTAAAAGAAATGGGACCCAGAGGTAATTTTGTGGGTTAAACCCAGTGAGTTCAGATATGATGACTCTAGTAAAAACCCAGGTGGGAAAACGCCTACAAAGCATAAGGGTGGGTTTAAAACCTACGAACACCGTGTTAAAAAAGTAAACAACATACATAAAATACAATAAACACAAAACATAACGAATTTTGTGCATAATCTTGTTGCAGCATTGACGCTTCTGAATCTTTTCACTGTGGACGAGTATAGTATGTAATACACTAAACTTATTTAAATTGTTACTCTGATATGAATAGACAGGCTGATTGACCAGCCTTTATTTTTCTAAAAAAATTTAGAATTAAAAAAAAGCGTTTAATTTTGTTGAAATTGAAAATATTGGCAAAAATAACATGAGAGTTTGCGGTTAAAATTAAATTAGGACCCCTAATCCGTGAAACTGTAATGTACGCCACATCAAAATTACAATTCAAGGACGCATTATGCAAACCTTTAAAATAATCAAAGGTGTAAGGCTAGGTGATGATTTATCAATAATCCTTTTCAGCTGTGTCTTGGCATAAATGACTAGAATTTGGATTGGAACCTTAAAGGCAAAAAAATATCTCACCACTAATGCTGAGAAGAATTAATAAATGTTTTGAAACGACCCGTCCAGTATTTGCGGGTTAATAATTTGCCATACTTTCTGAAAATGCGACAAATAAGGGACGCAAAGCTATATCTGTGGTCCATCTAATCGTCAAGGAAAGTACGCAACATAAGGATATTTTAACGAACTCCAGCGGAAAAAGTGAATCCAATAACTAAATTGCAAATGGTCCTCAATTTAAATTGAACATTTTTTAATACAAGGGAAATTGAAGAAAGATAAAACATTGAAACGATGGTGTGGTAAATAATTCTTTGAAATCACTTAATTTTATATTTGAAATAATTTAAAAGAGAAAAATATAGAAAAGAAACTGATGGAGACACAATTGTCAATAAAATGTAGAGGGCATACGGTAAAAAAAGGTTATTTACAACAAGACCATATTTCTAAAAGTGCGACGGGATAGCGTAAAGACTCAGCAGTTAGACTAAATTCCTCTATTTAAGCGAATCCCTAGCACACAAAACTGTAAATGTAGACCAGTTATAAACACTAGAAAGGCCGATCATTGGAAAAATACAAGGTTTACTAAAAAATGCAAGTGAGGGAAGAAAGTCAGGCCAATGAGGAAATGCAAGACTGGAAGGATTATACCAGAACTTCCTTCTTTATCTTTCGATTTATTATTGGTTTCCACTCCGAACATATAATTGTGTAATGTGTATTTATCATCTATTTTAAATCATGAAAGTTGCCATTACTTTAACACAACCAGAATTTATTTGAGTTGAAAAGAACTAATTATTTCATTTCTTGCTCTTTTGTAAATGGAAATGTAATTAAACCTGAACTTAAGGATGATCATTATCCAAAGCTACAATGACACTGCTAGAACGAATTGACATTTTGTAGACCTTGGAAAATGTTATTTTCAGATTGGCTAAACAGTAACAAATGCCTGAGGTATTCCTAACTGCAGGCATGTCCACGGGTGACATGAAACAAATGCCAAAGCATGTAATATTCACCAGAATGCTACATAGTTTCAAATAAGGTAGCAGTGTGGTTGGATGGCCGAATTCACATCAACACAAGGTAATTGAATTAATTAAGACATATTATTCTGTAATGTTGAACACTTTCCTTTAGAATTAACATTAAGATGAATTGCTCTCTGCCTTCGCATTACATACTTGAGGCATATTAAATGTACGATCCCATTAACCAATATTGAAAAATAAATAATTTCCGCTTGCATTCAACCCATCGTTGTTTTTTTTATCATAATAATGACTGGGGGAGGAATTCGTATTGCTAATATTTCATCCAAGATTAGCCAATATTCATTAAATTTTTCTAGAACCTTTTAAGATTACATATTTCATTTGTTGAAAGTTATCTTCCTCGAATGCAGCTGGGGTCTTGGTTGAACGGAAGGCAACATTCCAGATGCACGGAAATTATATTCATGAAAACCAAGTTATTTGGTGGTTGAGTATTTTCAGGCGTGATGATGATTGAATCGAACATAACAAATAACTAATAGTACAACCATTCCATTGGTTAAAAAATAATTACTCCAACCACCCTATCCATGGCTTGCAGGGTGCTAAATATATGAAATCTAATTGTTATAATTCCAACTTTGAAATTAAAATTCAAATGATTTCATTTATAAGAATTTTTTATTCAAATCAATCGGGATCAACCTTAATAACTAACAATGAAATACATTGCTCAATATATATATTGATAAAATAAACAAAATACAAGTTGTTTACAGAATTAATCGATAATTAGAATCGTTCTTCATATGCATAATCGCCAGTGAATTCGAGAGTACCCAGGTAATTCTCTTCGTAGTATTTTGTCAAATCAGCGAGATACATCTGCTTCATGCGTAGTTCATCATTGAGTTCCTTCAATTGTTTTGCGCGCATTATCTTAATGTCCCTCACGTATTCTCTAGTCTCGTGCAATTGTCGCATTCCTTGCTCAATTGAATGTGAGAGGAACACATTTCGCCGTTCAAGTGCATCCAGCTTAATCAAAAGTCCGTCAACAGTTCTCGCCCGTGCTCTTTCGTTCTCTTCAATCGCCTGTTCCCTTGCCCTCATCGCCATGTCACATGACCACCGAGCAAATTGATGCTTCCTTTGAGCACGGCTCAAATCTTGCTCGATATTCTCTCTCACGTAGGCCAGTCTCTGGTTGATCTCAGTGTTGCAATCAGCCTGAAGTCTTTCCTTTGTTCGTAGAATAATGTCTCGTCTAGTGGGGATGCATTGATGTTGTGTCGCTCTAGCCCTCGCTTGCTGCCAGTGAATCGGGTTCTGTTCTCTGCGGCATGGCTCTGGACCCGTGGCATATCTCCACTGGTCCTCTCCTCCTCTGTCTTGGATTGTCGAAGGACCCCTTATTCTTCGCATGTCAACAGCGTCACCTCCTGACATGCTCACGAATCCATATGCTCCCGGCTGCTGTGGAAGAGCTCTCGTGGCAACATACAGTCTCCCATCTCCGGAGGTGTGACCCACTTGGGGGTCCCATGGCTGGTCTGAGGGCGATGGTTCACCTCCTTCGATCAGTTCCGTCACCCATTGAGGAGTCTGAAAGGCGCATTCCTCGATGGCTTCACTTTCCTCAACCGGGGTGTCCTCCCAGTTGAAGCGGGTACCGGTCTGTGCTGGTGGGAGGGGCTGGTGCGCTTTAGGGGGATTCGTAAGGTATATTCCCGTTAGTGTCCCTTGAGACATATCCAGAAGTAAGTTTTTGAAGTGTGTGTTTCGTGTCCTCATCTCATTTACGCTGCGGGGTTTAGTTCGAATCAAAAACTTGATCCACTTCCCCGCTTGTTTGCGCAGGGGTTTGGGAAGCCTATCGAGACACCTTTCTGCATGCGTCAAGCAGTAGAAATAATCTTCAAAAGCCCTTTTTTCTTCTCCCGAACGCTGCTTCTCGTAAAGAACGCCACCTGTATTTCTCGTCGCCATTACAGCAATTGCAATTGTAAAGTACTATATGTTATCTCAAGTGATGAAGCGGACCGAAAAGGTAATTGCTCTTCACAACTTCAACGCTAATAGCTTTGTGAATAGCGGTTACTACACATATGTTATTGGTATGTATTGTTGCGGTAGCACCTTGGTTCCCATTGTTATAAATTCCGAAAACATACAATAAAAGTCACATAAAAATGAATAAATCCAAAGTATATTTTTTTTATTTTGCAAAACATTAACATTCCAATTTATTGAGGGTTGGACTACTGAAGGCAGGGCCCGGGTTCGATCGCAGGAGACGCCTCTGGGCACTATTTGCTTCACTCAAGTTGTTGATATTTTTGGGAACCAAATTTATATTTCTAGGAAACCAAAGGCGTCGGAGGGAAATGAGCTGGCCTCTTTATTGCCCTCATGTATTAATTTCACACTCCGTTAGTATTGGGTGAGCTCTCCCGTAGCATATCTAACCAAACATAGGGGTGACTCCCTGAGCCTGGGGATACTTTTTGTTTTGAGATTCAGAACTTAGAGGAGTGTCGAAATGTGTATTGTAAGTGTCCATCGAAACTCTAGCCTGTCCATTTAAATCACTACTTATCGTAGTTACGCTTTCTTAAATTGCCGGACGAGACGAAGCGGCAGCACTGGTCAAGACACCCCGAGATAGGCACGGGCAATTATTCGTATAAACCTAACTGAGATTCGAGGAGGAAGCATTCCAAGTAACAAGGAATGAAATGGCAACCAATGAACACCCTCTCCTTCTCATCTCATTCGATCCGGAGCAAAACATGTTCAAATCGTACTGTCCATGCGCAGAACACAACAGGTCACCGCTAGGTACAAGGGGGGATAGCTCTCAATAAACACATATTTCCTCAACCAGCTGCTACGTCTGGTCTACATACCTAATCCCAAAAATAGAGTTGCCCACCAATGGAAATAGCCTGCCAAATGTATAAATCACTGCGAAAGGCTTATATAATCATTACATGCAAAATATTCCGAAACAATCGGCAAGACGACTCGATTCGAATAGGCCCGGTTGGCCGGCATTCAGGACGTGTTGAATGCGCTCGCATTGTCGGCGTGTTGGCATTTATACGAGTGCATTAATGCACGTATCCAAGGTGAAATTTCACTCAATCATTGAAGCTGTGCTGGGCGAATGAATAATACTTTTGCCTCGCCGGAAATAACTGATATTAGAAGCAATGAACATTCGAATGTCGTTAGGTTCCTAATGATCACCAGAGCGAAAGCACTAGATGGCTAGGTCACCGGATCATCCGCGAGAAAGACTGGCCGACGCACTCTCCCCTTCCATTTCATCTATTTTATGACCTCTGGGAAAAAAGAAAAACATAAAAAACGAAATCTTAGAATTATTTTATGCTGAAATTTATAACCATTGCAATGACTTTGAGGCGGCAGAGCTCAAAGAAATTCATCCCAATGGAAGCTGCAGCACGAGCCAAGGCCGAAAAAAGGGCGTCAAGCTCGGTCGAATGTTTGGCCTATAGTTTTCTTCGATTGCAGGGGCGTGGTGCATCATGAATTCTTTCCATAGGGTAGGACGGTAAATAAGGAATATTACCTGCAGGTAATGCGACTTCCGCGCGAAGCAATCCGCCATTAACGCCCGGATTTGTGGACGAACCAAAATTGGCTTTCCATTTCTTTTGAGATTCCATTTACGAGAAAGTATTCAAGTAATGTGAGGGCATAAAGATTCATATCATTGGAACGCTCGCGTTTCTTAGTGATTGGAACGTTAATTTCCCCTTCAATTATTAACATCCTTCCTTTTATGAAATTTCACCTTATTTATGAGGAAAATTGATGCTTTTTATTATTTGGAAATGTTAAATTCTCTTCTTTCAGCAAATTTTGAACAGCACTTTTGAAACTAAGAAATGGAAACACTATTAGACGATGGTAACGAATACAGAGCGGCCTATGCATATATTATGCGTTGTTCTGACTTAATTTCATTTCCAAAGTTTAGTCTAATATTTCGTGTTTGATATTATTGTTTCCCACCATTCAGCTGAAACTTGAGTCCGCTTTCATACTGAAAGGATGAAAAATCGCCCAGTAATGGGAAGAAGGCACTATACAAGATTATGCAGGATCAAATTTATTTAAGAGGCAAATTATGGATCACGCGTGTATACACAGAGGAAGATGCCAATGCTATAGGAACATGCGAGCGTGGAAAATAATAACATCCAGGAAAAAAAGCTTGCGTCGGCCGGGAATCGATCCCGGATCAACTGCTTGTAAGGCAACTATGCTGACCATTACACCACCGACGCGTATAGACCTATTTAAGAAAATTCGTACAAAAATTATATTACTGAGGAAACGAGGCACTAGTAACGCAATAAAATTCCTTTTTCAAATTATAATAATTTTACTGTGTATGTATATATATATATATATATATATATATATATATATATATACATACACATACATATATACTGTATATGTATATATATATATATAAATATATATATATATATATATATATATATATATACATACACATACATATATACTGTATATGTATATATATATATATAAATATATATATATATATATATATATATACCAGTATAATAATTTATATTAATAATAGGACAGAGGATTCCGAGGGCAAGAGGCAGAAAATTAAAAGAATTAAAGAAGAAAAAAAAGGAAAGGGATGAAATGCCGTGAATGAAATCATTGAAATCTATTGCTTTGGAAATTTTCCTCACCCTGTACCCTGTACCAGTTATAAGTGACATTTTGATATTCAACGCATACGAGAAACAATTCTGATATCATACTATTAACGAAAATGAGCGCTGAAAGATGAGGAATATAATGGCATCTTGATAAACGCGTTTTTGTAAATTATATGTTTTAAATATTTTTAAAATGATTTCTTACTACTACGATTCCCGATTGCTCGGGGAAAGAATAATTGTTTGTATCGATCTATAATCTATCTCCCTTAGTTTATCTTTGTGGTCTGATCTACCCAAATAGTGTGGGGCCATTATAATTCCTTCGGTGTCACAGTTAAACTCGTTTGTTCTGAACCTTTCTAAAAATCTAAGTCTCGTGTGTTCCCTCCATACTCCAAGTGGTTCCCAGCCTAAATCCCCTAAGAGACCTGTCACACTTGCGTTCTTATCATAACAATTTTTAACGAATCTAGGGGACTTTCTATGCACTTTATTTAATTCTTTTTGCCAAATTTTCTCTCAAGGATCCCAAATACTTGCGGCATTTTCCAAATGAGGTCTAACTAGAGCAAAATAACACCTCTCATTAACTTTCTCATTAAACTATGTAGAAGGAAAAACACAAGTAGAAGGGGGAAACAGTTTGGGCACATCAGCTGAGGCAAGATATGCAACCGGAGAACTAGAATAACCCAATTGGGGTCACAATCGAAGGAATCGTAGATAAAATAATCTAAGGGGAAGGCCAAGGGCGGAATTATAGTGTCTTTAATTTTGCCGACTATTTCACCCGCCAAGTGAAAAGTAAGATTATGATGTTCACGGATGACAGGGTGATTCACGGGGAGATATCTGGGGATGCGGATCGTTTAATAATACAGGCTTCGTCCGGAAAATAAGTGTACTGACTCCTGGGCTGGGCGCGCCGCACCAGGCGCGCCCAGCACCGCTCTGACGGGCTGCGATTGGAGGGGGGTATGTTGGCAAGCGACGCTGAAAAAGGCAGTCGGCTCTGAGCTGTGGTGTAGTGAGGAGCTCTGTTAACGCGAACCTCCACGCTCGACCCACGTCACGGAACGCGATGCCGAAGTTTTTGGAGCAGCGTTATTCCATCAAATTTGCGGTAAAGCTTGGGAAATCGTCTACCGAAACTGTCGGTATGATTAACCAGGCTTACGGGGAGTCAACCATGTCCAGAAACATGATCTTTCGGTGGCACAAGATGTTCGTGGAGGGCAAAGAAGAGGTCGACGACGAACCACGGCCTGGACGCCCATCAACGACACTAACCGACGAAAATGTGCGAAAAGTTGGCGATGTACTGAACTCTGATCGTCGTCTTAGTGGATGTTCGGATGATAGCAGAGCAGTGTAATGTGCCAAAAACAATAGTGCACGAGATTATTAGGGAGCAATTACAGATGCGAAAAATTTGTGCAAAGTTGGTGCCGAAAGTGCTCAGTGATGATCCAAGACTCAATCGTTTGGAAATCGCGACACAACTTGCGGATCACTGCAAAAATGATCCACATTTTTTAGAGACTTCTTCCGGACTTCTTTCTGTTCCCGAAGATAAAGAGGAGTTTGAAAGGAACGCGATACGGGACTTTGGACGCCGTCAAAGAGGCCGTGACGACGTGTCTTCGAGAGGTTCCCGATGATGCCTTCGCGGGAGCGTTCCAGGAATGGGAACGCCGCTGGAACAAGTGTATCGACTCACAAGGGTCCTATTTTGAGGAATATTAGCTTAAGATATGTAAAAGTGTAATACATTTTTTTCCTGAGCTCAGTACCCTTATTTTCCGGACGAACCCTGTAGTAAAGGATATTGATCTGATTTCGAAATAGTGAGCAAAATGGGGATCGCCATTAAACCATAATAAATGTTCAGTGGTGTATTTCTTTAAAGCGGGGTCAACGGGATTTTTTTACAAACTACTTGCAGTTGACCTAGAAATAGTTGATTCGGTACCTAGGTGTTACAATCACTAAGGACTTAACTTGGGGCACCCACATACGTAAAGTATGCGGGCAAGCATATAAAAATTGCTATTTATGAGACGCATTGTTGGTAGAAGTGACTACAAGGTCAAGGAATGCTCTTACCACGCTCTTGTGAGGCCTCATTTAGAATACGCATGTAGCGTATGGGATCCGAGTGAAACATGCCTCATTCGGGAAATTTAGAAGGTTCAATGCCGGGCAGCCCGATTCGTTAAAAACTCTTGCGATGAAACGCAAAGCGTCACCGAAATGCTTATGGAGTTGGGGTGGGAATAATTAGAAGAGAGACGATTCAATGCACGATTGAAATTATTAAATAAATTCAGATCCGCATGTTTCAGCACAGAGGACTAATTCGCACTCCAACATGCATTGGTCACTTGGATCACGTATATAATATTCGGGAAATAGATGCCAGAACTAGCCAACTCAAGGATTCCTTCTTCCCACGGACAATACAAGATATCGACAGTAGGGTTATAGATAGAAAAAATTCCACTTGCCACCCTCAGCGTCTTGGGGATAGTTAGTTTCACTCAAATGCATTCGCTTCCACTAACCTCATGTGTTTTCTTATCAATATCCATCCCACTTGACGGCATCAGAATGTCATTAAATAATGGAGTGCTCATTACGGTATTCCTTACCCTTTTTTGTTTGCCTTCAAGGTTCTCCTTCCATCCCTCGTCTTTTTCTGCATCTTATGGCCTCCACTACCTACAATGGTGTTGAATTCCCCGACTTTTGGGGCGGGGACTGTGTGTTCCATGTCCATGGGATAGTAGAATTTCCCCTTATTCCTTTTCAATTCTGAATGCAATATTCCTGATATCGTCAAGGCCTGTCGTATAAATGGTTGTGGCTTATATTTATTCCCCTCTTTCGCATAACCAATAACTAATTCATTAGGTTAGTTACCTCTTATTTTCAATCGAGTCCTCCCCAAGCATGTATGCATGTCCGCATTTGTTATTTAAAATTTTATTATTGAAGACTAAGAAATAGAAACACCTTTGACGATGGTAACGAATACAGAGCGGCCTACACATGTTATATGCGTCATTCTAACTTCATTTTCTTTCCAAAATTTACTAAAATATTCTGCATTAGATATAAGGGTATCACTCCATTTCATTTAATAATTATTACAAATGTGAGTACTCTTTCGAGCTAAAAGCACCAAAATATGAATAACAAGGCGGAGTAATAACGATACAAGTTTATGCAGTATCAAATTCTTTTAAGTGGAAATAATGGATCGCGCGTAGGTCTGAGGAAGATGCAAATGCTATGCGAAACGACGGAGCGTGGAAAATACTATATATACTATACAGGAAAAAAAGAGTGCGTCGGCCGGGAATCGAACCCGGATCAACTGCTTGGAAGGCAACTATGCTGACCATTACACCACCGACGCCATGTAAAATACATCCGCATCAACCATTACATTTCACGAACTGCGCATCATACATTGCGAGAGAGGCTTTTCTTCTGCAAATGCTATGACGTTCCAGGAAAGCGATCTTGCGTGGGTTCCAGCGTTTGATTAGGGCGGACTGCTCCATTCATTATGATAGTCGAGAACCATTGCATGGAAACGAAAGCGACGATGCATATGCTACAAATAGCAATGCCACGCCACCCGGATCAACTGCTTGGGAGGCAATTACGCTGACAATTACACCATTGACGGGTTATACACCTACATCGCATCAATCATTTAATTCAATGCGTCGGCAGAGAATCGAACCCGAATATACTTGGAATGCAACTATGACGGCCATTTAGCCATGTTTAAAAAGGTGAGCATTACTTCTTAGCTTGTTGAGTAAAATTGAGCCCCTGCCGAAAATCGAACTTACATGATGGCGTAGACAGCATACAATTTTATGCAGATTCAAATTAAAGTAGACATTAAATGACGGATGAAAACAGTCGGTGAAAACTAACTAACTGAAAAAAAAACCAATACGTCGACCGGGAACAGAACCCGGATCAAGTGCTTGGAAAGCAACCATGGTGACCGTTACACTGCTGACGCTTGATATTCATTCATTGTTTCAATCAGTAAATTCCATTCTCCGCTGATCGTATATTACGAGGGAGGCATTTTTCCGATATCCGAATTGCGTATAATAATTCAGATAAGTTGAACGAGAAGAATATAGAGAAGAAACTGCTTCAAACACAATTGTCCATAAATAAAAAACGTTATAAAAAATGTAATTTACAACAAGAGCATATTTCTAAAAGTGCGACAAGATAGCGTAAAAATTCAGCAGTAAAGACTAAATGCCTTAATTTAAGCGAATGCCTAGCGCTCTAGAATAATTTTTTTTGTAGTGATAAACACTGGAAAGACAGATAATTAGAAAAATACAAGGTTTACTAAACAATGCAAAAGTTTTTATCGAAATAAACAGTGAAATACATCAAAATATATAGAGAGATAAATAAACAGTTTTATTTGGGAGAAATTGAGACAATAAGGTCCATTTTTTAAGTTCACCCTTCGTTAAGGACATAAAAATAGTAATAACAGTGGAAAAATTAAAGGTGATATCAGAAAAAAAGGAAACAATGATAAAGTGCTAATAAATAGTAAAAGAAATGGGACCCAGAGGTAATTTTGTGGGTTAAACCCAGTGAGTTCAGATATGATGACTCTAGTAAAAACCCAGGTGGGAAAACGCCTACAAAGCATAAGGGTGGGTTTAAAACCTACGAACACCGTGTTAAAAAAGTAAACAACATACATAAAATACAATAAACACAAAACATAACGAATTTTGTGCATAATCTTGTTGCAGCATTGACGCTTCTGAATCTTTTCACTGTGGACGAGTATAGTATGTAATACACTAAACTTATTTAAATTGTTACTCTGATATGAATAGACAGGCTGATTGACCAGCCTTTATTTTTCTAAAAAAATTTAGAATTAAAAAAAAGCGTTTAATTTTGTTGAAATTGAAAATATTGGCAAAAATAACATGAGAGTTTGCGGTTAAAATTAAATTAGGACCCCTAATCCGTGAAACTGTAATGTACGCCACATCAAAATTACAATTCAAGGACGCATTATGCAAACCTTTAAAATAATCAAAGGTGTAAGGCTAGGTGATGATTTATCAATAATCCTTTTCAGCTGTGTCTTGGCATAAATGACTAGAATTTGGATTGGAACCTTAAAGGCAAAAAAATATCTCACCACTAATGCTGAGAAGAATTAATAAATGTTTTGAAACGACCCGTCCAGTATTTGCGGGTTAATAATTTGCCATACTTTCTGAAAATGCGACAAATAAGGGATGCAAAGCTATATCTGTGGTCCATCTAATCGTCAAGGAAAGTACGCAACATAAGGATATTTTAACGAACTCCAGCGGAAAAAGTGAATCCAATAACTAAATTGCAAATGGTCCTCAATTTAAATTGAACATTTTTTAATACAAGGGAAATTGAAGAAAGATAAAACATTGAAACGATGGTGTGGTAAATAATTCTTTGAAATCACTTAATTTTATATTTGAAATAATTTAAAAGAGAAAAATATAGAAAAGAAACTGATGGAGACACAATTGTCAATAAAATGTAGAGGGCATACGGTAAAAAAAGGTTATTTACAACAAGACCATATTTCTAAAAGTGCGACGGGATAGCGTAAAGACTCAGCAGTTAGACTAAATTCCTCTATTTAAGCGAATCCCTAGCACACAAAACTGTAAATGTAGACCAGTTATAAACACTAGAAAGGCCGATCATTGGAAAAATACAAGGTTTACTAAAAAATGCAAGTGAGGGAAGAAAGTCAGGCCAATGAGGAAATGCAAGACTGGAAGGATTATACCAGAACTTCCTTCTTTATCTTTCGATTTATTATTGGTTTCCACTCCGAACATATAATTGTGTAATGTGTATTTATCATCTATTTTAAATCATGAAAGTTGCCATTACTTTAACACAACCAGAATTTATTTGAGTTGAAAAGAACTAATTATTTCATTTCTTGCTCTTTTGTAAATGGAAATGTAATTAAACCTGAACTTAAGGATGATCATTATCCAAAGCTACAATGACACTGCTAGAACGAATTGACATTTTGTAGACCTTGGAAAATGTTATTTTCAGATTGGCTAAACAGTAACAAATGCCTGAGGTATTCCTAACTGCAGGCATGTCCACGGGTGACATGAAACAAATGCCAAAGCATGTAATATTCACCAGAATGCTACATAGTTTCAAATAAGGTAGCAGTGTGGTTGGATGGCCGAATTCACATCAACACAAGGTAATTGAATTAATTAAGACATATTATTCTGTAATGTTGAACACTTTCCTTTAGAATTAACATTAAGGTGAATTGCTCTCTGCCTTCGCATTACATACTTGAGGCATATTAAATGTACGATCCCATTAACCAATATTGAAAAATAAATAATTTCCGCTTGCATTCAACCCATCGTTGTTTTTTTTATCATAATAATGACTGGGGGAGGAATTCGTATTGCTAATATTTCATCCAAGATTAGCCAATATTCATTAAATTTTTCTAGAACCTTTTAAGATTACATATTTCATTTGTTGAAAGTTATCTTCCTCGAATGCAGCTGGGGTCTTGGTTGAACGGAAGGCAACATTCCAGATGCACGGAAATTATATTCATGAAAACCAAGTTATTTGGTGGTTGAGTATTTTCAGGCGTGATGATGATTGAATCGAACATAACAAATAACTAATAGTACAACCATTCCATTGGTTAAAAAATAATTACTCCAACCACCCTATCCATGGCTTGCAGGGTGCTAAATATATGAAATCTAATTGTTATAATTCCAACTTTGAAATTAAAATTCAAATGATTTCATTTATAAGAATTTTTTATTCAAATCAATCGGGATCAACCTTAATAACTAACAATGAAATACATTGCTCAATATATATATTGATAAAATAAACAAAATACAAATTATTTACAGAATTAATCGATAATTAGAATCGTTCTTCATATGCATAATCGCCAGTGAATTCGGGAGTACCCAGGTAATTCTCTTCGTAGTATTTTGTCAAATCAGCGAGATACATCTGCTTCATGCGTAGTTCATCATTGAGTTCCTTCAATTGTTTTGCGCGCATTATCTTAATGTCCCTCACGTATTCTCTAGTCTCGTGCAATTGTCGCATTCCTTGCTCAATTGAATGTGAGAGGAACACATTTCGCCGTTCAAGTGCATCCAGCTTAATCAAAAGTCCGTCAACAGTTCTCGCCCGTGCTCTTTCGTTCTCTTCAATCGCCTGTTCCCTTGCCCTCATCGCCATGTCACATGACCACCGAGCAAATTGATGCTTCCTTTGAGCACGGCTCAAATCTTGCTCGATATTCTCTCTCACGTAGGCCAGTCTCTGGTTGATCTCAGTGTTGCAATCAGCCTGAAGTCTTTCCTTTGTTCGTAGAATAATGTCTCGTCTAGTGGGGATGCATTGATGTTGTGTCGCTCTAGCCCTCGCTTGCTGCCAGTGAATCGGGTTCTGTTCTCTGCGGCATGGCTCTCGACCCGTGGCATATCTCCACTGGTCCTCTCCTCCTCTGTCTTGGATTGTCGAAGGACCCCTTATTCTTCGCATGTCAACAGCGTCACCTCCTGACATGCTCACGAATCCATATGCTCCCGGCTGCTGTGGAAGAGCTCTCGTGGCAACATACAGTCTCCCATCTCCGGAGGTGTGACCCACTTGGGGGTCCCATGGCTGGTCTGAAGGCGATGGTTCGCCTCCTTCGATCAGTTCCGTCACCCATTGAGGAGTCTGAAAGGCGCATTCCTCGGTGGCTTCACTTTCCTCAACCGGGGTGTCCTCCCAGTTGAAGCGGGTACCGGTCTGTGCTGGTGGGAGGGGCTGGTGCGCTTTCGGGGGATTCGTGAGGTATATTCCCGTCAGTGTCCCTTGAGACATATCCAGAAGTAAGTTGTTGAAGTGTGCGTTTCGTACTCTCATCTCATTTACGCTGCGGGGTTTAGTTCGAATCAAGAATTTGATCCACTTCCCCGCTTGTTTGCGCAGGGGTTTGGGAAGCCTATCGAGACACCTTTCGGCATGCGTCAAGCAGTAGAAATAATCTTCAAAAGCCCTTTTTTCTTCTCCCGAACGCTGCTTCTCGTAAAGAGCGCCACCTGTATTTCTCGTCGCCATTACAGCAATTGCAATTGTAAAGTACTATATGTTATCTCAAGTGATGAAGCGGACCGAAAAGGTAATTGCTCTTCACAACTTCAACGCTAATAGCTTTGTGAATACCGGTAACTACACATGTGTTATTGGCAGCATTGTTGCGGTAGCTCCTTGGTTCCCATTGTTATAAATTCCACAAACATACAATAAAATTCACATAAAAATGAATAAATACAAAGTATATTTTTTTATTTTGCAAAACATTAACATTCCTCCATCCCGCGTTGGTGATATAATAATACCCCCTGTTTCATTGACAAGGCCAACAATTGGAGAAATAATCAGGCTCCCTAATTACATTGGAAGGACTAAAAAATGTCACACGATACGAGGGTTAGACTTTCGAAGTAATAAATTAAGTGATTTTATTTTTCCCGCGCACTATTCGTGTTAACAGTAAAAGTGGGAGCACTAATACGGGAGTAATAAGTACGCGCTGTCGAGAATCCATTTGCACAATACCCTGGAAGGCGCGCAAAGGCGTGTGGTGGGGGAACAGTTAAAGTATACAGGATTAGTTTTCACATTAAAAAACCTCTCCAAGCCTGGCGTCCAAACGCCCCCTGCCGCGTGCTGTTAAGCAGGATAGAGCCTCTACAGCCTTTTTTTCTTTTTTTTAATCCTTATGCGAACGCACATTTATGTCCAGATTGCTGCTTTTTCATTAAAAACGTTCCATCTTTGGCCAGGTCAACATTATTAATTCGTAGTGTAATTGCTCATCGACCTTTCTAGCTGACGTCTAATATGTACTTCACTCTGAGGTCATTATTCTTTCAGATTTAACTGCATCATCTGAAAATTTCTCTCTTACGTGAGGAGCATTGCATTTAAGAAAAGGGAAAATTATACGCAATTTCTTAATCTTCCTCACATATTCTCTAGTCTGATAGAATTTTCTTCTTGGATGAGAAGGAAGTTGCGACTATGATCCCAAGGGAAACGAATTATAAATCCGGGGTTGAGTCCTTTCTGTGACGTGACACGAAGGCGCACCGAGTCCTCCTCCCCGGTGGATACTCTGCGACAAGGGGTATCCAGTCCACGAGAGAAATAAGATGGAGATCAGTGGCCGAAATCGACAGGTTTAAAATGCCACCATTTGTCTCTTTAACTATAAGAGACCAAAACATAGACATACGGAAACTGTTCCACCCGCTCTAGTTTTTCCCTTCCCATTTAAATGTTTATCTTAGCCTTTCTCTTTCTAGAAAATCGCATAACCTTTGTTTTATTAATATTGATTCTCATCTCATACCTTTCGCCCTTAATTTCCAATTCACCCAGCAATGCTTGCAACCCTTTCGCTGACTGACAAACTAAAACTCAGTCATCAGCGAACCTTACTGATTGTACGAAATCCCCGCCCACTCTCATTTCTACCTCTAGTGCTTCCCATGCCTCTTTGATAATTTCCTTTGCATTCAGGTAGAAAATCAGCAGTGTTAATGGGCAACATTCATCGCCTTACACCTCTTCCTAACACTGCCCAACCGGTCTCCCCGTTCCCCACTCGTACCTGAGCAGTCTGAGACATGTATAAATTGCGGATTAGCCTCCTGTCCCTCAAATCTATTCCTATTTTCTTCAATCTAATCATTAGTTTTTCCAAATTCATTCATTTCCCGATTCACGGGAAGTTCTGGGAAACTGATCTCACAAAGTCTTCCGGCCAGGTTCCTTCTTCAATGATACTACGAATTGAACTTAGAAATAGTACTCCTTAAATATTAATTTATCAATGGCTGTAGAAATGAAAAATTAAAATTTTAGAGGTGATTGTATTTAAAGCTGTTTATTACCCACCACAATGCTATTCACATGAATATTGAACGCTGATTTTGGATGTAACAGGGACGAATTTCAGAAATTAAGAGGTTGATAAATTCTCCTACATGTTAAGAAAACTACCGAGGCGTAAACGATGGGTGATAGTACGCATAGAATGGCAATATGCGGAGGACATTTTTCAAAACAATTTAATATTGCATGTTATATTGGTTGGAAATTATTTTCCTCAAATTCACTTTGGGTTTTTCTTTTTCTACCCGAGGTAGGCACGGGAAATTATTCGTATCAACCAAACTGAGATTCGAGGAGGAAGCATTCCAAATGACAAGGAATGAAATGGCAACCGATGAACGACCTCTCCCTCTCATCTCATTCGATGCGGAGCAAGAAGCGGTCAAATCGTGCTGTCCATGCCCAGAACACAACAGGTCACCGCTAGGTACAAGGGGGGATTGGCTCTCAATCTCTTAATAAACACATATTTCCTCAACCAGCTGCTACGTCTGGTCCATATACCTAATCCCAAAAGAAGAGTTGCCAACCAATCTAAATAGCCTGCCAAATTTATATAGCACTTATTCCGTCGTGTTGGCATTTATGCGAATGTGTTAATGCACGTATCCAATGTGAAATTTCACTCAATCATTGAAGCTGTGCTGGGCGAATGAATAATTTTTTTGCCTCGCCGGAGTTACTGACATTCGAAGCAATAAACATTGGATTGTCGATAGGTTCCTAATGGTCCACAGAGCGACAGCACTAGATGGGTCACTGGCTAGGTCACCGGAGCGTCCGCGAGAAAGGCTATCCGACGCACTCTCCCCTTCCATTTCATCTATTTTATGACCTCTGGGAAAAAAGAAAATCTTAGAATTATTTTATGCTGAAATTCAAAACCATTGCAATGACTTTGAGGCGGTAGAGTTCAAACAAAGTCAACACCTCGCATTCGTTGAATTTGGATTGAGGAGATGTATCGTTCTTTTTTATTGGAATGGGAGTCATATTTTCCAAATGTCAAATCACCGCTGAGGAAATTATCAGCCGTCAGTATTCCGATGACTGCCACGCCCATAGTTAACTGCGTTTTGAATGTCCACCTATTAGCCCTAATTACGAAACATTGCCTGTTATATTTTCGTAAAATAGGTTTTTTTATTTAGTGAGTGTAATTGTATGCTTAGGAATTTCACTTATTATCAGCCATACAAATTCAAATTTTCTTTGCCTAGGATTCCTTCATAATGCAAAGAATACGTTTCCGCAAAAGGAATATCAGGCTCATATAAGATCTTAATATGAAAAATGTCCAAAATAGAGGAAGAATAAAATAATAAAAAGTAGTGTTGGGCCTTTATAATTCCTTCGGTGTCATCGTTGAACTCGTTTGTTCTGAACCTTTCTAAAAGTTGAAGCCTCGGGTGTTCCCTCCATACTCCAAATGGTTCCCAAGCCTAAATCCCCCCAGAGACCTGTCACAGTTGTGTTCTTATCATAACAATGTTTAACGAATCTAGGGGATTTCCTATGCACTTTATCTAATTCTTTTTGCAAAATTTTCTCCCAAGGATCCCAAATACTTGCGGCATTTTCCAAATGAGGTCTAACTAGAGCAAGATAACACCTCTCATTAACTTTCTCGTTACATTATGTCGAAGGAAAAACACAAGTAGAAGAGTGAAACAGTTTGGGAACATCAGCTGAGGCAAGATATGCAACCGGAGAACTAGAATAACCCAATTGGTGCCACAATCGGAGGAATAGTAGATAAAATAATCTAAGGGGAAGGCCAAGGGCGGAATTATAATGTCTTCATTTTTGCCAACAATTTCACCCGCCAAGTGAAAAGTAAGATTATGATGTTCACGGATGACAGGGTGATTCACGGGGAGATATCTGGGGATGCGGATCGTTTAATAATAGTAAAGGATCTGGATCGGATTTCGAAATAGCGCACAAAATGGGGATCGCCATTAAACCATAACAAATGTTCGGTGGTATATTTCTTTAAAGCGGGGTCAACGGGATTTTGTTACAAGCTACTTGCAGTTGACCTAGAAATAGTCGATACGATACCTAGGTGTTACAGTCACTAAGGACTTAACCTGGGGCACCCACATTGGTAAAGTATGCGGGCAAGCATATAAAAATTGCAAATAAAATTTCGGAAAACAATGCCAGAGCTACCCAACTCAAGGATTCTTTCTTTCCACGGACAATCCAAGATATCTGCAGTGGGGTAATAGATAGCAAAAACTCCACTTGCCACCCTCAGCGTCTAAAAATAAATAGATCTACTTAAATGCATGCTCTTCCACTAAGCTCATGTGTTTTCTTATCAATACCCATCCCGCTTGACGTCATCAGAATGTCATTAAATAATGTGGTGCTCTTTATGGTGTTCCCTACCCTTTTTTGTTTGCCTTCAAGGTTTTCCTTCCATCCCTCGCCTCTTTCTGCAGCTTATGGCCTCCGCTACCTACAACGGTGTAAAATTCCCCGACTTTAGGGGCGGGGACTTTGTGTTCCATGTCCATGGGATAGTAGAATTTCCCCTTATTCCTTTTCAATTCTGAATGCAATATTCGTGATATTGTGAAGGCCTGTCGTATAAATGGTAGTGGCTCATATTTATTCCCCTCTTTCGTATTACAAATAACTAATTCATTAGGTTAGAGACCTCTTGTTTTCAATCGAGTCTTCCCCCAGCATGTATGCATTTTTAAATTTGTTATTTAATATTTTATTACTGAAGACTAAGAAATATGGGCACCTTTTGACGATGGTAACGAATACAGAGCGGCCTAAACATGTTATATGCGTCATTCTAACTTTATTTTCTTTCCAAAATTTACTAAAATATTCTACATTAGATATAAGGGTATCAGTTCATGCCACTGAATAATTATTACCGACGTGAGTACTCTTTCGAGCTAAAAGCACCAAATGCTGACCATTACACCACGGACGCCATGCACAATGACTCCGCATCAACCACCAAATTTCATGAACTGCGCATCATATATTGCAAGAAAGGCTCTTCTTCTGCCAATGCTATGACGTTACAGGAAAGCGATCTTGCGTGGGTTCCAGCGATTAAATGGGGCGGACTGCTGCATTCATTAAGATAGTCGAGAACCATTGCATGGAAGCGAAAGCGACAATGCAAATGCTACAAATAACAACGCCACGCCATCCAGATTAACTGCTTGGGAGGTAATTGCGCTGACAATTACACCATTGACGGGTTATACACCTACATCGTATCAATCATTAAATTCCATGCGTCGGCAGAGAATCGAACCCGAATATACTTGGAATGCAACTATGACGGCCATTTAGCCATGGTTAAAAAGGTGAGCATTACTTCTTAATTTGGTACTACAAAAGTACGTTGAAAACTAAGGCACACAGAGTGTATACCACCAACACGATACCCTTCAGAAACATTCTTGGGAGCATGTGGAAGTAACATTCCCCATCAATAACCTTGAGAATGTTTGACCTCCTCAAATTCATCCAGTGTACTTTGAGAAGCGGAAGTATGGAGACGTGTTCTAGGATTATGTCAATGCGAGTTACACAGTGTGCTGTTATCGTCCGAGGTGTCATTATTACCCAAGAGGTGTCTCTTGATGGGAAGTATTGATAACAAGGCTCAAAATCAAGGGAATAAGGAAGGATTGGAATCGTTCTGAATTTCAGGATTCGCGGAGCCTCTCCAGTTGCGCACGAGGTGTGTGGACGAACGTTGTCATGGTGCAATAGTATTGGCCGAGCCGTATTGTGCAATAAGGATGCCGATACGTTCCTTTGATATTCCAATACATTTTTCGATGCTCTTTTGAGTGATTTGCCGGGCATTTTCAATGATCTCTTCGACGAGTTAGCGATATTTATCGCCTGTGCAAGTAATCAGACGTCCGCTGCTTGTTTCATTAACAATTATCGCGTTCGTAGTGTCAAACCACGAAGTGTTACTTCCAGCCTCTTTTAATTCCCGTTGACTAGCAGTAGAACACTGAACCGCCCTTTGCTCAGATCTTATTATTTATCCGAGTTGCTACATCTAACTCCTTTTTAAGAAGCCCTTCGTATCTAATACGTACGTAAGTGCCTCTCGCTTAGATTCGAAGACACTCCAAATCCTCGGAGTTCGTCAGGAGGGAATATTTTCGATTTTCATATCACGTTTAAATATGAGAGTACTTTCGAAAATTGAGCCCCTGCCGAAAATCGAACTTACATGATGGCGTAGACAGCATACAATTTTATGCAGATTCAAATTAAAGTAGACAATAAATGACGGATGAATACAGTCGGTGAAAACTAACTAACTGAAAAAAAACCAATACGTCGACCGGGAACAGAACCCGGATCAAGTGCTTGGAAAGCAACCATGGTGACCGTTACACTGCTGACGCTTGATATTCATTCATTGTTTCAATCAGTAAATTCCATTCTCCGCTGATCGTATATTACGAGGGAGGCATTTTTCCGATATCCGAATTGCGTATAATATTTCAGATAAGTTGAACGAGAAGAATATAGAGAATAAGCTGCTTCAAACACAATTGTCCATAAATCAAAAACGTTACACAAAATGTTATTTACAACAAGAGCATATTTCTAAAAGTGCGACAAGATAGCGTAAAAATTCAGCAGTAAAGACTAAATGCCTCTATTTAAGCGAAGCAGCGCTCAAGAATATTTTTTTTGTAGTGAGAAACCCTAGAAAGACAGATCATTAGAAAAATACAAGGTTTACTAAAGAATGCAAAAGTTTTTATCGAAATAAACAGTGAAATACATCAAAATATATAGAGAGATAAATAAACAGTTTTATTTGGGAGAAATTGAGACAATAAGGTCCATTTTTTAAGTTCACCCTTCGTTAAGGACATAAAAATAGTAATAACAGTGGAAAAAATATGAGGTGATATCAGAAAAAAAGGAAACAATGATAAAGTGCTAATAAATAGTAAAAGAAATGGGCACAAGAGGTAATTTGTGGGTTAAACCCAGTGAGTTCAGATATGATGACTAGTTAAAACCCAGGTGGGAAAACGCCTACAAAGCATAAGGGTGGGTTTAAAACCTGCAAACACCGTGTAAAAAAAGTAGACAAAATACATAAAATACAATAAACACAAAATAAACGAATTTTGTGCATTATCTTGTTGTATCAATGGCGCTTCTGAATCTTTTCACTGTGGACGAGTATAGTATGTAATACACTAAACTTATTTAAATTGTTACTCTGATATGAAAAGACAGGCTGATTGACCAGCCTTTATTTTTCTAAAAAAATATAGAATTAAAAAAAAGCGTTTAATTTTGTTGAAATTGAAAATATTGGCAAAAATAACATGAGAGTTTGCGGTTAAAATTAAATTAGGACCCCTAATCCGTGAAACTGTAATGTACGCCACATCAAAATTACAATTCAAAGACGCATAATGCAAACCTTTAAAATAATCAAAGGTGTAAGGCTAGGTGATGATTTATCAATAATCCTTTTCAGCTGTGTTTCTTGGCATAAATGACTAGAATTTGGATTGGAACCTTAAAGGCAAAAAAATATCTCACCACTAATGCTGAGAAGAATTAATAAATGTTTTGAAACGACCCGTCCAGTATTTGCGGGTTAATAATTTGCCATACTTTCTGAAAATGCGACAAATAAGGGATGCAAAGCTATATCTGTGGTCCATCTAATCGTCAAGGAAAGTACGCAACATAAGGATATTTTAACGAACTCCAGCGGAAAAAGTGAACCAAATAAAAAAATTGCAAATGGTCCTCAATTTAAATGGGACTTTTCTTAATACAAGGGAAATTGAAGAAATATAAAACATTGAAACGATGGTGTTTAAATAATTCATTAAAATCCCTTATTCTAATATTTGAAATAATTTAAATGAGAAAAATATGGAGAAGAAACTGATGGAGACACAATTGTCAATAAAATGTAGAGGGCATACGGTAAAAAAAGGTTATTCACAACAAGACCATATTTCTAAAAGTGCGACGGGATAGCGTAAAGACTCAGCAGTTAGACTAAATTCCACTATTTAAGCGAATCCCTAGCACACACAACTGTAATTGTAGACCAGTTATAAACATTAGAAAGGCCGATCATTGGAAAAATACAAGGTTTACTAAAAAATGCAAGTGAGGGAAGAAAGTCAGGCCAATGAGGAAATGCAAGACTGGAAGGATTATACCAGAACTTCCTTCTTTATCTTTCGATTTATTATTGGTTTCCACTCCGAACATATAATTGTGTAATGTGTATTTATCATCTATTTTAAATCATGAAAGTTGCCATAACTTTAACACAACCAGAATTTATTTGAGTTAAAAAGAACTAATTATTTCATTTCTTGCTCTTTTGTAAATGGAAATGTAATTAAACCTGAACTTAAGGATGATCATTATCCAAAGCTACAATGACACTGCTAGAACGAATTGACATTTTGTAGACCTTGGAAAATGTTATTTTCAGATTGGCTAAACAGTAACAAATGCCTGAGGTATTCCTAACTGCAGGCATGTCCACGTGTGACATGAAACAAATGCCAAAGCATGTAATATTCACCAGAATGCTACATAGTTTCAAATAAGGTAGCAGTGTGGTTGGATGGCCGAATTCACATCAACACAAGGTAATTGAATTAATTAAGACATATTATTCTGTAATGTTGAACACTTTCCTTTAGAATTAACATTAAGATGAATTGCTCTCTGCCTTCGCATTACATACTTGAGGCATATTAAATGTACGATCCCATTAACCAATATTGAAAAATAAATAATTTCCGCTTGCATTCAACCCATCGTTGTTTTTTTTATCATAATAATGACTGGGGGAGGAATTCGTATTGCTAATATTTCATCCAAGATTAGCCAATAATCAGTAAATTTTTCTAGAACCTTTTAAGATTACATATTTCATTTGTTGAAAGTTATCTTCCTCGAATGCAGCTGGGGTCTTGGTTGAACGGAAGGCAACATTCCAGATGCACGGAAATTATATTCATTATAACCAAGTTATTTGGTGGTTGAGTATTTTCAGGCGTGATGATGATTGAATCGAACATAACAAATAACTAATAGTACAACCATTCCATTGGTTAAAAAATAATTACTCCAACCACCCTATCCATGGCTTGCAGGGTGCTAAATATATGAAATCTAATTGTTATAATTCCAACTTTGAAATTAAAATTCAAATGATTTCATTTATAAGAATTTTTTATTCAAATCAATCGGGATCAATCTTAATAACTAACAATGAAATACATTGCTCAATATATATTGATAAAATAAACAAAATACAAATTATTTACAGAATTAATCGATAATTAGAATTGTTCTTCATATGCATAATCGCCAGTGAATTCGAGAGTACCCAGGTAATTCTCTTCGTAGTATTTTGTCAAATCAGCGAGATACATCTGCTTCATGCGTAGTTCATCATTGAGTTCCTTCAATTGTTTTGCGCGCATTATCTTAATGTCCCTCACGTATTCTCTAGTCTCGTGCAATTGTCGCATTCCTTGCTCAATTGAATGTGAGAGGAACACATTTCGCCGTTCAAGTGCATCCAGCTTAATCAAAAGTCCGTCAACAGTTCTCGCCCGTGCTCTTTCGTTCTCTTCAATAGCCTGTTCCCTTGCCCTCATCGCCATATCAAATGACCACCGAACAAATTGATGCTTCCTTTGAGCACGGCTCAAATCTTGCTCGATATTCTCTCTCACGTAGGCCAGTCTCTGGTTGATCTCAGTGTTGCAATCAGCCTGAAGTCTTTCCTTTGTTCGTAGAATAATGTCTCGTCTAGTGGGGATGCATTGATGTTGTGTCGCTCTAGCCCTCGCTTGCTGCCAGTGAATCGGGTTCTGTTCTCTGCGGCATGGCTCTCGACCCGTGGCATATCTCCACTGGTCCTCTCCTCCTCTGTCTTGGATTGTCGAAGGACCCCTTATTCTTCGCATGTCAACAGCGTCACCTCCTGACATGCTCACGAATCCATATGCTCCCGGCTGCTGTGGAAGAGCTCTCGTGGCAACATACAGTCTCCCATCTCCGGAGGTGTGACCCACTTGGGGGTCCCATGGCTGGTCTGAAGGCGATGGTTCGCCTCCTTCGATCAGTTCCGTCACCCATTGAGGAGTCTGAAAGGCGCATTCCTCGGTGGCTTCACTTTCCTCAACCGGGGTGTCCTCCCAGTTGAAGCGGGTACCGGTCTGTGCTGGTGGGAGGGGCTGGTGCGCTTTCGGGGGATTCGTGAGGTATATTCCCGTCAGTGTCCCTTGAGACATATCCAGATGTAAGTTGTTGAAGTGTGCGTTTCGTACTCTCATCTCATTTACGCTGCGGGGTTTAGTTCGAATCAAGAATTTGATCCACTTCCCCGCTTGTTTGCGCAGGGGTTTGGGAAGCCTATCGAGACACCTTTCGGCATGCGTCAAGCAGTAGAAATAATCTTCAAAAGCCCTTTTTTCTTCTCCCGAACGCTGCTTCTCGTAAAGAGCGCCACCTGTATTTCTCGTCGCCATTACAGCAATTGCAATTGTAAAGTACTATATGTTATCTCAAGTGATGAAGCGGACCGAAAAGGTAATTGCTCTTCACAACTTCAACGCTAATAGCTTTGTGAATACCGGTAACTACACATGTGTTATTGGCAGCATTGTTGCGGTAGCTCCTTGGTTCCCATTGTTATAAATTCCACAAACATACAATAAAATTCACATAAAAATGAATAAATACAAAGTATATTTTTTTATTTTGCAAAACATTAACATTCCTCCATCCCGCGTTGGTGATATAATAATACCCCCTGTTTCATTGACAAGGCCAACAATTGGAGAAATAATCAGGCTCCCTAATTACATTGGAAGGACTAAAAAATGTCACACGATACGAGGGTTAGACTTTCGAAGTAATAAATTAAGTGATTTTATTTTTCCCGCGCACTATTCGTGTTAACAGTAAAAGTGGGAGCACTAATACGGGAGTAATAAGTACGCGCTGTCGAGAATCCATTTGCACAATACCCTGGAAGGCGCGCAAAGGCGTGTGGTGGGGGAACAGTTAAAGTATACAGGATTAGTTTTCACATTAAAAAACCTCTCCAAGCCTGGCGTCCAAACGCCCCCTGCCGCGTGCTGTTAAGCAGGATAGAGCCTCTACAGCCTTTTTTTCTTTTTTTTAATCCTTATGCGAACGCACATTTATGTCCAGATTGCTGCTTTTTCATTAAAAACGTTCCATCTTTGGCCAGGTCAACATTATTAATTCGTAGTGTAATTGCTCATCGACCTTTCTAGCTGACGTCTAATATGTACTTCACTCTGAGGTCATTATTCTTTCAGATTTAACTGCATCATCTGAAAATTTCTCTCTTACGTGAGGAGCATTGCATTTAAGAAAAGGGAAAATTATACGCAATTTCTTAATCTTCCTCACATATTCTCTAGTCTGATAGAATTTTCTTCTTGGATGAGAAGGAAGTTGCGACTATGATCCCAAGGGAAACGAATTATAAATCCGGGGTTGAGTCCTTTCTGTGACGTGACACGAAGGCGCACCGAGTCCTCCTCCCCGGTGGATACTCTGCGACAAGGGGTATCCAGTCCACGAGAGAAATAAGATGGAGATCAGTGGCCGAAATCGACAGGTTTAAAATGCCACCATTTGTCTCTTTAACTATAAGAGACCAAAACATAGACATACGGAAACTGTTCCACCCGCTCTAGTTTTTCCCTTCCCATTTAAATGTTTATCTTAGCCTTTCTCTTTCTAGAAAATCGCATAACCTTTGTTTTATTAATATTGATTCTCATCCCATACCTTTCGCCCTTAATTTCCAATTCACCCAGCAATGCTTGCAACCCTTTCGCTGACTGACAAACTAAAACTCAGTCATCAGCGAACCTTACTGATTGTACGATATCCCCGCCCACTCTCATTTCTACCTCTAGTGCTTCCCATGCCTCTTTGATCATTTCCTTTGCATTCAGGTAGAAAATCAGCAGTGTTAATGGGCAACATTCATCGCCTTACACCTCTTCCTAACACTGCCCAACCGGTCTCCCCGTTCCCCACTCGTACCTGAGCAGTCTGAGACATGTATAAATTGCGGATTAGCCTCCTGTCCCCCAAATCTATTCCTATTTTCTTCAATCTAATCATTAGTTTTTCCAAATTCATTCATTTCCCGATTCACGGGAAGTTCTGGGAAACTGATCTCTTCCCAGTCTTCCGGCCAGGTTCCTTCTTCAATGATACTACGAATTGAAATTAGAAATAGTACTCCTTAAATATTAATTTATCAATGGCTGTAGAAATGAAAAATTAAAATTTTAGAGGTGATTGTATTTAAAGCTGTTTATTACCCACCACAATGCTATTCACATGAATATTGGACGCTGATTTTGGATGTAACAGGGACGAATTTCAGAAATTAAGAGGTTGATAAATTCTCCTACATGTTAAGAAAACTACCGAGGCGTAAACGATGGGTGATAGTACGCATAGAATGGCAATATGCGGAGGACATTTTTCAAAACAATTTAATATTGCATGTTATATTGGTTGGAAATTATTTTCCTCAAATTCACTTTGGGTTTTTCTTTTTCTACCCGAGGTAGGCACGGGAAATTATTCGTATCAACCAAACTGAGATTCGAGGAGGAAGCATTCCAAATGACAAGGAATGAAATGGCAACCGATGAACGACCTCTCCCTCTCATCTCATTCGATGCGGAGCAAGAAGCGGTCAAATCGTGCTGTCCATGCCCAGAACACAACAGGTCACCGCTAGGTACAAGGGGGGATTGGCTCTCAATCTCTTAATAAACACATATTTCCTCAACCAGCTGCTACGTCTGGTCCATATACCTAATCCCAAAAGAAGAGTTGCCAACCAATCTAAATAGCCTGCCAAATTTATATAGCACTTATTCCGTCGTGTTGGCATTTATGCGAATGTGTTAATGCACGTATCCAATGTGAAATTTCACTCAATCATTGAAGCTGTGCTGGGCGAATGAATAATTTTTTTGCCTCGCCGGAGTTACTGACATTCGAAGCAATAAACATTGGATTGTCGATAGGTTCCTAATGGTCCACAGAGCGACAGCACTAGATGGGTCACTGGCTAGGTCACCGGAGCGTCCGCGAGAAAGGCTATCCGACGCACTCTCCCCTTCCATTTCATCTATTTTATGACCTCTGGGAAAAAAGAAAATCTTAGAATTATTTTATGCTGAAATTCAAAACCATTGCAATGACTTTGAGGCGGTAGAGTTCAAACAAAGTCAACACCTCGCATTCGTTGAATTTGGATTGAGGAGATGTATCGTTCTTTTTTATTGGAATGGGAGTCATATTTTCCAAATGTCAAATCACCGCTGAGGAAATTATCAGCCGTCAGTATTCCGATGACTGCCACGCCCATAGTTAACTGCGTTTTGAATGTCCACCTATTAGCCCTAATTACGAAACATTGCCTGTTATATTTTCGTAAAATAGGTTTTTTTATTTAGTGAGTGTAATTGTATGCTTAGGAATTTCACTTATTATCAGCCATACAAATTCAAATTTTCTTTGCCTAGGATTCCTTCATAATGCAAAGAATACGTTTCCGCAAAAGGAATATCAGGCTCATATAAGATCTTAATATGAAAAATGTCCAAAATAGAGGAAGAATAAAATAATAAAAAGTAGTGTTGGGCCTTTATAATTCCTTCGGTGTCATCGTTGAACTCGTTTGTTCTGAACCTTTCTAAAAGTTGAAGCCTCGGGTGTTCCCTCCATACTCCAAATGGTTCCCAAGCCTAAATCCCCCCAGAGACCTGTCACAGTTGTGTTCTTATCATAACAATGTTTAACGAATCTAGGGGATTTCCTATGCACTTTATCTAATTCTTTTTGCAAAATTTTCTCCCAAGGATCCCAAATACTTGCGGCATTTTCCAAATGAGGTCTAACTAGAGCAAGATAACACCTCTCATTAACTTTCTCGTTACATTATGTCGAAGGAAAAACACAAGTAGAAGAGTGAAACAGTTTGGGAACATCAGCTGAGGCAAGATATGCAACCGGAGAACTAGAATAACCCAATTGGTGCCACAATCGGAGGAATAGTAGATAAAATAATCTAAGGGGAAGGCCAAGGGCGGAATTATAATGTCTTCATTTTTGCCAACAATTTCACCCGCCAAGTGAAAAGTAAGATTATGATGTTCACGGATGACAGGGTGATTCACGGGGAGATATCTGGGGATGCGGATCGTTTAATAATAGTAAAGGATCTGGATCGGATTTCGAAATAGCGCACAAAATGGGGATCGCCATTAAACCATAACAAATGTTCGGTGGTATATTTCTTTAAAGCGGGGTCAACGGGATTTTGTTACAAGCTACTTGCAGTTGACCTAGAAATAGTCGATACGATACCTAGGTGTTACAGTCACTAAGGACTTAACCTGGGGCACCCACATTGGTAAAGTATGCGGGCAAGCATATAAAAATTGCAAATAAAATTTCGGAAAACAATGCCAGAGCTACCCAACTCAAGGATTCTTTCTTTCCACGGACAATCCAAGATATCTGCAGTGGGGTAATAGATAGCAAAAACTCCACTTGCCACCCTCAGCGTCTAAAAATAAATAGATCTACTTAAATGCATGCTCTTCCACTAAGCTCATGTGTTTTCTTATCAATACCCATCCCGCTTGACGTCATCAGAATGTCATTAAATAATGTGGTGCTCTTTATGGTGTTCCCTACCCTTTTTTGTTTGCCTTCAAGGTTTTCCTTCCATCCCTCGCCTCTTTCTGCAGCTTATGGCCTCCGCTACCTACAACGGTGTAAAATTCCCCGACTTTAGGGGCGGGGACTTTGTGTTCCATGTCCATGGGATAGTAGAATTTCCCCTTATTCCTTTTCAATTCTGAATGCAATATTCGTGATATTGTGAAGGCCTGTCGTATAAATGGTAGTGGCTCATATTTATTCCCCTCTTTCGTATTACAAATAACTAATTCATTAGGTTAGAGACCTCTTGTTTTCAATCGAGTCTTCCCCCAGCATGTATGCATTTTTAAATTTGTTATTTAATATTTTATTACTGAAGACTAAGAAATATGGGCACCTTTTGACGATGGTAACGAATACAGAGCGGCCTAAACATGTTATATGCGTCATTCTAACTTTATTTTCTTTCCAAAATTTACTAAAATATTCTACATTAGATATAAGGGTATCAGTTCATGCCACTGAATAATTATTACCGACGTGAGTACTCTTTCGAGCTAAAAGCACCAAATGCTGACCATTACACCACGGACGCCATGCACAATGACTCCGCATCAACCACCAAATTTCATGAACTGCGCATCATATATTGCAAGAAAGGCTCTTCTTCTGCCAATGCTATGACGTTACAGGAAAGCGATCTTGCGTGGGTTCCAGCGATTAAATGGGGCGGACTGCTGCATTCATTAAGATAGTCGAGAACCATTGCATGGAAGCGAAAGCGACAATGCAAATGCTACAAATAACAACGCCACGCCATCCAGATTAACTGCTTGGGAGGTAATTGCGCTGACAATTACACCATTGACGGGTTATACACCTACATCGTATCAATCATTAAATTCCATGCGTCGGCAGAGAATCGAACCCGAATATACTTGGAATGCAACTATGACGGCCATTTAGCCATGGTTAAAAAGGTGAGCATTACTTCTTAATTTGGTACTACAAAAGTACGTTGAAAACTAAGGCACACAGAGTGTATACCACCAACACGATACCCTTCAGAAACATTCTTGGGAGCATGTGGAAGTAACATTCCCCATCAATAACCTTGAGAATGTTTGACCTCCTCAAATTCATCCAGTGTACTTTGAGAAGCGGAAGTATGGAGACGTGTTCTAGGATTATGTCAATGCGAGTTACACAGTGTGCTGTTATCGTCCGAGGTGTCATTATTACCCAAGAGGTGTCTCTTGATGGGAAGTATTGATAACAAGGCTCAAAATCAAGGGAATAAGGAAGGATTGGAATCGTTCTGAATTTCAGGATTCGCGGAGCCTCTCCAGTTGCGCACGAGGTGTGTGGACGAACGTTGTCATGGTGCAATAGTATTGGCCGAGCCGTATTGTGCAATAAGGATGCCGATACGTTCCTTTGATATTCCAATACATTTTTCGATGCTCTTTTGAGTGATTTGCCGGGCATTTTCAATGATCTCTTCGACGAGTTAGCGATATTTATCGCCTGTGCAAGTAATCAGACGTCCGCTGCTTGTTTCATTAACAATTATCGCGTTCGTAGTGTCAAACCACGAAGTGTTACTTCCAGCCTCTTTTAATTCCCGTTGACTAGCAGTAGAACACTGAACCGCCCTTTGCTCAGATCTTATTATTTATCCGAGTTGCTACATCTAACTCCTTTTTAAGAAGCCCTTCGTATCTAATACGTACGTAAGTGCCTCTCGCTTAGATTCGAAGACACTCCAAATCCTCGGAGTTCGTCAGGAGGGAATATTTTCGATTTTCATATCACGTTTAAATATGAGAGTACTTTCGAAAATTGAGCCCCTGCCGAAAATCGAACTTACATGATGGCGTAGACAGCATACAATTTTATGCAGATTCAAATTAAAGTAGACAATAAATGACGGATGAAAACAGTCGGTGAAAACTAACTAACTGAAAAAAAACCAATCCGTCGACCGGGAATAGAACCCGGATCTACTGCGTGGAAAGCAACCATGGTGACCGTTACACTGCTGACGCTTGATATTCATTCATTGTTTCAATCAGTAAATTCCATTCTCTGCTGATCGTATTTCACGAGGGAGGCATTTTTCCGATATCCGAATTGCGTATAATATGTCAGATAAGTTGAACGAGAAGAGAAAAGAGAGGAAACTGCTTCAAACACAATTGTCCATAAATCGCAAACGTAATAGAGATAAATAAACAGTTTTATTTGGGAGAAAATGAGACAATAAGGTCCATTTTTTCAGTTCACCCTTCGTTAAGGACATAAAAATAGTAATAACAATGCTCGTGCTGCTAACATAATTTCGTGCTGCATCATGGGGTGCAGTTTTTTAGTTGTTTTGCGGTATATGTGTTTACATGAGTATTGGATAAAGGGATTTTTGCATGAGTGTGTGCGCTGTGTTGGTGTGATTTTCCGTGTTGTTTTTTTGCATGTGGTATTTTTCCTTTTACGGTTGGTGACCAAACACCCCCCGCCACACGCCCTTGCGGCGGCTTGCGGGGTATTCTGTAGATGTAGTAGAGATGTAGAACAGTTTTATTTGGGAGAAATTGAGACAATAAGGTCCATTTTTTAAGTTCACCCTTCGTTAAGGACATAAAAATAGTAATAACAGTGGAAAAAATTAAAGGTGATATCAGAAAAAAAGGAAACAATGATAAAGTGCTAATAAATAGTAAAAGAAATGGGACCCAGAGGTAATTTTGTGGGTTAAACCCAGTGAGTTCAGATATGATGACTCTAGGAAAAACCCAGGTGGGAAAACGCCTACAAAGCATAAGGGTGGGTTTAAAACCTACGAACACCGTGTTAAAAAAGTAAACAACATACATAAAATACAATAAACACAAAACATAACGAATTTTGTGCATAATCTTGTTGCAGCATTGACGCTTCTGAATCTTTTCACTGTGGACGAGTATAGTATGTAATACACTAAACTTATTTAAATTGTTACTCTGATATGAATAGACAGGCTGATTGACCAGCCTTTATTTTTCTAAAAAAATTTAGAATTAAAAAAAAGCGTTTAATTTTGTTGAAATTGAAAATATTGGCAAAAATAACATGAGAGTTTGCGGTTAAAATTAAATTAGGACCCCAAATCCGTGAAACTGTAATGTACGCCACATCAAAATTACAATTCAAGGACGCATTATGCAAACCTTTAAAATAATCAAAGGTGTAAGGCTAGGTGATGATTTATCAATAATCCTTTTCAGCTGTGTTTCTTGGCATAAATGACTAGAATTTGGATTGGAACCTTAAAGGCAAAAAAATATCTCACCACTAATGCTGAGAAGAATTAATAAATGTTTTGAAACGACCCGTCCAGTATTTGCGGGTTAATAATTTGCCATACTTTCTGAAAATGCGACAAATAAGGGATGCAAAGCTATATCTGTGGTCCATCTAATCGTCAAGGAAAGTACGCAACATAAGGATATTTTAACGAACTCCAGCGGAAAAAGTGAACCAAATAAAAAAATTGCAAATGGTCCTCAATTTAAATGGGACTTTTCTTAATACAAGGGAAATTGAAGAAATATAAAACATTGAAACGATGGTGTTTAAATAATTCATTAAAATCCCTTATTCTAATATTTGAAATAATTTAAATGAGAAAAATATGGAGAAGAAACTGATGGAGACACAATTGTCAATAAAATGTAGAGGGCATACGGTAAAAAAAGGTTATTTACAACAAGACCATATTTCTAAAAGTGCGACGGGATAGCGTAAAGACTCAGCAGTTAGACTAAATTCCACTATTTAAGCGAATCCCTAGCACACAAAACTGTAAATGTAGACCAGTTATAAACATTAGAAAGGCCGATCATTG
This sequence comes from Hetaerina americana, assembly GCF_022747635.1. Taxonomy (NCBI): domain Eukaryota; kingdom Metazoa; phylum Arthropoda; class Insecta; order Odonata; family Calopterygidae; genus Hetaerina; species Hetaerina americana. The sequence continues at coordinate 78,101,079 of NW_027287316.1, forward strand.
GAAAAATACAAGGTTTACTAAAAAATGCAAGTGAGGGAAGAAAGTCAGGCCAATGAGGAAATGCAAGACTGGAAGGATTATACCAGAACTTCCTTCTTTATCTTTCGATTTATTATTGGTTTCCACTCCGAACATATAATTGTGTAATGTGTATTTATCATCTATTTTAAATCATGAAAGTTGCCATAACTTTAACACAACCAGAATTTATTTGAGTTGAAAAGAACTAATTATTTCATTTCTTGCTCTTTTGTAAATGGAAATGTAATTAAACCTGAACTTAAGGATGATCATTATCCAAAGCTACAATGACACTGCTAGAACGAATTGACATTTTGTAGACCTTGGAAAATGTTATTTTCAGATTGGCTAAACAGTAACAAATGCCTGAGGTATGCCTAACTGCACGCATGTCCACTTGTGACATGAAACAAATGCCAAAGCATGTAATATTCACCAGAATGCTACATAGTTTCAAATAAGGTAGCAGTGTGGTTGGATGGCCAAATTCACATCAACACAAGGTAATTGAATTAATTAAGACATATTATTCTGTAATGTTGAACACTTTCCTTTAGAATTAACATTAAGATGAATTGCTCTCTGCCTTCGCATTACATACTTGAGGCATATTAAATGTACGATCCCATTAACCAATATTGAAAAATAAATAATTTCCGCTTGCATTCAACCCATCGTTGTTTTTTTTATCATAATAATGACTGGGGGAGGAATTCGTATTGCTAATATTTCATCCAAGATTAGCCAATATTCTTTAAATTTTTCTAGAACCTTTTAAGATTACATATTTCATTTGTTGAAAGTTATCTTCCTCGAATGCAGCTGGGGTCTTGGTTGAACGGAAGGCAACATTCCAGATAAACGGAAATTATATTCATTATAACCAAGTTATTTGGTGGTTGAGTATTTTCAGGCGTGATGATGATTGAATCGAACATAACAAATAACTAATAGTACAACCATTCCATTGGTTAAAAAATAATTACTCCAACCACCCTATCCATGGCTTGCAGGGTGCTAAATATATGAAATCTAATTGTTATAATTCCAACTTTGAAATTAAAATTCAAATGATTTCATTTATAAGAATTTTTTATTCAAATCAATCAGAATCAACCTTAATAACTAACAATGAAATACATTGCTCAATATATATATTGATAAAATAAACAAAATACAAGTTGTTTACAGAATTAATCGATAATTAGAATTGTTCTTCATATGCATAATCGCCTTTGAATTCGAGAGTACCCAGGTAATTCTCTTCGTAGTATTTTGTCAAATCAGCGAGATACATCTGCTTCATGCGTAGTTCATCATTGAGTTCCTTCAATTGTTTTGCGCGCATTATCTTAATGTCCCTCACGTATTCTCTAGTCTCGTGCAATTGTCGCATTCCTTGCTCAATTGAATGTGAGAGGAACACATTTCGCCGTTCAAGTGCATCCAGCTTAATCAAAAGTCCGTCAACAGTTCTCGCCCGTGCTCTTTCGTTCTCTTCAATAGCCTGTTCCCTTGCCCTCATCGCCATATCAAATGACCACCGCGCAAATTGATGCTTCCTTTGAGCACGGCTCAAATCTTGCTCGATATTCTCTCTCACGTAGGCCAGTCTCTGGTTGATCTCAGTGTTGCAATCAGCCTGAAGTCTTTCCTTTGCTCTTTCAATAATGTCTCGTCTACTGGGGATGCATTGATGTTGTGTCGCTCTAGCCCTCGCTTGCTGCCAGTGAATCGGGTTCTGTTCTCTGCGGCATGGCTCTGGACCCGTGGCATATCTCCACTGGTCCTCTCCTCCTCTGTCTTGGATTGTCGAAGGACCCCTTATTCTTCGCATGTCAACAGCGTCACCTCCTGACATGCTCACGAATCCATATGCTCCCGGCTGCTGTGGAAGAGCTCTCGTGGCAACATACAGTCTCCCATCTCCGGAGGTGTGACCCACTTGGGGGTCCCATGGCTGGTCTGAAGGCGATGGTTCGCCTCCTTCGATCAGTTCCGTCACCCATTGAGGAATCTGAAAGGCGCATTCCTCGGTGGCTTCACTTTCCTCAACCGGGGTGTCCTCCCAGTTGAAGCGGGTACCGGTCTGTGCTGGTGGGAGGGGCTGGTGCGCTTTCGGGGGATTCGTGAGGTATATTCCCGTCAGTGTCCCTTGAGACATATCCAGAAGTAAGTTGTTGAAGTGTGTGTTTCGTGTCCTCATCTCATTTACGCTGCGGGGTTTAGTTCGAATCAAGAATTTGATCCACTTCCCCGCTTGTTTGCGCAGGGGTTTGGGAAGCCTATCGAGACACCTTTCTGCATGCGTCAAGCAGTAGAAATAATCTTCAAAAGCCCTTTTTTCTTCTCCCGAACGCTGCTTCTCGTAAAGAACGCCACCTGTATTTCTCGTCGCCATTACAGCAATTGCAATTGTAAAGTACTATATGTTATCTCAAGTGATGAAGCGGACCGAAAAGGTAATTGCTCTTCACAACTTCAACGCTAATAGCTTTGTGAATAGCGGTTACTACACATATGTTATTGGTATGTATTGTTGCGGTAGCACCTTGGTTCCCATTGTTATAAATTCCGAAAACATACAATAAAAGTCACATAAAAATGAATAAATCCAAAGTATATTTTTTTATTTTGCAAAACATTAACATTCCAATTTATTGAGGGTTGGACTACTGAAGGCAGGGCCCGGGTTCGATCGCAGGAGACGCCTCTGGGCACTATTTGCTTCACTCAAGTTGTTGATATTTTTGGGAACCAAATTTATATTTCTAGGAAACCAAAGGCGTCGGAGGGAAATGAGCTGGCCTCTTTATTGCCCTCATGTATTAATTTCACACTCCGTTAGTATTGGGTGAGCTCTCCCGTAGCATATCTAACCAAACATAGGGGTGACTCCCTGAGCCTGGGGATACTTTTTGTTTTGAGATTCAGAACTTAGAGGAGTGTCGAAATGTGTATTGTAAGTGTCCATCGAAACTCTAGCCTGTCCATTTAAATCACTACTTATCGTAGTTACGCTTTCTTAAATTGCCGGACGAGACGAAGCGGCAGCACTGGTCAAGACACCCCGAGATAGGCACGGGCAATTATTCGTATAAACCTAACTGAGATTCGAGGAGGAAGCATTCCAAGTAACAAGGAATGAAATGGCAACCAATGAACACCCTCTCCTTCTCATCTCATTCGATCCGGAGCAAAACATGTTCAAATCGTACTGTCCATGCGCAGAACACAACAGGTCACCGCTAGGTACAAGGGGGGATAGCTCTCAATAAACACATATTTCCTCAACCAGCTGCTACGTCTGGTCTACATACCTAATCCCAAAAATAGAGTTGCCCACCAATGGAAATAGCCTGCCAAATGTATAAATCACTGCGAAAGGCTTATATAATCATTACATGCAAAATATTCCGAAACAATCGGCAAGACGACTCGATTCGAATAGGCCCGGTTGGCCGGCATTCAGGACGTGTTGAATGCGCTCGCATTGTCGGCGTGTTGGCATTTATACGAGTGCATTAATGCACGTATCCAAGGTGAAATTTCACTCAATCATTGAAGCTGTGCTGGGCGAATGAATAATACTTTTGCCTCGCCGGAAATAACTGATATTAGAAGCAATGAACATTCGAATGTCGTTAGGTTCCTAATGATCACCAGAGCGAAAGCACTAGATGGCTAGGTCACCGGATCATCCGCGAGAAAGACTGGCCGACGCACTCTCCCCTTCCATTTCATCTATTTTATGACCTCTGGGAAAAAAGAAAAACATAAAAAACGAAATCTTAGAATTATTTTATGCTGAAATTTATAACCATTGCAATGACTTTGAGGCGGCAGAGCTCAAAGAAATTCATCCCAATGGAAGCTGCAGCACGAGCCAAGGCCGAAAAAAGGGCGTCAAGCTCGGTCGAATGTTTGGCCTATAGTTTTCTTCGATTGCAGGGGCGTGGTGCATCATGAATTCTTTCCATAGGGTAGGACGGTAAATAAGGAATATTACCTGCAGGTAATGCGACTTCCGCGCGAAGCAATCCGCCATTAACGCCCGGATTTGTGGACGAACCAAAATTGGCTTTCCATTTCTTTTGAGATTCCATTTACGAGAAAGTATTCAAGTAATGTGAGGGCATAAAGATTCATATCATTGGAACGCTCGCGTTTCTTAGTGATTGGAACGTTAATTTCCCCTTCAATTATTAACATCCTTCCTTTTATGAAATTTCACCTTATTTATGAGGAAAATTGATGCTTTTTATTATTTGGAAATGTTAAATTCTCTTCTTTCAGCAAATTTTGAACAGCACTTTTGAAACTAAGAAATGGAAACACTATTAGACGATGGTAACGAATACAGAGCGGCCTATGCATATATTATGCGTTGTTCTGACTTAATTTTATTTCCAAAGTTTAGTCTAATATTTCGTGTTTGATATTATTGTTTCCCACCATTCAGCTGAAAATTGAGTCCGCTTTCATACTGAAAGGATGAAAAATCGCCCAGTAATGGGAAGAAGGCACTATACAAGATTATGCAGGATCAAATTTATTTAAGAGGCAAATTATGGATCACGCGTGTATACACAGAGGAAGATGCCAATGCTATAGGAACATGCGAGCGTGGAAAATAATAACATCCAGGAAAAAAAGCTTGCGTCGGCCGGGAATCGATCCCGGATCAACTGCTTGTAAGGCAACTATGCTGACCATTACACCACCGACGCGTATAGACCTATTTAAGAAAATTCGTACAAAAATTATATTACTGAGGAAACGAGGCACTAGTAACGCAATAAAATTCCTTTTTCAAATTATAATAATTTACTGTGTATGTATATATATATATATATATATATATATATATATATATATATATACATACACATACATATATACTGTATATGTATATATATATAAATATATATATATATATATATATATACCAGTATAATAATTTATATTAATAATAGGACAGAGGATTCCGAGGGCAAGAGGCAGAAAATTAAAAGAATTAAAGAAGAAAAAAAGGAAAGGGATGAAATGCCGTGAATGAAATCATTGAAATCTATTGCTTTGGAAATTTTCCTCACCCTGTACCCTGTACCAGTTATAAGTGACATTTTGATATTCAACGCATACGAGAAACAATTCTGATATCATACTATTAACGAAAATGAGCGCTGAAAGATGAGGAATATAATGGCATCTTGATAAACGCGTTTTTGTAAATTATATGTTTTAAATATTTTTAAAATGATTTCTTACTACTACGATTCCCGATTGCTCGGGGAAAGAATAATTGTTTGTATCGATCTATAATCTATCTCCCTTAGTTTATCTTTGTGGTCTGATCTACCCAAATAGTGTGGGGCCATTATAATTCCTTCGGTGTCACAGTTAAACTCGTTTGTTCTGAACCTTTCTAAAAATCTAAGTCTCGTGTGTTCCCTCCATACTCCAAGTGGTTCCCAGCCTAAATCCCCTAAGAGACCTGTCACACTTGCGTTCTTATCATAACAATTTTTAACGAATCTAGGGGACTTTCTATGCACTTTATTTAATTCTTTTTGCCAAATTTTCTCTCAAGGATCCCAAATACTTGCGGCATTTTCCAAATGAGGTCTAACTAGAGCAAAATAACACCTCTCATTAACTTTCTCATTAAACTATGTAGAAGGAAAAACACAAGTAGAAGGGGGAAACAGTTTGGGCACATCAGCTGAGGCAAGATATGCAACCGGAGAACTAGAATAACCCAATTGGGGTCACAATCGAAGGAATCGTAGATAAAATAATCTAAGGGGAAGGCCAAGGGCGGAATTATAGTGTCTTTAATTTTGCCGACTATTTCACCCGCCAAGTGAAAAGTAAGATTATGATGTTCACGGATGACAGGGTGATTCACGGGGAGATATCTGGGGATGCGGATCGTTTAATAATACAGGCTTCGTCCGGAAAATAAGTGTACTGACTCCTGGGCTGGGCGCGCCGCACCAGGCGCGCCCAGCACCGCTCTGACGGGCTGCGATTGGAGGGGGGTATGTTGGCAAGCGACGCTGAAAAAGGCAGTCGGCTCTGAGCTGTGGTGTAGTGAGGAGCTCTGTTAACGCGAACCTCCACGCTCGACCCACGTCACGGAACGCGATGCCGAAGTTTTTGGAGCAGCGTTATTCCATCAAATTTGCGGTAAAGCTTGGGAAATCGTCTACCGAAACTGTCGGTATGATTAACCAGGCTTACGGGGAGTCAACCATGTCCAGAAACATGATCTTTCGGTGGCACAAGATGTTCGTGGAGGGCAAAGAAGAGGTCGACGACGAACCACGGCCTGGACGCCCATCAACGACACTAACCGACGAAAATGTGCGAAAAGTTGGCGATGTACTGAACTCTGATCGTCGTCTTAGTGGATGTTCGGATGATAGCAGAGCAGTGTAATGTGCCAAAAACAATAGTGCACGAGATTATTAGGGAGCAATTACAGATGCGAAAAATTTGTGCAAAGTTGGTGCCGAAAGTGCTCAGTGATGATCCAAGACTCAATCGTTTGGAAATCGCGACACAACTTGCGGATCACTGCAAAAATGATCCACATTTTTTAGAGACTTCTTCCGGACTTCTTTCTGTTCCCGAAGATAAAGAGGAGTTTGAAAGGAACGCGATACGGGACTTTGGACGCCGTCAAAGAGGCCGTGACGACGTGTCTTCGAGAGGTTCCCGATGATGCCTTCGCGGGAGCGTTCCAGGAATGGGAACGCCGCTGGAACAAGTGTATCGACTCACAAGGGTCCTATTTTGAGGAATATTAGCTTAAGATATGTAAAAGTGTAATACATTTTTTTCCTGAGCTCAGTACCCTTATTTTCCGGACGAACCCTGTAGTAAAGGATATTGATCTGATTTCGAAATAGTGAGCAAAATGGGGATCGCCATTAAACCATAATAAATGTTCAGTGGTGTATTTCTTTAAAGCGGGGTCAACGGGATTTTTTTACAAACTACTTGCAGTTGACCTAGAAATAGTTGATTCGGTACCTAGGTGTTACAATCACTAAGGACTTAACTTGGGGCACCCACATACGTAAAGTATGCGGGCAAGCATATAAAAATTGCTATTTATGAGACGCATTGTTGGTAGAAGTGACTACAAGGTCAAGGAATGCTCTTACCACGCTCTTGTGAGGCCTCATTTAGAATACGCATGTAGCGTATGGGATCCGAGTGAAACATGCCTCATTCGGGAAATTTAGAAGGTTCAATGCCGGGCAGCCCGATTCGTTAAAAACTCTTGCGATGAAACGCAAAGCGTCACCGAAATGCTTATGGAGTTGGGGTGGGAATAATTAGAAGAGAGACGATTCAATGCACGATTGAAATTATTAAATAAATTCAGATCCGCATGTTTCAGCACCGAGGACTAATTCGCACTCCAACATGCATTGGTCACTTGGATCACGTATATAATATTCGGGAAATAGATGCCAGAACTAGCCAACTCAAGGATTCCTTCTTCCCACGGACAATACAAGATATCGACAGTAGGGTTATAGATAGAAAAAATTCCACTTGCCACCCTCAGCGTCTTGGGGATAGTTAGTTTCACTCAAATGCATTCGCTTCCACTAACCTCATGTGTTTTCTTATCAATATCCATCCCACTTGACGGCATCAGAATGTCATTAAATAATGGAGTGCTCATTACGGTATTCCTTACCCTTTTTTGTTTGCCTTCAAGGTTCTCCTTCCATCCCTCGTCTTTTTCTGCATCTTATGGCCTCCACTACCTACAATGGTGTTGAATTCCCCGACTTTTGGGGCGGGGACTGTGTGTTCCATGTCCATGGGATAGTAGAATTTCCCCTTATTCCTTTTCAATTCTGAATGCAATATTCCTGATATCGTCAAGGCCTGTCGTATAAATGGTTGTGGCTTATATTTATTCCCCTCTTTCGCATAACCAATAACTAATTCATTAGGTTAGTTACCTCTTATTTTCAATCGAGTCCTCCCCAAGCATGTATGCATGTCCGCATTTGTTATTTAAAATTTTATTATTGAAGACTAAGAAATAGAAACACCTTTGACGATGGTAACGAATACAGAGCGGCCTACACATGTTATATGCGTCATTCTAACTTCATTTTCTTTCCAAAATTTACTAAAATATTCTGCATTAGATATAAGGGTATCACTCCATTTCATTTAATAATTATTACAAATGTGAGTACTCTTTCGAGCTAAAAGCACCAAAATATGAATAACAAGGCGGAGTAATAACGATACAAGTTTATGCAGTATCAAATTCTTTTAAGTGGAAATAATGGATCGCGCGTAGGTCTGAGGAAGATGCAAATGCTATGCGAAACGACGGAGCGTGGAAAATACTATATATACTATACAGGAAAAAAAGAGTGCGTCGGCCGGGAATCGAACCCGGATCAACTGCTTGGAAGGCAACTATGCTGACCATTACACCACCGACGCCATGTAAAATACATCCGCATCAACCATTACATTTCACGAACTGCGCATCATACATTGCGAGAGAGGCTTTTCTTCTGCAAATGCTATGACGTTCCAGGAAAGCGATCTTGCGTGGGTTCCAGCGTTTGATTAGGGCGGACTGCTCCATTCATTATGATAGTCGAGAACCATTGCATGGAAACGAAAGCGACGATGCATATGCTACAAATAGCAATGCCACGCCACCCGGATCAACTGCTTGGGAGGCAATTACGCTGACAATTACACCATTGACGGGTTATACACCTACATCGCATCAATCATTTAATTCAATGCGTCGGCAGAGAATCGAACCCGAATATACTTGGAATGCAACTATGACGGCCATTTAGCCATGTTTAAAAAGGTGAGCATTACTTCTTAGCTTGTTGAGTAAAATTGAGCCCCTGCCGAAAATCGAACTTACATGATGGCGTAGACAGCATACAATTTTATGCAGATTCAAATTAAAGTAGACATTAAATGACGGATGAAAACAGTCGGTGAAAACTAACTAACTGAAAAAAAAACCAATACGTCGACCGGGAACAGAACCCGGATCAAGTGCTTGGAAAGCAACCATGGTGACCGTTACACTGCTGACGCTTGATATTCATTCATTGTTTCAATCAGTAAATTCCATTCTCCGCTGATCGTATATTACGAGGGAGGCATTTTTCCGATATCCGAATTGCGTATAATAATTCAGATAAGTTGAACGAGAAGAATATAGAGAAGAAACTGCTTCAAACACAATTGTCCATAAATAAAAAACGTTATAAAAAATGTAATTTACAACAAGAGCATATTTCTAAAAGTGCGACAAGATAGCGTAAAAATTCAGCAGTAAAGACTAAATGCCTTAATTTAAGCGAATGCCTAGCGCTCTAGAATAATTTTTTTTGTAGTGATAAACACTGGAAAGACAGATAATTAGAAAAATACAAGGTTTACTAAAGAATGCAAAAGTTTTTATCGAAATAAACAGTGAAATACATCAAAATATATAGAGAGATAAATAAACAGTTTTATTTGGGAGAAATTGAGACAATAAGGTCCATTTTTTAAGTTCACCCTTCGTTAAGGACATAAAAATAGTAATAACAGTGGAAAAATTAAAGGTGATATCAGAAAAAAAGGAAACAATGATAAAGTGCTAATAAATAGTAAAAGAAATGGGACCCAGAGGTAATTTTGTGGGTTAAACCCAGTGAGTTCAGATATGATGACTCTAGTAAAAACCCAGGTGGGAAAACGCCTACAAAGCATAAGGGTGGGTTTAAAACCTACGAACACCGTGTTAAAAAAGTAAACAACATACATAAAATACAATAAACACAAAACATAACGAATTTTGTGCATAATCTTGTTGCAGCATTGACGCTTCTGAATCTTTTCACTGTGGACGAGTATAGTATGTAATACACTAAACTTATTTAAATTGTTACTCTGATATGAATAGACAGGCTGATTGACCAGCCTTTATTTTTCTAAAAAAATTTAGAATTAAAAAAAAGCGTTTAATTTTGTTGAAATTGAAAATATTGGCAAAAATAACATGAGAGTTTGCGGTTAAAATTAAATTAGGACCCCTAATCCGTGAAACTGTAATGTACGCCACATCAAAATTACAATTCAAGGACGCATTATGCAAACCTTTAAAATAATCAAAGGTGTAAGGCTAGGTGATGATTTATCAATAATCCTTTTCAGCTGTGTCTTGGCATAAATGACTAGAATTTGGATTGGAACCTTAAAGGCAAAAAAATATCTCACCACTAATGCTGAGAAGAATTAATAAATGTTTTGAAACGACCCGTCCAGTATTTGCGGGTTAATAATTTGCCATACTTTCTGAAAATGCGACAAATAAGGGATGCAAAGCTATATCTGTGGTCCATCTAATCGTCAAGGAAAGTACGCAACATAAGGATATTTTAACGAACTCCAGCGGAAAAAGTGAATCCAATAACTAAATTGCAAATGGTCCTCAATTTAAATTGAACATTTTTTAATACAAGGGAAATTGAAGAAAGATAAAACATTGAAACGATGGTGTGGTAAATAATTCTTTGAAATCACTTAATTTTATATTTGAAATAATTTAAAAGAGAAAAATATAGAAAAGAAACTGATGGAGACACAATTGTCAATAAAATGTAGAGGGCATACGGTAAAAAAAGGTTATTTACAACAAGACCATATTTCTAAAAGTGCGACGGGATAGCGTAAAGACTCAGCAGTTAGACTAAATTCCTCTATTTAAGCGAATCCCTAGCACACAAAACTGTAAATGTAGACCAGTTATAAACACTAGAAAGGCCGATCATTGGAAAAATACAAGGTTTACTAAAAAATGCAAGTGAGGGAAGAAAGTCAGGCCAATGAGGAAATGCAAGACTGGAAGGATTATACCAGAACTTCCTTCTTTATCTTTCGATTTATTATTGGTTTCCACTCCGAACATATAATTGTGTAATGTGTATTTATCATCTATTTTAAATCATGAAAGTTGCCATTACTTTAACACAACCAGAATTTATTTGAGTTGAAAAGAACTAATTATTTCATTTCTTGCTCTTTTGTAAATGGAAATGTAATTAAACCTGAACTTAAGGATGATCATTATCCAAAGCTACAATGACACTGCTAGAACGAATTGACATTTTGTAGACCTTGGAAAATGTTATTTTCAGATTGGCTAAACAGTAACAAGTGAAAAGTAAGATTATGATGTTCACGGATGACAGGGTGATTCACGGGGAGATATCTGGGGATGCGGATCGTTTAATAATACAGGCTTCGTCCGGAAAATAAGTGTACTGACTCCTGGGCTGGGCGCGCCGCACCAGGCGCGCCCAGCACCGCTCTGACGGGCTGCGATTGGAGGGGGGTATGTTGGCAAGCGACGCTGAAAAAGGCAGTCGGCTCTGAGCTGTGGTGTAGTGAGGAGCTCTGTTAACGCGAACCTCCACGCTCGACCCACGTCACGGAACGCGATGCCGAAGTTTTTGGAGCAGCGTTATTCCATCAAATTTGCGGTAAAGCTTGGGAAATCGTCTACCGAAACTGTCGGTATGATTAACCAGGCTTACGGGGAGTCAACCATGTCCAGAAACATGATCTTTCGGTGGCACAAGATGTTCGTGGAGGGCAAAGAAGAGGTCGACGACGAACCACGGCCTGGACGCCCATCAACGACACTAACCGACGAAAATGTGCGAAAAGTTGGCGATGTACTGAACTCTGATCGTCGTCTTAGTGGATGTTCGGATGATAGCAGAGCAGTGTAATGTGCCAAAAACAATAGTGCACGAGATTATTAGGGAGCAATTACAGATGCGAAAAATTTGTGCAAAGTTGGTGCCGAAAGTGCTCAGTGATGATCCAAGACTCAATCGTTTGGAAATCGCGACACAACTTGCGGATCACTGCAAAAATGATCCACATTTTTTAGAGACTTCTTCCGGACTTCTTTCTGTTCCCGAAGATAAAGAGGAGTTTGAAAGGAACGCGATACGGGACTTTGGACGCCGTCAAAGAGGCCGTGACGACGTGTCTTCGAGAGGTTCCCGATGATGCCTTCGCGGGAGCGTTCCAGGAATGGGAACGCCGCTGGAACAAGTGTATCGACTCACAAGGGTCCTATTTTGAGGAATATTAGCTTAAGATATGTAAAAGTGTAATACATTTTTTTCCTGAGCTCAGTACCCTTATTTTCCGGACGAACCCTGTAGTAAAGGATATTGATCTGATTTCGAAATAGTGAGCAAAATGGGGATCGCCATTAAACCATAATAAATGTTCAGTGGTGTATTTCTTTAAAGCGGGGTCAACGGGATTTTTTTACAAACTACTTGCAGTTGACCTAGAAATAGTTGATTCGGTACCTAGGTGTTACAATCACTAAGGACTTAACTTGGGGCACCCACATACGTAAAGTATGCGGGCAAGCATATAAAAATTGCTATTTATGAGACGCATTGTTGGTAGAAGTGACTACAAGGTCAAGGAATGCTCTTACCACGCTCTTGTGAGGCCTCATTTAGAATACGCATGTAGCGTATGGGATCCGAGTGAAACATGCCTCATTCGGGAAATTTAGAAGGTTCAATGCCGGGCAGCCCGATTCGTTAAAAACTCTTGCGATGAAACGAAAAGCGTCACCGAAATGCTTATGGAGTTGGGGTGGGAATAATTAGAAGAGAGACGATTCAATGCACGATTGAAATTATTAAATAAATTCAGATCCGCATGTTTCAGCACCGAGGACTAATTCGCACTCCAACATGCATTGGTCACTTGGATCACGTATATAATATTCGGGAAATAGATGCCAGAACTAGCCAACTCAAGGATTCCTTCTTCCCACGGACAATACAAGATATCGACAGTAGGGTTATAGATAGAAAAAATTCCACTTGCCACCCTCAGCGTCTTGGGGATAGTTAGTTTCACTCAAATGCATTCGCTTCCACTAACCTCATGTGTTTTCTTATCAATATCCATCCCACTTGACGGCATCAGAATGTCATTAAATAATGGAGTGCTCTTTACGGTATTGCTTACCCTGTTTTGTTTGTATTCAAGGTTCTCCTTCCATCCCTCGTCTTTTTCTGCATCTTATGGCCTCCGCTACCTACAGCGGTGTCAAATTCCCCGACTTTAGGGGCGGGGACTGTGTGTTCCATGTCCATGGGATAGTAGAATTTCCACTTCTTAATTTTCAATTCTGAATGCAATATTCCTGATATGGTGAAGGCCTGTCGTATAAATGGATGTGGCTCATATTTATTCCCCTCTTTCGTATAACAAATAACTAATTCATTAGGTTAGTTACCTCTTGTTTTCAATCGAGTCTCTCCCAGCATGTATGCATTTTCACATTTGTTTTTTAATATTTTATTATTGAAGACTAAGAAATATAAACACCTTTTGACGATGGTAACGAATACAGAGCGGCCTACACATATATATTTCGTCATTCTAACTTCATCTTCTTTCCTAAATTTAATAAAATATTCTGCATTAGATATAAGGGTTTCACTCCATTTCATTTAATAATTATTACAAATGTGAGTACTCTTTCGAGCTAAAAGCACCAAAATATGAATAACAAGGCGGAGTAATAACGATACAAGTTTATGCAGTATCAAATTCTTTTAAGTGGAAATAATGGATCGCGCGTAGGCCTGAGGAAGATGCAAATGCTATGCGAAACGACGGAGCGTGGAAACTAAAGTAATCTCGGGCAAAAAACGTGCGTCGGCCGGGAATCGAACCCGGATCAACTGCTTGGAAGGCAACTATGCTCACCATTACACCACCGACGCGATGTATACGATCGTCGTTTCAATTACTTAATTCCATGCTCGGCCCATCATATTTTGCGAGGGAGGCTTTTCTTCCAAAAGAAGCACTTACCTTCCAGGAACTCGATTTTGCGTGTCTTCCTGCGTTTAATTAAGGCAGATTGCTCCATTCATTAAGATAGCCGACCACCTTCACACGGAAGTTAAAGCGACAATGTAACTGCAACAAATAGCATCACCACGTAGTTCACAGAGATCTAAGGCCGGCCTGATTTTTCTGAATTTACTGCCGTTGCCGCGATACGGTAACTCGGGAGAAAAATATTTCTCACGCCGCAACGATATTAAAAAGGAAAATGTTACTTTTAACTTTGGAATTATTCTATTATTGGGGCGCCTTAAAAACCTTCAATTTATAGAAATACGAAATTAAGTACGATGCCATAAATATTCTTCTCTAATAGATTTATTTTAAACGGAATGCTGTGCAATGAAATATGATTTAGTATATTTAGCCATGAAGCCCCCTCGTTGCACAAATTCAGTTCTTTGCCTGTATTTATTGTGCTTGAAGTAACCAGCACTTCGTCTTTTAGGTGTCATCATCAGTATTTAAGTCCTAGGATTGGTTTACTGCAACTGACATTATATTTGAATGCAAGGCTGCATATTCCATGGAGAATTATGTGGAGGTTTCCCTTTGCCTTCCACATCTCAGTACTGCGGCCGATACCGTGAACTTCACTCTCACCCGCAACAGCTGTAGCGGCTGATGCCGGGCCGACCCGCTCGCCACTGCGCCACCAGTGCCTAATGGTGAATGTATAATGTTGCCTACTCTGCTTTGTTGCTTTCAAGCTTCACCTTCCATGTCTCGTCTCTCTCGGCACCTCACGACGTCCGCTTTTGGTTGTAAGTTTTTTCTATTTTTTACTAATTTTACCTTTCATCGTGTGATTGAGGTACACGTGGGTCATTGTTTCCCAAACACACCCAAGTGACCTAGTCCGTGTTCCCTATCTTTCCCTTTGCTTGTAATTTTGCTTTTACCTCCCCCCCTTTACAAACCTAGTGCCAATCAAGTTTACAGTCTCGGCTATTACGTTTTTCATTGCTTCACGACCGTAGTTACGTTTATAACATATTTACATGTTATAGAGTTTTTCATGATTATCAAACGGCAATATTTATTCACACTACTTCTATTTTTCTGAGAAATGCTCATTAGAAATGGGATATTTCCGAGAGGAGCAATTATTACTTTTAAAAAAATATGATTTTGGCATCACTAATTTGACTTAACTGATTGAATTTACCTTGAAATTCATGGATAATTGCCGAGGACGACAAAAAGGAACAGTGTACGAATTGTATGTCTATAATCGTCGCGAGCGCAAATGTGACAGAGAATAAACGGCGTTGAATGTGGCATATGGAGATGATTGGGGAGCTCACGGCATGCTTACCCGCATTGTTCTTCGGAATGCTGACCGTCAAGCAAAGTGTGTATCGGTAAATCCATAATTCATTCCCGCCAACCTTATTCTCCGTCGACTATTTAAAAATAGTGCTCCGATAAACGTCCGACATGAATTATTCAAAAATTCGTAATTGTGTTTCGGTCGTCATGTTTTGAATGGCGTTCCTTCCCTCGCGTTCAATGGAGGCGATTAATTTCAATAAGACAGCCTTGGACGCAATAGCACGAAACGAAAATCCACCACATTGGTTCCAAAATTGACCGCGAACTCATTTGACGCACGAGAATAAGATGATTATTTTTTTTAAAAGCCTCCACCGTCAAAATGTTTGAACTATTATTATTCCTTATAGGACATAAATCCTTTCAAGGTGTTTTTATGAAGGTGGAGTTCAAAAAATAAACATGTGTACCGCTTGTACATGGAATTGTAATCAAAACATAGCTTTCGCAGTTATATTACGCAATCCCTCAATTGCGATAAGTAGGTCGCTTCCATTCTTAACATACATTAATGACTTAAGCTCACACATTAGTAGCAATCTCAGATTATTTGCTGAAGACACGGTGGTATACAGGTAAATTAGGGGACCATCAGATTACGAGCTACTTTGCATGGGCTTGGACACAATATCGGATTGGTCCAAGGAATGGGGATCACTACTTATAAAAGCAAATATGCAGTTATGAAATTTTGGAACAAAGGAAGTGGCGAACAGGATATAAACTACGAACTGGAGGGTTCAGTACTAACTGCGGCCGATCAAATTAAAAATTGGGGGGGGGGTTAGCTCTAACACCATGTCTATCATGGGGACCACTTATCAGGACAATATGCGGATCCGCTTTAAAGAAACTCTGCTTCATAAAACGGGTGGTGGGGAAATGTAATGAAAAAGTTAAAGAGAGGTATTATTTCGCTCTAGTTAGATCTCATTTGGAATATGCTTCAAGTATTTGGAACCCTTGGGAGAATATTTTGCAGAAAGACTTTGATCAAGTCCAGAGAAAATGCGCTAGATTCGTGAAAAATTATTATGATAGGAACACAAGTGTCACAGGTCTCAAAAGGGATTTAGGTTGGGAACCACTTGAAATACGAAGAGAAGAAGCGAGACTTAGAGTTTTAGAAAGGTTCCGAAGAAACTAGTATAAAAATGGCACTAAGGATCTATTGTGGTCCCGCAATGGACAATTGGACAAACATGAATCATAATAGTAATAAAACCAAAGTTATAATAGAAATATTAAAGACATTTAATGTAAAAATCAGGAATAGATGAAACGTTGCGTAGACATAAGTTGCGTGTGTGTGTCAGTTGATAATACAGGGTCGCACCCAAAAGTGGATGGCTGATTTTTTTACAAGAATTTTATTGACGATATACTTACATCGACTTAATAATCTTCAAAGTATGCTCCTTGAGCTGCTACACACTTAGTATAACGCTGCTCCCATTCCCCGTACGCCCGCTGGAAATTTTCTTTGGGGATGCCGTTGATGACCATCGCCATCTTGGCGCACACCTTGCGCATGGCCAAATCCTGTGAAATAATGCGTTGGACGTTGGATGCAGACAGACCCAACTGGTCTGCAATTTCTTCACTGGTTAAGCGTCGGTCTGTGTTCCGCAGTGTCCTCACTCTGTCCACATTCGTGTCGGTTCTTGCCGTCCGTCCGACGGCCGTCCGGAGCGATGGTCGTCTTCAACGAGCTCCCTACCCTCTTTAAACAACTTGTGCCACTCAAATACTGTGTAACGGCTTAAGGCAGTGTCCCCATAAGCCTGCTACATCATATCGAGGATCTCAGTTGCCGTCTTCCCGAGTTTCGCACAAAACTTCACGGAATAACGTTGCTCTAAATTGAGATTCATTTTTTTTTTCGACGCGGACAAAAAACTTGCTTCACTAAAAACGGTGTCCTCACTCAACGACAGCCCGCAGACGACTGAGGTTGGAGTTGGTCTGTTGCTAAGAGCCCCCTCCACCTTACCCTGCCAGGCAGACCCCCCTCCACCGCTCCGTTCGGGCCAGAGAATATCAGTCTTACCACTTTTGGGTGCGAACCTGTATATGTGAAGTAAGATCTGGTGCTTTCCCGGCGTATCTGCTTGATGAAGTTTTCTCGGATCTTTCACCGGGTGAAGGGTTCCATAGTGACCGACGTTTCGATGCCCGACTCGTGCATCGTCCTCAGGGATGATGCACGGGTCGGGATACGTCAGCCAATATGGAACCCCTGACCCGGTGGAAGACCCGAGAGAACTTCATCAAAAATGATAATATATGTATTTGCATGTGTGTGAGACGTTAAGTTTTTTGCATGACTATATACAATTTTGTCTGCGTAGATTGGCATGAATTTATGGGTGTTGCATGCGGTTTTATTTTTAATTACGGGTAACCTAACACCTAACACTCCCCTTGTCCTTGGCCCCAGACCGCCGCAAGGGCCACGCGTCCTTGCAGCGGCATGCGGGGTATTATGTAGATGCCGATGAAAACTTTTTCTGCAGCGGGTTTGTGTTGACGAAGGACTCTAGTTAAAAATTCTTAAATTATTCCCACAAAAATCTTTGTGGTCAAATGTATAAAACATGCCTGATTGTTTAATCATTGGCTTTTTTCCAAAAATGCAACACACATTATCCACCTAATCATTCTGCCATTGAATGTATAGATAAACATTTAATTACGTCCAACACAAAGAGCAGATACACAACTTATATCATACGAGAATGGGAGGTGTATACTGGTAAACCATATACACTCTGAAATTGTTGCATTGAAATGCACATAAGCGGATGACTCCGTTAAAAGTTCCTGTTGCGGCATCTCCCGTAGTTTCTTTGGAATTTGTCAAAGGGAAAACACCATAAGTGTTTAAAGTTGGCTTTAACCTCGTGAACTGTGGCGCCTCGCGCACGACTACGAATGCCTGTGACATTGTATGTACGGTATTTCGTCACAACATCTTGTTCCTTTAAAAAAAGCCCCAAAATTTCAGAGTTTAAGAGGACGCCTCGGTAGCTTAAGTGGCTAAAGAACTCGACCGGAAATTGAGGGATCTGGGTTCGAATCCCAGTCAAGGCGAATGATTTTTACACTCTGAAATTGTTGCATTGAAATGCACATTAGCGGATGACTCCGTTAAAAGTTACTGTTGCGACATCTCCCGCAGTTTCTTTGGAACTGGTAAACCATTATCATTATTTATTAATATTATAATACTTATATCTAATAGCTAATATGTTCTTCATTAAATTTACACCATAGAAGCGTTTCACCGCACAAAATAGTCACTCGGAAGCATTCAAAGTCAAAGATTCCCTGTAGCTGTGGGTTCCCGGTGGTGATGTCGCAATCCACCGCACGTTTGTAAAGACCGCAAACATGACTTTCGACCGACATCATGGCCACGATCGCTGAATAAGAATCACGGCGAAGGGATGATTATAAACAGGCGACCCGAATTCCCAGACGAATATTTTAAAGTTGACGTACTACCACACGTTTGGAAATACAGCGGTGACGTCTTTGAGCCGTTTAATATGAATGAATTAATACTTCAAAAAAAACAAAACCTTTGCGATGACACGCAACCGAAGGGCATGGCATTGTTTTCCCAACTCGCCCGTTCCTATGACGTAGTGCAATGGAATTACTCCGAATATGATTTCAGCAAAAGAACCGAAGCGGCCCGAAGTACATATAGTTTACTGCCGGAGTCGAACGATCAGAACAAGTTTGAATGCATATTTGAATATATCTACAATCTTATAAGACCCGCTCTTATAAGACGAATTTCTTGCGCGAAAGGGATACAGATGACAGGCGGATGAATGTGGTACCGGCAGGATACTCTTGTTTACGGTCATTTCGCGTCTTGACCTCCTCACGCGGTGCTGGTCTTTTGGAATTGGAAATGATACTTCTGTCACCCCACGGGTGTGCTCCGGGCCCAGCGCCTCCGGTTTCAGTTCCAGCCGGAGCTGAGATAAATGGCTACGCTCAACTCTTCCGCTCTTCTGTAATCTCTGTGTCAAATTAAGAGGGAAAGCTGAAAACTAATGCACACATGCTTCTTGTATACCACAAACAAAATGTCGACCTTCAGAAGCACTCCTGGTGGTATGTGGAAGTAACATCCCCCCTCAATACGCATGCACAGGTTTGAGGTCGTTACATCCATAGATCATACATCCGCGTTGACATAGCACTAGAACATGTCTCCTTCCTCCATTTCTCAAAATACACTGGATGGATGTAAAGACCTCAAACCTGCGAATGCGTGTTTAGGGGGAATGTTATTTCCACATGCCACCAGGAGTGCTTCTGAAGGTCATTTTGTTTGTGGTCTACAAGCGCGTGTGCATTAGTTTTCAGTTAACCCTCGTACTAAATTCCCAGCAGCCCTTCAGTGCGGAATGACCACCTACTCGTGGCGTTTTCAACGATAACCCTGATTGAATTATTAATATTATTTTAGTGTTCAGCCGGTTAAGGAGTTTTTGGGCAGAAACTGCATGAACAGTTGTACAAAAATACCTTTCATCCCTTTCCCATCCAAAAATACAACCTAAAACCATAAGTTCCTTTTCAATTTGTTTCCTCCTTTCATCCCTTCCAACATACCTATCCTGTTCCTTCCCTTTCCTCGTTTGCCTAACATTCTCCACTCTATCACAATCCTCAACATTCCATTCTTAGTCAATACACCCTTCATCTATTTTTTATGCCCCCTAATAATTTCTCCCAACAATCCCTCTCCTCGCCCACCATACCTAGCACTTCCTCGCTTGTTTTCCTTTTTTTCCGTTTTACCTTTTCCATCCTTCTCCAAACGCACATTTCAAAAGCCTCCGATCTATGCCTATATCCTGCTTTAATGACCATGTGTCCCCGCCGTCCAAAACCACGCTCCATATTAAGGATAGGACGAGCCGTTTCTTAACCTTCCTACCCTGCGTTCCTCTCATCAATTCCCTCCTAGTGTTATCTTCTTTGCCCAACTAAATTATTCTGCTTATGTCCCGAATGCTTTTACCATTTTGGTTGAGAACACTACCAAGATAAGCTTTTGGTTAAATTGTTGATTGAATTTTTGATTAAATAGCAAAATAAATTGCACTGTCCCTTACAATAATGCCATACCGGTACCGATTAATATCAAATCATGAATACAAAGTTCACGCGCTTAATTTTGTGTAGGAGCGTTATAACCATTGTCAACTGTAATTACAAACTGTTTGTGATTGCCAACAGTGCAGGTTCAATTATTGTAACATTGTAACATTGTATTTGTACTATAAGAAAGCGCAATTAGACGAAGACACGTGCGACTGCTATGCTCAAAGGAGATATGTTTGCGTACAAGGAAACATTACTTTAAAGCCCTGGTGCAAAGCACTCTAATGATAGGATGAGTGGACACCGGAAGAGCGGACCAGAGGGGAATTTTCGAAAACCGAAGGTTGGAGGAGGATTCTGAAAAATATATTGACAGATTGAATAAGAAATTAATTATATAGAAGAGCAGAGGAGGTAAATGTGATGTGGAGCAAAACAAGGAAAAGATTGGATTGATTGGGCTCACACCTTGAAACTTTGTGCATTTGTAAGGGAAATAGGCCTCGGATACCTCAGGTGCGTGTGGAGGATGGAGAGACTGGAGCGGCGGTGATCGATAGGGCGGTGAAACAGGGCGGGGACCGTTATCACGCGCGCTTTTCTTTGTGGACGCGAAGAAAATGATATGGAAAATGGTATGAGGGGACGGGGTAGGAACTAAGGCAGGAAAGTGAAAGTAGGCGAGGTGCTCCTTATATCAGAAAGATTTGCCGATGATCAAACTTAATTTAGTCTGTCAGCCAAGAGCTACCCTCATTGCTGAACCCAAGAAAGACTAAGTGGAACACTAGAACTGGAGGGCATAAACTAGAACAGGTAGAGGAGTTCAATAGTCTGGGATGTGTTTTGGAGTGAGATGATCAAAGCACAGTGCAACGATTTCAAGTATTCACGCTGGGCAAATAAGTTTTTATGAAGAGAGAGCTGACGAGATTTTAACATCAGGAGGGGTTCGGGTGTTAAGAATAGACCAATGGGAACCTTGAAGCAGAATTGACTTTTGCAAGGCTCCGAAACTTGGTAATTGAGACAAGGTGATAATAGGTTTATTTGAAACTTTTGAAATGTCGACGTGGAGGATGGAAAAGGAGAAGTGGACTGAAAGAAAAACAAACGGGGACTTGCTAAGCTAGGGGAGAGGCGCCTGTCAGGTAGATAGGTAGAGGTCTTTATATGGGTAAAATTGAGTCCAAGTGGTCTCTTCTTCTATTCAACCCATCGTCGTATACATATTATATTAGCCATACAATTTATAATTACATGCACAAAATATAGATATTACATTTACATATAGCAAGTCATACATTATGCACAGATTTACACATCGACAAAAAAATAAAATTTATATATATATATATATAAATTTTATATTTTTTATTAAATATTATATATATATATATATATATATATATATATATATATATATATATAAACACAGATGTAGATTTTTAGAATATAGAGACACAAAGAAAGGACACTCACAATTTGTTATTTTACGTTTCGACTCTATCCGTGGCTTCCGTCTCGTTTAAACGAAACAGAGGGACAGTGTGGGAATAAAAGTGATGTGGACTGAGTGTTATTGATAATTGGGAAGAGGTCACGGATTAGATGTTTAATTTTGTGTGTTCCGGGGAAGAAAGTGGTGATAAGATTAGGGCATTTTGGGCGGTTTGGTTTGGGGAGGGGAGTGTATTGGGTTGACGGTTTGAGGATTTTACTGTTTAGCAGTTTTTCAGGGTACCCACATTTTCTGAGGGATTCATGCAGCTGGTCCAAGTATTTCTGTTGGAAGGGGGTGTTGTTGCAGAGACGGAAGCCACGGATAGAGAGTGAGAATGGGATGGAGCGCTTTGTGTGAGGAGGATGGTAGCTGTCGAAATGAAGATATTGTTGCTTATTGTTTCGTTTAAACGCCCGTCGAACCTGCGAGACATCTTTAAGTCCACAAATCCAACTTCAAGTACCCCCGTCTCTCCCCCGCCCCTATCCGCACCATGCAACCGCCCACGCTGCAAATGCTGTCATCTTTTAAAACCCTCCCCCTCACTCAGTACCAACTCCCAACCACTCGCCACCTGTACCTCAAAAAATATTATATATCGCCTCTCCTGTAACTTCTGCCCTGCCTTCTACGTGGGCGAATGCACGACCGCACTTTCCCTCCGCATGAATAACCACCGATATTCCACCAAATCTCCCACCTTTCTTAATTATCCCATCCCTACTCACACCGCTTCCCACAACCAATCTTTTGACGACTGCTTCTCTGTTTCGGTGATTGAAATCCTTCCCAAATCTGCGAGTATAATAGAGGTGAGTACCCGCGAGATGGCGCATATCTGGGTGGCCCAATCATTCAAACCGCCCGGGCTGAACCAAGCCCACTGAATGCATCAATTGGCTGCCTACATATCCCCCCCACCCCCTTGTTCATTTCCTATTGGTCCCTTTACCTCTCCTTCCCCCACCTCTCCCCCGCACATCCTCTCCGCTCTTCCCCGAGAACGCCATTCTGAAGACGACAGCCGTGCTGTCGAAACGTAAAATAACAAATTGTGAGTGTCCTTTCTTTGTGTCTCTATATTCTAAAAATCTACATCTGTGTTTTTATATATTTGTGTGTCGCCGAAGAGCGTTCCATTTCGAAGATATTTTATATATATGTATATATATATATATATATATATATATATATATACATATATGTACATCCATATATACATGCATAACATGTACATATAAATTAAGTATACACAAGTGGTGGGAGAAATCAAAAGGGGACAAGAAAATTGGAGCCAGTGAATTTTGACTCGCGATGGATTTTGAAGATCGTGATCGAGGGGAGAACGCGAGGCAAAGGAATAAGCGGAGGAAAAGGATTGAGCTGAAAGAAGGGAGGCAGAGAAGATACGGAACTGAATGTTTTTCTGCAGTGCAGGGTGTTACGTTACGTCGTGTTAGGTAAGGCTTAGGGATAGTTATTCTGTGTGCCCGCCCCAAAACTTAACATTACGAGGAAGAGCATAGGAAAAAATAGTCACGAGTGTGTAAGATCAGTGAAGAGGAATTGTGAACGGAAGACCATTTTGAAGTTATCAGTGGCGAGCGCCGGAGTAAAAAGTGAATAGGGAAGATTTGAGGGCTTGCAGTCCACTCTCTGGAAGATAATCGACTATGATGGTGATGAGGAGATGTATGGCGATGCTGCATGGCGTTCATGCATCTCGGGCGGAGAACCTCTTCGAGATTAGCGACGGGCGAGGCAAGTCACGGGAACTCGGCACGAACCGAGCGGCAAAGTGACGAAAGGGGTCGCCAAGGGAGTTTAATCGCTTTTCATTTCTTGTCACAACTGGAGCCGTCTCAGTGATTCTCCAGAAACACACTTCACCAAGGTCCGTCGCTTCATGTCCATTGGCCAGACAGAACCAGGAAGAGATTTACCCGATCGGAACCATGCGGAAGGAGGGGAAAAAAGCGTGGAAACCAGGATGTTGACAGCCGGAGCACGTGTTGTATTGTGCCATACGTAGATGGGAAAACTGCAGAAGACGAGCGGGCGATAGGTACCACGAGAAAAATTCTACCGCGGCACTAAAATGCGCCACGCAATGGTCCGCATGGCAAAATATACTTAAGCAACTTTCCCTCATAAGAGGTGACGCTGAGCTCAGGGTTACTCATTCTAGATATACTGAAAATTTCAATTTATCATCTTTTAAGCATGTTCAATCGACACGGATGGGTGATACATTCAAACACGAAATCCCGCCAAACGGCGAACAAATACTCATTCAGATGGAAATAGATGTAAGGAAAAGGGATAGGAACACGTAGAGGTGGGGAAGGCGGAATTAAGCAGATCACAAGTGCAAAACGTTTTCCTTGACCGGGACTTGAACTTCAGATCTTTCCACTTGCCGAACGGATGCTCTGACCAATTTAGCTATCCAGGAAACATAATTTAAACTGATATCTGCGATGTTATAAGCAACCGAGTGCCGAGATTCGTTGGCCAAGAGATGGCGTTAGGGAGCTGTTTGACCCAGATAGTTGGAGCTTTCGGCCTTCTTCAGGGAAGTCTTACTTGAAAAAGGCCGAAAGTTCAAACAATCTACAATGTGAGTGACCTCTATGTGTTGTTTTTACCTGTTTTATTTTTTATACGTAAATATATATATATATATGCTTTCATAGACGTAACACGGAAGTGCCGAATAGTACAATACACAGTAACACATAATATAGAAACACAAAAAAAGAGAACACTCACACGTATTTTCTTGATATTTCGACGGAAACAATCCGTCTTCCGTCGAAATATCAAGAAAATACGTGTGAGTGTTCTCTTTTTTTGTGTTTCTATATTATGTGTTACTGTGTATTGAACTATATATAATTATATATATATATATATATATATATATATATATATATATACTACCTTGATCAAAAAGTTCCCGGAATAACCACCGTGTGGCGCTCCCATCGTTCCGATTTGAGTTCTGTTTTTTTTGTTAAATTGG
Source organism: Hetaerina americana (assembly GCF_022747635.1). Lineage (NCBI taxonomy): Eukaryota > Metazoa > Arthropoda > Insecta > Odonata > Calopterygidae > Hetaerina > Hetaerina americana. Next base: position 78,126,062 of record NW_027287316.1, read on the forward strand.
TACATCTGTTGTTGATATTCCCTTTAAATCTTAGTGTCATAACTTGACATTTGCAAAAGTTACGGTCGGTTTTCGGTATGTCCATCAGTGCTTCCTGCGATTTTTCCATTACTTCCTCTCGGCTGCTAAAACGCGTTCCCCGTAATGGTTTTTTAACTCGATTGAACAGAAAGAAGTCACAGGGAGCCAAATCAGGTGAATTCGGTGGCTGTTGGATGGTATTTGTTGCATTTTTCGTCAAAAAATTACGAATAATGATAGCACTGTGCGACGGTGCGTTATCATGGTGCAAAATCCACGAGTTTTCTGCCCACATTTCTGGTCTCTTTCGGCGAATTGCTTCACGCAAACGTCTCATAACGCCCAAATAACACTCTTTGTTTACTGTCTGGCCTTCTGGCAAAAATTCATGATGCACTACACCGTTGTAATCCATGAAAACCGTCAGCATTGCCTTCTTTTTTGACTGAAAACGACGTGGTTTTTTTGGTCTCGGCTCATTTGGTGAACGCCATTCACTTGCCTGATGTCTGGATTGCGTGTCGTACTCATAAACCCACGTCTCGTCTCCAGTAATGATCCTTTTGATGAATGTGGGATCGGATTCAGCCTCGCAAATCATGTCTTTTGCGACGTCAACACGGTCTCTTTTTTGCATGAAATTGAGGTCTTTTGGCATGCTACACGACGGAAACCCAAATCATTAACCACAATGTCTTGGGCGGATCCATAGGCAATGTTCAAGTCCTCCGCTATTTCTCTGATGGTTAATTTGCGGTTATTGAACAACATTTCTTTTACTTTATCAATTTTTTCACCGACTTTCGATGTCGATGGTCTGCCACTGCGTTCATCATCTTCGATTGACTCACGACCACTTCTGAACCGCTCGTGCCACTGGTAAACGACCGTTTTTTTTAGAGAATCGTTGCCGAAACACTTTTCCAACATTTCCAACGTCCGTGCGCCACTAAATCCATTTTTTACGCAAAATTTAATACAAGTTCGTTGTTGCAAATTTAAATCCATTTCTGCAATTGTAAAAAATCGCCAACACACACAGAGATAGATGTACTCTTGGCTACGTAACTTTTGCAAATGTCAAGTTATGACACTAAGATTTAAAGGGAATATCAACAACAGATGTACCAATTTAACAAAAAAAACAGAACTCAAATCGGAACGATGGGAGCGCCACACGGTGGTTATTCCGGGAACTTTTTGATCAAGGTAGTATATATAAAATATCTTGGAAATGGAACGCTCTTCGGCGACGCACAAATATGTAAAAACACAGATTTAGATTTTTAGAATATAGAGACACAAAGAAAGGACACTCACAATTTGTTATTTTACGTTTCGACAGCACGGCTGTCGTCTTCAGAATGGCGTTCTCGGGGAAGAGCGGAGAGAATGTGCGGGGGAGAGGTGGGGGAAGGAGAGGTAAAGGGACCAATAGGAAATGAACAAGGGGGTGGGGGGATATGTAGGCAGCCAATTGATGCATTCAGTGGGCTTGGTTCAGCCCGGGCGGTTTGAATGATTGGGCCACCTAGATATGCGCCATCTCGCGGGTTCTCACCTCTATTATACCGTCGAACTTGCGAGACATCTTCAAGCCCACAAATCCAACTTCAAGCACCCCCGTCTCTCCCCCGCCCCTATCCGCACCATGCAACCGCCCACGCTGCAAATGCTGTCATCTTTTAAGACCCTCCCCCTCACTCAGTACCAACTCCCAACCACTCGCCACCTGTACCTCAAAAAATATTATATATCGCCTCTCCTGTCACTTCTGCCCGGCCTTCTACGTTGGCGAATGCACGACCGCACTTTCCCTCCGCATGAATAACCACCGATATTCCACCAAATCTCCCAATTTTCTTAATATATATATATATATATATATATATATATATATATATATATATATATATATATATATATATATATATATATATATATATATATATACCCATTATTGGGCGCCCACCATTACCCATTAACATAGAAATAGATATAAGGAAAAGGGATAGAAACACAAGATAAAAGGACAAACACAATAGAGGTGGGGAAGGCGGAATCAGGCAAATCAGGAGTGTAAAAATATTTCCTAGACCGGGACACAGATCTACGATGCTTTATGCAACACAGTGCCCCGACTCTTTGGCCAAGAGATGGCGTTAGGGAGTTGTTTCACCAACCAAAGGAGAAATAGACAACACACAAGAGGAAATGATATTAGTATAGCAATCATACAACATCATATAGAATAGGAACAGTGCGTTTCATGGCAGGCATAGCCAGAAGAAGAGACGAGCCACATTGGCCAAATACACATTCAACACGAAATCCCGTCAAGCGGCGAACAAATACTCATTCACATTAAAATAAATATAAGGAAAAGGGATAGAAACACATACAGGTATAAAGGACGAACACAACAGAGGTGGGGAAGGCGGAACCAGGCATGTATGGTGCGCGATCTATCGTACTGGCTTCCCACCCAGAGAGCCCGGGTTCAAATCCCAGTGGTGTTGAATATTTTCAGTGGTATCCCGATCCCTACTTCAGGTGCTTTGTTGAGGGCACTTTGAGTGAGTACGCCGTCCGTCGGAAGGGACGTTAAGCTGCGGACCCCTTGGCGCCTTTCGTTAAGAGTAGGTTAATGCCGAAGCCAGGTTTCTCTCCATCCTTCATCCTTTCCTGTCCATCCCCTATGGCGCAAATGACCTCAGCTGTCGGTTGCCTACCCTAAAATACTACTAATACTACTCGGAGTATATATATATATATATATATATATATACTACCTTGATCAAAAAGTTCCCGGAATTTATTCAGAAAATTAAAAATACAAGTTTATTCATCTAAATCTATATTGTCCCCTTCAAAGTAATCCCCATCGACTGCAACACACTTATGCCAGCGCTTGATCCAATCCTCGAAACATTTTTTATATTCGGTTTTCGGTATGTCCATCAGTGCTTCCTGCGATTTTTCCATTACTTCCTCTCGGCTGCTAAAACGCGTTCCCCATAATGGTTTTTTAACTCGATTGAACAGAAAGAAGTCACAGGGAGCCAAATCAGGTGAATTCGGTGGCTGTTGGATGGTATTTGTTGCATTTTTCGTCAAAAAATTACGAATAATGATAGCACTGTGCGACGGTGCGTTATCATGGTGCAAAATCCACGAGTTTTCTGCCCACATTTCTGGTCTCTTTCGGCGAATTGCTTCACGCAAACGTCTCATAACGCCCAAATAATACTCTTTGTTTACTGTCTGGCCTTCTGGCAAAAATTCATGATGCACTACACCGTTGTAATCCATGAAAACCGTCAGCATTGCCTTCTTTTTTGACTGAAAACGACGTGGTTTTTTTGGTCTCGGTTCATTTGGTGAACGCCATTCACTTGCTTGATGTCTGGATTGCGTGTCGTACTCATAAACCCACGTCTCGTCTCCAGTAATGATCCTTTTGATGAATGTGGGATCGGATTCAGCCTCGCAAATCATGTCTTTTGCGACGTCAACACGGTCTCTTTTTTGCATGAAATTGAGGTCTTTTGGCACCAACTTTGCTGCTACACGACGGAAACCCAAATCATTAACCACAATGTCTTGGGCGGATCCATAGGCAATGTTCAAGTCCTCCGCTATTTCTCTGACGGTTAATTTGCGGTTATTGACCAACATTTCTTTTACTTTATCAATTTTTTCACCGACTTTCGATGTCGATGGTCTGCCACTGCGTTCATCATCTTCGATTGACTCACGACCACTTCTGAACCGCTCGTGCCACTGGTAAACAACCGTTTTTTTTAGAGAATCGTTGCCGAAACACTTTTCCAACATTTCCAACGTCCGTGCGCCACTAAATCCGTTTTTTACGCAAAATTTAATACAAGTTCGTTGTTGCAAATTTAAATCCATTTCTGCAATTGTAAAAAATCGCCAACACACACAGAGATAGATGTACTCTTGGCTACGTAACTTTTGCAAATGTCAAGTTATGACACTAAGATTTAAAGGGAATATCAACAACAGATGTACCAATTTAACAAAAAAAAACAGAACTCAAATCGGAACGATGGGAGCGCCACACGGTGGTTATTCCGGAAACTTTTTGATCGAGGTAGTATATATATATATATATACATATATATATATATATATCTACACATACATATAAATATACATATGTATATATATACACATATACATATGTATATATATGCACATATATATATACACACATACATATATATATATATGTACACACATAAACACAGTAATCAACCGGAAGGTCGGTTTGGTAGGTGATGGTAGAGTTCACCCAGCACTAACCCCGACGGCGTGTGAAATTCACACACGCCGTCGGGCTTAGTGCAGGGTGAACTCTCTCTCTCTCTCTCTCTCTCTCTCTCTCTCTCTCTCTCTATATATATATATATATATATATATATATATATATATATATATATATATATATATATAATATATGCTTTCATAGACGTAACACGGAAGTGCCGAATAGTACAATACACAGTAACACATAATATAGAAACACAAAAAAAGAGAACACTCACACGTATTTTCTTGATATTTCGACGGAAACAATCCGTCTTCCTCTGAAGATGTAGAAGTAATCATTACCATTACTTCTACATCTTCAGAGGAAGACGGATTGTTTCCGTCGAAATATCAAGAAAATACGTGTGAGTGTTCTCTTTTTTTGTGTTTCTATATTATGTGTTACTGTGTATTGTACTATATATATATATATATATATATATATATATATATATATATATATATATATATATATATATATATATATATACTCATATATACAGAAACAGATATAAGGAAAAGGGATAGGAACACATATAAAGGACGAACACACGAACTCTTTCTTCTGGCTATGCGTGCCACGAAACGCACTGTTCCTTTCCTGTATGATGTTGTATGAATTCTAAACCATACTCTTTTCCTCTTGTGTGTGGTGTATTTCTCCTTTGGTTGGTGAAACAGCCCCCTGACGCCATCTCTTGGCTAAAGAATCGGGGCGCTTGGCGACATATTACACCCACGGATCTCAGGGTAGGTTACGTTTCCTCGATAGCTACCTCGATAGCAGGACGTGCCTGTGTTCACCGAGTGTCTAAAATTCGCCGGCGTCCGAGGCTTCGGCCGCCGGGGTTTGGAGAGCGTCACTGCCGGACTCTCTCGGAAATCGAGGTTCCGATCGTGTTTTGTTTCGAGCGGCGGTTGACCGCCTAGTTCATCAAGAAGCGTGCAGTTTGACTCTCGACTTCTTCCGCCGGGAAGGCCGTACTTTTGTTTTGTTTAGTGGATCAAGACTGACCTTGACTCCTAGTGTAGAGCTTAGGCTCCTTTTTATTTGCTACCGCCGGGTGCGCGTAGCGGGGAGGGAGTGCAAACGAGTGTTTTTTTTTCTTTCTTTCTTTCTTGGAGTGCTTTCAGTGCGCTCTTCTTCTTTTTTTGGCGCTGGCGTGCTCCATTTGATTTCTTTCAAAATGGTTGTACGTCGCGTAAACACGCTCGCCTTGCAAGTTGATGAGAAGGCAAAACCCCCTACTCCGTTGGAGGTCCACCTCTTTACACTAGAGTCGCTGGGCCTCACACCCGAAGAGATTGTGGCGATCCAATTTGGATATAACCGCCATTTGGTATTCTTGAAATTGGCAACTGAAGCTACTATGAAGAGGATTCTAGATCTTATCCCACGAAAACTACCGTTTCCATCCAAAAATGATCCTAGGACGACGATTACTATTGACGAGACCTCCGGTAGTCCTTGTAATGTCAGGGTTCTATGTCTCCCCGTGGAGACCCCATTGGAAGATATAACAGGCGAGCTTCAGCGTTTTGGAAAAATCCATCGCTCGTGGGAGAACAGGTGGGAGGGCGACAAATTGGCGCGCGTGTTAACAGGTACGAGAGTGGTGCGGATGACGGTCGAGAGAAATATCCCCTCGTACCTCCACATCGGCGGCAACCGGGCCATCATCATCTATGAGGGTCAGCGCCGCACTTGCGCCCGTTGCAACCAAGAAGGCCACGAGCGCAAGACCTGCCCTCGGAACCAGGGAGGGAAGAGCTATGCGGAGGCAATGTTTTTGGCCTCCAATCCGAACACCGCCGAGGAGATAGATGAGCCCGAGATGGCTGTGGAGGAGAGGGCGCGGTCCCTGATACTTATCGAGGGTGCGCCCCCAGCTGTTCCCGCCGAACCCCCGCATCCCCCTCCACTTGGAGGGAAATTTCAGAGGGAGCGAAAGTCGTCAACGGAAGAAAGGGATCCGAAGAAGAAGAGGACGGACGACATTGCACTGCTGATTTCGAACATCGATCAAGCTGCGGTCCCTACCAGCTCGGATACACACTCACGACCACCGGCTCCTATCTCCGTGACCCCGTCAAAAGAGGACAGATCATCCTGCGTCCTTCCTTTCTCTGGCCACGCCAACGATGCGTTCTCCCCGCAATCCTTGCTTCACGGGCTTCTAACTCCCCGAGAATCACGGGTGACAGCGGGGGAGGATGTATCCGATTGCGACTGTCCCCCTTCCTCAACGGCGGGCCCCTCCATTATGGTATCACGGAAAATCAAGAAAGTATCACCGGCCGCGGAAGTTGACACATGTACGAGCAAAACCTTGTCGACGTCAACAATCCCAGACATTCCATCGTCATTCTCCTTTGAGGACAGCCAAGGTGTCGACGATCTTCCCAGGGCTCCTCTAGAGGCGGACCAATTCGACCGATTTCCTCTAATTTCTCCCGATGGGGCCCCTTCGGCAGAAGGCCACCAGTCCGCCACCCCGCCCCCCCCTGAGGCCACCTCCTGGGCTGGGACGGCCCACAGCTCTGCTCGCTCGAACAGGGCCCCCCGTGGAATGCCGCCGAGTAACCCGCTCTTCGTAGAGACCACGGCTGGGTCTTCCTCTTCGGACGAGGTCGGAGGGGAGGTATGCGGTGGCAACTCGAGACCTCGATCGTCGACCCGTCGGACGAAGCGTCCCGGGAAGCGGCGAAGCACTCGTCGCCCGGGTTCGAGCCGCGACCGAAGCGACGTAAGCCATGACCAGGACTCTGGTAAGTGATGTCCGGTGCCCATAGCTGTCCTCTCATTCCACCAATGAATATTGTTTCGCTTAATATTGCTGGCGTTTATAGCGCTTTAAAAATTGCAGTCCTCCAACGTTTTCTCCGCGACCTTAGGGCTGATGTAATCCTCCTTCAAGAGGTAAAGGAGGACATAGTCTGGGATGCGAACATCTTTCAGGCTATCGGCAATTTCGCCGAAAGTCATTCTGGCACCACCACCCTAGTCCGAAATGGCATTCCGTTCTCTCATGTTCGCCGCCACCCCTCGGGCCGAATAATGTCCGTTATCGTGAATGGTATCCATATCACAAACCTTTACGCTCCCTCCGGTGAGCGCGCGAGGGCAGAGCGCGAAACATATTTCAATGAACTTCTCCTCCCCTACCTGTATTCCTTCTCGGGGAAGGCCATATTGGGCGGAGATTTTAACACTATCTACCGCCGAGAGGATAGTGCCTCGAACAGGGATAACGTGACATACTATCCAAGCCGGGCGCTCTCACTGATGCTCGACTCCATTAGAGCGATTGACGCAGTGCGTTCTTATTGCGCCGGTCCCGCCCCCTTCACGCGATCAGGGCCTAACTCTCGGACGCGGATTGACTACCTCTTCGTCTCGACATCCCTAAAGAATGATGTCCAGACAGTGGACACCCTCCCGGTGTCCTTCTCTGATCACTGCGCAGTGATCATGAGAGTTACGTGCCCGGACACAACCCCGGGCGCGCACGTCCACCGCTGTGGCTCCGTGTGGCGCATGGACCTCCGCGTGTTGGAGGACGCGACTCGTCGTGATTCTATCCGCACCCGGGTGTGTGCACTGATCGCGGCACTCCGTCCCGGTGCAAACCTCGCTCTATGGTGGGACGAGGTTTTCAAACCCCGCATTGTCACCCACATCAAAAGGCAAACTTTCGAGTGGCGTAGGGAAAAGAACTACACCATCTCCTTCTACCGCCGAGCGCTGGAAGAGCTCCTGCGTAAGGATGTGGCGCCGGAGGGTTTCCACGCCCAAGTTTCGTCCCTAAAAAAAATTATCCTGGGCCACGAGCTCCAAAAATACGCTCCCCAACAGTGGCAAAAAGAACTGGACACGGATAAAGGGGGCCCCCTAACGCTATCTGAGCTTCGGCGCTGGATGAAATCCAACTCTGGCTCCGATATAGACGAAATCCCTGTCAGAGAATCTGCCGCCGGTGACACCGACCTCCTTAAGGAAGCGGGCCGGCACTTTCAAAACACCTTTAACAGGTATCCTCCATGGAAGGAGGGAGACGCACCCCCTCTCCCCCCTCTCCCTACGCTTCCTACAGATCAAGAAGACGATTTTTGTCGAGACATAAGTTCAGATGAACTGGACTGCGTCTCGTCCATGTTCCCGAAGGGCAAAGCACCCGGCTTGGACGGCCTACCCTTTGAATTTTATTTAGCGTACTGGGATGTTTTAAAACCTATTTTAACCCACCTTTTTAACTGTATTTTAGCTAGCGGCTCTCTGACTGCAAGTCAGAGGACCGCCGTGATAACGCTTATACCAAAGAAGACGCGGCCAAAGTCGTTCAACGACTTCAGGCCAATCGCCCTTTTAAACGCAGACTATAAAATATTGGCGCACGTCCTACGATGTAGAATGTCGGCTGCTGCCGACATCGTCCTCTCTCCATCCCAGTACGCCGTGTCGAAAACGCGAAACATTTTCGATGCAGCACTTTTAATTCGTGACATCATTTTTTCCGCCCCCTTGTATGGTGATCGTTTTTTATCACTCGTGGCTATCGATCTTGAGAAAGCATTTGACCTGGTCCGGATCGAATGGATTCTCACCGTGCTCAAGAAGATGGCCTTCCCCGAGTACTTCATTCGTGCCGTATCAACGATGTATAACGGAACATACTCTATAATTAGGATAAACAATGCCACCTCGCCGCCCATCCCCGTCAGTAACTCCGTTCGGCAGGGCTGCCCACTGTCAATGCTGCTGTTCGCCCTTGCCTTAGACCCCATACTCAGACGACTACAGAGCAGTGGAATCGGGGTACGTCGTCACGGCGCCGTCTGCCTGGGCGTCGCATACGCTGACGACATAACGCTCTTCGTAGACGACCCGTCCCACATGGCCCTAGCCCACGACATATTAAAGTCATATGAGCAGGGTGGTATCTTCCTCAATAACCGGAAATCCGGGTTTTTGCTGCTGAAGGGCGACCGGCCCTCGAACTCCATCGGTTGGTCAGAAGCGCCCTCGCTCAAAATCTTGGGGTTCTGGTGGGAGAGGGAGTTGGCTCCCACGATTGAGCGAAACTGGGGAATTATTGACCATCATGTAAAATGGAGTGTTGGAAAGCTTTCACTCCCTTCCCTCCCGATCGTGACCCGCGTCCGCCTCCTCAACCAGTTTGTCTTCCCAAGGATATGGTATGTGGCCCATCTATGGCCCTTACCCACTAAATACAACGCATACTTTATTAGAGTGTCCAACCAAATGATCTGGAATGGCTACGTAAAGAAAGTGTCCCGAAACCAGCTCTATGGCCCGTTTGAGCAGGGTGGTCTCAATTTAACCGATACAGCTCTAAAGGCGAAGGTGGTCTACGCGAAGCTTAGCCTGCGCATCCTCGGCGGTGACGACGCGTGGCGCAAGGCACTCCTCAAGGACGCGTGGCAGGAACTCGCGCGCGACGTATGCCACCGGAGGGCATTTGATGAAACGAAAAAAGTCGCTTCTCTCCTGCGAGATGGAGAAGCAATTCGGGTGAAGACCCTGTATGTCAGAGCGCTTACCGAGCAGCAACAAAATACATCAAAAAGAACGATTTCTTGGAAAAACTGGGCGACCAGCAGGGCGAACGATGAGGCACGTAGTGGAATGTTTAACCTAATCGCGAACACAGTCATGACGAGGGAAGTGAGGCACCATCTTCGGCTAGCCGATTCGCCCCTTTGTCCGTCATGCGGTCGAATAGACAACGTCGCACATCTCATCCTTGGATGCAACGATAAAATCAGAGAATGGGAAGCTCTAAAAAAGATCTATAAAACCTGGGACGTGTTCGGTGGTGGTGCCATTACCGACATGAATCTGATCACCTTGAACTTTCGGCTCTTTCCGAGCTTCAAATCCTTCATAATGACCACCCTAATCGTGGAATTCACACAGATGAGAACCGCGAATAAACATTCTGCTAAAGGCATGCAAGCATTGGTGGAACGGATGTGGCTGCCCCCGGTACCGGACACACTTCGTCCGTGGTTAAAAAGTTGTTTTTCTGAATAACTGTGCTTCAAAGCTATCAATAATTCCAACCAAATCTAATGTTCCGTCGCTAATCCAAATAATTCCTTCTATATTTTGTGAACCCTGCCTTTATTATTTCCTTCCACAGTATTGTTCATGGTCACAATTGTTTTATGCCATGTATATGAATTTATGTCTATGTAAGTGTGTAACCATAATAAGAAAAAAAATATTCTGTAACCATAATCTGTAAGCTGACAATGTGTACAATGTAAACACTAGCAGTGTAACATACTAGACCGAATAAAAATAAATTGAACCATAGCTCAAGTGGTTAAGAGCATCCGCCCGGCAAGTGAAAGATCCGAGGTTCGAGTCCCGGTCAAGGAAATATTTTTACTCTTGTGATCCGTTCGATTCCGCCTTCCCCACCTTTATTTTATTCGTCCTTTATATGTGTTCCTATCCCTTTTCCTTATATCTGTTTCTGTATATACGAGTATTTATTCGCCGTTTGGCGGGATTTCGTGTTTGAATATGTATATATATATATATATATATATATATATATATATATATATATATATATACATATATATATATACACACATATATACATATATATACATATATATACATATACATATATATATATACATATATATATATACACACATATATATACATATACATATATATATATATATATATATATATATATACATATATATATATATATATGTATTTAAAAGTTATGCGATTTTCTAGAAAGAAAAAGGCCAAGCTTAACATTAAAATAGGAGGGCAAAAACTAGAGCAGGTAGAGCAGTTTACGTATCTCGGTAGTGTTTTGGACCAACACGGTCAAAGTAGTAGGGACGTAAGGAGAAGAATTGCGCTAGGCAAAGAGGCTTTCACAAGGAGGAGGGAGTTGATGACGGGGACTTTGAGTAAGGATGTTAAGAAAAGACTCGTAAAAACTTTGATATGGAGCGTAGCTATGTACGGTGCGGAAACGTGGTCATTGAAGCAGGAGGATAGACGTAGATTGGAGGCTTTTGAAATGTGGGTGTGGAGAAGAATGGAGAAGGTGAAATGGACAGAGAAGAAAACAAATGAGGAAGTACTTGGTATGGTGGGCGAAGAGAGGGGTTTGTTGGGAACAATCCTATGGAGGCAGGAAAAGTGGATGAAGGGGGTGTTGACCGGCAGTGGGATGTTGAAGACTGTGATAGAGGGTAGAATGTTGGGCAAAAGAGGAAAGGGAAGGAACAGGATAGGGATGTTGGACGGGATGAAGGGAGGAAGAAAGTACTCAGAGATAAAGAGGGACCTGATATAGAGTAGGATGATGGATTTTGTGTTTTGTTAGGAGTAATAAAATATTTGTTTGGTAGTTGTGTCCATCCAAAAACCTACCTTAACCGGTAGATTACCTTTAAATAAAATATATGTATATATACATATATATATATATATGTATGTATATTCGCGTACACCCTAGTATACGAGTATAAATCAATTGGAATTGATTTTGCGTTTACGAGGGATTGAACTTTCGAAATATTTCGCCGTTAGCCGAAAATATACCCAAAACTCCCATGCAACAGGTATTACATTGAGCATACATACACAGTCAAGCAATTTGAAATAAAATTAGACAAAATGTACCTCAGATCACAGGACATTCAATGATTGGTGACAAAATAATATATCACATGTAATTTTCCTGTGAGTCCATTTCTCCTTCTCCATCGTTCACCACACCCACATTTCAAAAGCCTCCAATCTACGTCCATCCTCCTGCTTCAATGACCACGTTTCCACGCCGTACATAGCTACACTCCATGTCAATGTTTTGGCGAGTATTTCCTCAACAAAGAAATGAAAGGAAAACTTATGAGGAAGGACTAGTTATGGTGGGTGAGGATAGGGTATTTTTGGAAGAATTCCTAAGGAGGTAGGAAAACTGGATGAAGGGTGTATTTGTTGGCAATGGGCTATTGATGACTGTAATAGAGGGCGAATGTTAGCAAATGAGGAAAGGGCAGGAATAGGATTGGACGGGAGGGAGGAAGTGCATAGAGATGAAGAAGGGTTTGATGTTTAGTTGCTGGATTGTGTTTTGTTAGGAGTCACAGAATATTTATTTGGTAGTTGTGTCCTTCCAAAACTTACTTTAACCGGTATATTACTTAATAAAATCACATATAATATTCATAAATATACAATAGCGATAACTTGAAAATACAAATTCCCACGAACGTATTTGAAATCCAGTTACAACCTTGCGTACGCCATAACGATCATAAATGAATATCCATCGTTACATACTATTATATGTGTACGCAAAACCATACCTAGATACTAATAAGTAATATAAAACACTATTTGATTTTCAATATTTGGTAGTGAACGAAAATAGTTGGCAAATTTACGTAGACCAGAGCCACTTAAAGGTCACACTCTCCGATTGACACCTGGACGACATGACTTATTCCGATGTGGTCACTGATGGGGCACTACCGTCAGATAGTCCTCATGCAAGCGCCACCGCAGGGACCAATCACAAGCAAGTAGGCGGGAGTGGTGAAATGAAATTCGATCCCCCCATCCTGGAACACATTAATTCAAACTAATTTATGAAGTTCGAGGAAATGAAAAGTAATAATAAGGCTGGTAAAAGTGTATAATCGCGTTCCAGAAAATCTAGCAAATTAGTTTCTAGAAATAAACATCAGGAATATTAATGAATACTTGGAATAAAGGTTTATAGGAATTTCCTTCGTGTCAACACGGCATCGTTTGCTTTTCCTGCTTCGCTCAGGGCGGAAATATTGAAGGTGAGCACGTTGCAAAAGATCTACCAAAACCTTTTCGCAATAATGATTTCTTATATTAGTTTTAAGGCTCTTCAGTGCCCTCGCATGTTGCTCACGAGGAATAGCGAAATGATTACCGAGAATGAGCCACGAGTGATTTGGGGAATTCGGAAACAGCGTCTGAAAGTTAACGAAACCAAAGAGATCTAACGCCTAGCTGAAAGCCTCACATATGATACGGAGAATCCAATTATTGCACTGCAATTGCTACATATTACATAGTAGTACCCTGTAAGTTACCACTGGGGAGTGTGGCAGGGGGTGAATACAGACTAGACTAATTTTGACCCAAAATTATTTCCCCCCCTTGCGCGGTCGGACCTTATTCTGCTCCCTTATCATTGGTGGGAAGAAGGGCATCATAAATCTATCTGTTTTGCACTTTATTTCTCTAATTGTATTAGCATGATCTCGCCTACCGTCATACTACGGGGGTAATAATGCATTTTCAACATCATTACTAGAGAGACCTTCCAATTTATGCAAGAGCTTCAATCTGTAATTTAACAATATATTCTATTGTTTCAGGCTTCACTTCGTGGAAGTATTTAATATCCATACTAAAAAGAAAGACTCGTACTTTTCCACAGACTTTTTCGCAAGTCGGTGAAACGCTTTGTACCGTATAATAAAATCTGAGGAAAAGTACGAGTCTTTCTTTTTAGTATGGACTGTAATTAAACCTTCGCTCCGTGGGCTATTCCCTAGCCTATCTGCTCTAATATTTTGGATACACTACTACGTTCATAATAACAACATTGTACAAATCTAGCTCCTCTACGCTGCACGCGATCCAATTCGGCAATTAATCCAACTTCGCGAGTATCCCATACACTGGCAGAATATTAAAATATCCCATACACTGGCAGAATATTAATAAAAGAATTAGATAAAGTCCAGAGAAAATCCGCTAGATTTGTTAAAAATTGTTATGATAAAAACACAAGTGTGACAGGTCTCTTAGGGGATTTAGGCTGGGAACCACTTGAAGTGCGGAGAGAACAAGCGAGGCTTAGACTTTTAGAAAGGTTCAGAACAAACGAGTTTAAATATGACACTGAAGGAATTATAATGGCCCCACACTACTTAGGTAGATCAGACCACAAAGATAAACTAAGGGAGATAGATTCCAAGACAGATAGGTACAAATACTCATTCTTTCCCCGAACAATCAGTAATCATAATAGCAAGAAACCGAAGTCACTTTAGAAATATTAAAAACTTTGAATTTACAAGTCGGAACAAAATTAAACACTATAGAGATGTTAGGTATACTTTCAGGTGCATGTGTATGTTAGTTGGTAGTTTGAGTGTTTGCATGTGTGTGGGGTGTAAGTGTTCATGCATGAATGTATGCCATGTTTTTTTTTTTTATATATGATTTTGTCGTTATTGCATGCGATTTTTTTTTTATTATTTTTCTTTTCTAAATTATGGGTGGTGTCCTAGCACCCCCCGCCACACGCCCTTGCGGCGGCTTGCGGGGTATTGAGTAGATGTAGATGTAGAATATTCTAAATGAGGCCTAACCAACGAATTATAGCATTTCCTTTTATCATTTTCATCACATTTACCCAGTACTCTTCTAACAAATACTAATTTTTTGTTAGCCTGTCCACATATTTCCCCTTCATAATTCACCCACGATAGGTAGAGAGTGGTGCCATATTATATATTTTTTCAAATATTAATGTACCCTGGAAGCCACCGCTAGAGTGCGTGGCAGGGGGTTGAATACACACCAGAATAATTTTTACACCTACCACGGTCGGACAATGCTATTCTGTTCCCTTATCATTCGTGGGAAAAATGACACCTCAAATCTATCCATTACACACTTAATCACTCTAATTTTATTGACATGACCTTACCTACCGTAGTACGCTTGGGGTAATAATACTCATACATCTTCAACATCCCCGCTAAAGAGACGCCCCCGGGTCAACGCTTCATGCATCCGCCTTGACAACGCGTGTTTAAAGGATGCAGTTGCCTTTTCCTCAGGGGCTAATCTAATGGAACGAGTAATATCTTTATTTATTTATTTATTTAGTAAAAATTGTGCACATACATCAGGATTGCCAATTTATAGTGACACGTATAACAACAACATATAAGGACACAAACATACAAACATCAACAAGACTATAATTAGCAGTTATTAGAGATAAATTTTCATAGAAATAACAAAAACAGTGAAAGAAAGGAACAAAACCGGGATGTGGGAGTGAAAGGAGAGATTGTGCTAGTTCTTTCGAGAGAGATGTGTCAGAGAAAGGTTTATAAATGTGTTGGCTGGGAGTGAGAGGGGGTCAATGCTTTCGGGAAGGGAATTCAGTAAAGCGGGGAGACGGAAGAAAAGGGAACGTTTGGTGAGGGACAATCTGGGAACGGGTTGGTGGAATAAAGAGTGATCGCGGATAACTCGGGGGGAACTCTGAAATTGATAAGGGAAATTAGTTCAGGACAGTCGTTAATGGAGTTAAGGGTGTTATGCATGAGTTTTTAATCGGATTTTAGACGTAGAGTGGAGAGATTACAAATCTTGAATGGATAGGAGATGTACACAAATGAGATGAGGCGTTCAAACGCGGAATGAAGACTCGATGGAAAGTACATAGAATAGCCACTAAGAGACTTGAATGTCATCCTGTGTAATTAGGTCTCAGTATACTTCGCTGACGCTCAAAAGTTTGTTTGTTGAGCTAAACTATCCAGGAAATATTACCAACTGACCACTTGATGAGGTTATTTACTTCTCGAGCATATATGGCAAGTTCACTTACGAATACTCGTGTCACTGCACGGATAATTTCGCTTTCATTTCTTCAGGCTCGCCTTTTTATTTTGTTAATGATCGTATTTTATGGTAAATTAACGACCTCGTTAAAGTGAGATATGAATTTTCTTTCCATATGACACTATTTAGTGTTTTTTCGAGTGTTTTTTTTTTAAACTATGCCTTCGTAACCTCTCTTTTATATCACGCTCCAACGATCGACTAATATCGTCATCTACACAACACCCAGCAAGTCGCCGCAAGGGCGTGTGGCGGGGGGTGATAAGTCACCAGCCATGCATGAAAAATCCCAATCACATCACCTCCACACAAGTATTGGTTTGATCATACACTCGATAAATTTTAATCACACGAAAAAAGTACTTAAAGACAAGAATATTCATTGACAGGATTTGTATATTCAAATCATGATGCAGGACTGTTCAAAATATGGGTCTATTAAATAAAAAAAATAACGTATCAACAAATACATGCACTATCAATCCTAATTATCTCCAACTTTATTGCTGCCATATCTATTTTTATCTCTAATGGTTCGAGGAAAAAACGACTTATTAAATCTTTACGTTCTACAATAAAAGATCCCTGATTGTACGTTGGTGATCTGATCTACGAAAGTAAGTCGGGGCCTGTTATATGTCTTCAACATCCTTACATAAGTAACTTGCCTCAAATTTACGCAGTTCATTCGACCTTCTTTAAGCCTACGGTCAACTAGTGGCTCCCATCCTAATTCTTCCAACCATGTCGTGACACTACTACCGTAATCATAAAAACTTATCACAAACCCAACTGCTCTTCGTTGCACTCGAACCCACTATCGCAAATTTCATTCGGAAAGGATTAGTAGTAACACTTTAATAAACTCTTAAGGTAAACTACGTTGTGATTCCAAAGAAACTGCGGGAGATGCCGCAACAGTAACTTTTAACGTACTCATCTGCTGATGTGAATTTCAATGCAACAATCTCGGAGTGTAAAAATCATTCGCCTTGAAGGCGAATGATTTTTACTCACTCTGAAATTGTTGCATTACGTTGTGATTGTTGGTGCAGAGTGCTTTTTCCCACCGCATGCATTTTAATAAAAAGAACTGCAGGCAATTCAGCACACTATGTAATGATAACAAGAGGACATACGATAAAAAGATCTTTCGTCTTGTTGACTGTACTTGACTATACTTACTTTGGGGGGGCGGGGTGTCGAGCAGCTACAGATTTTCATTCCTTCTCATAAATCTTCTCTGCATAACATTCACAGAAATACTAGTAGTACAACTAAGTCGATGAGAATAAATTTATTGCCAGAGTTGATACATTCACTCAAAAGTATTCGAAGTAGCAACGTTGTGGGTACAAATGCCGCAGCCAGCGTGTTTTACACGGCTCCTACGTCTTCTGGAAGACGGCGCCCGGAATGCTGCTAAGCTCCTTTGTCACGGCCTGTTGTGCCGCGTCCACTGAGCCGTTCTGGTGGGGCAACGTCAGGGCTGTAGGGTGAATAAGGTAGGGTCAAGAAGCTCTCAGCAGAGATCCACGTGCGAGTTTCCTTTTGTTTGTCCGAGAGCACTCGCCTCACCAACTTCCCACACACCTTTCTCATGCCCATGTTTTCGGTCACAAGTCGATGCACATCACTTTTAGGGATGCGAAGTTCATCAAAAATCATACGAGCACTTAACCTGCTATCCCTTTCTATCAAAGCCTTCACTTTTGCAAGATTTTATGAAAATTTTTGAGATCGAAGGGCGTCTTTGAACTTTCGGCGTCTTCAACATCTTCTCTACCCTCCCGAAACAACTTGTAACACTCAGAAACACACTCGATCTATCCATGGCGTTATCAACATAAGATGCCTTGAGCATGCCATGAGTCTCTTTCTCGGTTTTGCCCAGTTTTACGAAACATTTGATGGCGAAGCGCTGTTTCGATAGCTGGTTCATGACCGAGCGCAATGAGGTCACGCTACAGAGGTTTCGCAAACAAAATATCTGCACTCCGCGAAGCCTGGGATCCTACTGCCATCGACCTGAAGCCTTTCCTGAGACTCCCCTTCCTCGAAACCAGCCAGAGAAACCGTCGCCCGTCCATTTATCGGAGAAGGAATAAGTAATGCTACTTTTGGGACAGGCATTGTGTGTCTAAGGTGTTTTAGTCTATGAGTATATGACTTCTGCAGGATCAGTTCAAAAACGCACCGAAAGAAATCGTTCGCAATTGTAATGGCCAGTGGAATGGCAAATATCATATTCGGTGGCGAAACCCTGAGCAATCATGGAGTGAGTCATCATGTTTATACGATTTTCCAAAAGGGAATCGACCCTACTCACCTCAACTCGAGCGCGCCCTCGCCAAAGAGAAATGCCGCCGTAATCGACCAGAACTCCACCGCGAAGTTTCCATCACTCGTAATACTTTGAACTAATCGAGAATTAGTTTCAGTATCGGGGGTCGATCTCTGAAAAGCTACATGCCAGTTTAGAAGTCCCTATCATTTGCATTAACACACTCTGCTGACGTCTAAACAGGCATAAATGACGCAGTGCCTTGTTACTTGCCTGAATTACGCAGTGAGCGAATCAGAAATTTTTATATTGCACATAACAGTCTTTTCAGAAGACTTTAAATCAACTTGTTACTTTGATAAACGGGTTCTCGCAATATTTATGGAAATAAGGAACCATGGAAACTAAGGAGTTTAGTTTTTCTGTTGCTATTGTTGTTAAGGCCAAGTTGTTAAATTTTCAATTTTAGAGTGGATAAATCAAAATGCTGAACATCATTCGCCGTTCTTACATTGTTTTTACACCGAACACCGAAGTCACTTTAGAAATATTAAAAACATTTAATTTACAAGTCGGGACAAAATTAAGCATTGCAAATATATTAGGTATATTTGTAGGTGCATGTGTATGTAGTTTGTAGTTTGAGTGTTTGCATGTTACTGGAGTGTAGGTGTTCCTGAATGAATCTATGCCATGTTTTCTTTGTGGATGGTATTCATTTGCGGCTTTTGCATGCGGTTTTTTTTCTTAATTACGGGTGGTACCGTAACACCCTCCGCCACACGCCCTTGGGGTGGCTCGCGGGGTATTAAGTAGATGTAGATGTAGGCTTCAGCAATTCCTCATGGTGTTAATCTACGGTGCATTCAGTATCAATGAAAGTACAATTTTAATATAACCATCTGCTGATAAGTGCTTATTTCTTAAAAAATAGCGCGACTAGCGATTCAGTTGTCAAATGGCTGATTCATTATTAAATAAACCTATTCCCCCATTTCCATATTCATATATATTTCAATTAGCGAAACAACGGTCAATTTAAGGATTCTCCCGCCAGAAACGACAGCAGCGCCACGTTCCGTTGATTAGGGAGATTTCCGTCCGCTCGTTTTTATTACCATTCTCCCAAAACAAATTTGCGACGCATAAATTTCGAAAAAAAACATTAAGGTCGACTGAGATTTTGTGGAGTGGGTACGCATTGTGAACACGAGGTTGACCTCAATCCTCTGCTGCCTTTCTTTTCATATCGGAAGCATTTTCCCCTGCAATCATTCGCTGCTCTTTATTTTCAGCGGACGACATTTATATGACCACAGGTCAGAGTCCATAGCCATTGATGGCATTTTATGACCCTCCTCACCTCTATATATTTTATTTCTCTCACCTGATTTATTTTCCAGATTAACTGCCTCAAATTAATCGACAGATTTAACTTTCTACATCTACAAAATACCCCTTGTGCCACCACGGGGGCGTGTGGCGGGGGGTGTTAGGTCACCACCCGTAAAAATAGAATAAAACCACATGTAAAACCAACATACAGGGTGCGTTACAAATGTAATGCAATTATTTTTTTAGATAATTTATTAAAAAGATTTGCACAAACACTTGAAATTCGTCAAAGTACTGTCCTTTGACCTCTACACATTTTTTCCAGCGACTCTTCCATGACCGGTACGCGCCCTAAAAGGCGTCTTCGGGGACCTCTCGCACGGTCTTCGTCACGGCTGATTGGATCTCTTCTATGGACGAATAACGGGTTCCTTTCAGGGCTGTCTTAATCCGAGGGAACAAAAAGAAGTCTAATGGGGCAACGTCAGGCATGTATGCATGCAAACCTACATCTACAGAGATGTATATTCATATTCATGCAAAAACCTTTTTAACTTATACATACAGGGTCGCACCCAAAAGTGATAGGACTGATTTTTTTACAAGAATTTTATTGACGATATACTTACATCGACTTAATAATCTTCAAAGTATGCTTCTTGAGCTGCTACACACTTAGTATAACGTTGTTCCATTCCCCGTACGCCCGCTGGAAATTTTCTTTGGGGATGCCGTTGATGACCCTCGTCGACGCCTCTTGAACGGCCTTTATCGAGTCAAAACGTCGTCCCTTGAGCTGCCTTTTCATCAGGGGGAAGAATAAGACGTCCGGTGGTGCCAGATCGGAAGAATAGGGCGGGTGCGGCAACGTGGCAACGCCGTATTTGGCCTGGAGCTGTCTGACGACGAGCGCGCCATGGCACGGCGCGTTGTCATGATGAAGCACCCAGCAGTTTGCGATGGCCGGTCGGACTCCTTTCACGCGTTCTCGGAGGCGGGTTAGCACCTGCACGTAAAAGTTCGCATTCACAGTCTCCCCTGGTGGGACAAACTCCTTGTGAACCACTCCTTGACGGTCGAAAAAAACAATCAACATCGTTTTGATTTTTGATTTGCTCATGCGAGCCTTTTTTGGACGTGGGGACGCGGCAGTGTGCCATTCCGCGGATTGTCTTTTCGTTTCGGGGTCATATTGAAAAAGCCATGTTTCATCACCAGTTATCACATTGTCCAAACAATTTTCATCTCGGTTCAAATTGGCTAACACTTCTTCGGAAATGCGCAAACGCGTTGCCTGTTGGTCGACAGTCAGAATTTTCGGCACCATCTTGGCGCACACCTTGCGCATGGCCAAATCCTGTGAAATAATGCGTTGGACGTTGGATGCAGACGGACTCAACTGGTCTGCAATTTCTTCACAGGTTAAGCGTCGGTCTGTGTTCAGCAGCGTCCTCACTCTGTCCACATTCGTGTCGGTTCTTGCCGTCGACGGCCGTCCGGAGCGATGGTCGTCTTCAACGAGCTCCCTACCCTCTTTAAACAACTTGTGCCACTCAAATACTGTGGAACGGCTTAAGGCAGTGTCCCCATAAGCCTGCTTGACCATATCGAGGGTCTCAGTTGCCGTGTTCCCGAGTTTCACACAAAACTTCACGGAATAACGTTGATCTAAATTCAGATTCATTTTGTTTTTCGACGCGGACAAAAAACTTGCTTCACTAAAAACGGTGGCCTCACTCAACGACAGCCCGCAGGTGACTAAGGTTGGTGTCTGTCTGTTGCTAAGAGCCCCCTCCTCCTTACCCTGCCAGGCAGACCCCCCTCCACCAGGCCAGAGAAAATCAATCCTACCACTTTTCGGTGCGACCCTGTATTTGTTGAAAGTCATCTTCCTCGAATGCAGTTTGGGTCTTGGTTGAAAGGAAGACAAAATTTTAGGTACAAGGAAATTATATTTATGAAAACAAAGTTATTTGGTGGCTGAGTAGTTTCAGGCGTGATGTGGATTAAATTGGACGTAATAAATAACTAATGGTATAATTATTCCATTCGATAAAAAATAATTTCTCCAACCACCCCATACGTGGCTTCCAGGGTGCTATAATATCTAACGTATATTTCTATGAAATCTAATTGTTATAATTACAACTTAGAAATGAAAATTCAAATGATTTCATTTTAAAGCATTTTTTATTCAAATCAATCGGGATCAACCTTAATAACTAACAATGAAATACATTGCTCAATATATATTGATAAAATAAACAAAATACAAATTATTTACAGAATTAATCCCTAATTAGAATTGTTCTTCATATGCATAATCGCCAGTGAATTCGAGAGTACCCAGGTAATTCTCTTCGTAGTATTTTGTCAAATCAGCGAGATACATCTGCTTCATGCGTAGTTCAGCATTGAGTTCCTTCAATTGTTTTGCGCGCATTATCTTAATGTCCCTCACGTATTCTCTAGTCTCGTGCAATTGTCGCATTCCTTGCTCAATTGAATGTGAGAGGAACACATTACGGCGTTCAAGTGCATCCAGCTTAATCAAAAGTCCGTCAACAGTTCTCGCCATTGCTCTTTCGTTCTCTTCAATCGCCTGTTCCCTTGCCCTCATCGCCATGTCACATGACCACCGAGCAAATTGATGCTTCCTTTGAGCACGGCTCAAATCTTGCTCGATATTCTCTCTCACGTAGGCCAGTCTCTGGTTGATCTCAGTGTTGCAATCAGCCTGAAGTCTTTCCTTCGCTCGTTGAATAATGTCTCGTCTAGTGGGGATGCATTGATGTTGTGTCGCTCTAGCCCTCGCTTGCTGCCAGTGAATAGGGTTCTGTTCACTGCGGCATGGCTCTCGACCCGTGGCATATCTCCACTCATCCTCTCCACCTCTGTCTTGGATTGTCGAAGGACCCCTTCTTCTTCGCATGTCAACAGCGTCACCTCCTGACATGCTCACGAATCCGTATGCTCCCGGCTGCTGTGGAAGAGCTCTCGTGGCAACATACAGTCTCCCATCTCCGGAGGTGTGACCCACTTGGGGGTCCCATGGCTGGTCTGAAGGCGATGGTTCGCCTCCTTCGATCAGTTCCGTCACCCAGTGAGGAATCTGAAAGACACATTCCTCGGTGGGCTGACTTTCCTCAACCGGGGTGTCCTCCCAGTTAAAGCGGGTACCGGTCTGTGCTGGTGGGAGCGGCTGGTACGCTTTCGGGGGATTCGTGAGGTATATTCCCGTCAGTGTCCCTTGAGACATATCCAGAAGTAAGTTGTTGAAGTGTGCGTTTCGTACTCTCATCTCATTTACGCTGCGGGGTTTAGTTCGAATCAAGAACTTTATCCACTTCCCCGCTTGTTTGCGCAGGGGTTTGGGAAGCCTATCGAGACACCTTTCTGCATGCGTCAAGCAGTAGAAATAATCTTCAAAAGCCCTTTCTTCTTCTCCCGAACGCTGCTTCTCGTACAGAGCGCCACCTGTATTTCTCGTCGCCATTACAGCAATTGCACTTGTAAAGTACTATATGTTATCTCAAGTGATGAAGCGGACCGAAAAGGTAATTGCTCTTCACAACTTCAACGCTAATAGCTTTGTGAATACCGGTAACTACACATATGTTATTGCCAGCATTGTTGCGGTAGCTCCTTGGTTCCCATTGTTATAAATTCCACAAACATACAATAAAATTCACATAAAAATGAATAAATACAAAGTATATTTTTTTATTTTGTAAAACATTAACATTCCTCAATCCCACGTTGGTGATATAATAATACCCCCTGTTTAAATTGACAAGGCCTACAATTGGAGACATAATTAGGCTCCCTAATTACATTGGAAGGACCGACAAATGTTCCACGATACGAGGGCTAGACTTTCGAAGTAATAAGTTAAGTGATTTTATTTTTCCCGCGCACTATTCGTGTTAACAGTAAAAGGGGGAGCACTAATTAGAGAGTAATAAGTACGCGTTGTCGAAAATCCATATACACAATACCCTGGAAGGTGCGCAAAGGCGTGTGGCGGGGGAACAGTTAAAGAATACAGGATTAGTTTTCGCACTAAAAAACCTCTCCAAGCCTGGCGTCCAAACGCCCCCTGCCGCGTGCTGTTAAGCAGGATGGGGTGTAGGCAAATGTATAATCTATGATTATCTCTACAGCCTCTTGACCTGTACTCAATCCTTACCGACCTCTTCCTCTCTATGGTTGCTCGGTGGCATGTATACCTACACAATAACCAAGTTCGTCGGTTCTGCTTTTATCTCCACTAGTACGAGGGTCATCCGGAAAGTAGTACCCGTTCGTGAAATAAAGACACAAAAGTAAATATTAACAAACATAAAAAATTTTATTTGAAAGAGGATACTTTAAACTACTTCTCAACATAATCTCCAAGCAAATTAAGGCATTTGTCATAACGTGTGACAAGTTTCTGTATTCCTGCTGCATAGTCCTTCGCCGCCAGCTCATTGAGATACGCGAGGGACCCATCTTGCACAAATTTTTGCATAATGCAGATGGTGTTTAACAATTTCATGAACAATTGTTCGAGAAACATTGGGAAAATGCTCACAGATGTCATCAATTGTGACGCGCCGATCGTTCCTCACGAATTCGTCAACTGAGCTCACCAGTTGGTCTGTAATGACAGACGGTCTCTCCGAACGCTCATCGTCGTGTGTGTTCCCCCTCCCCATGTTGAAGTTGCGACACCACCGCCGAACAGACGACTCGTCCATTACATTGTCTCCATACACCTCCTTTAATTGGCGATGAATATCACATGGGCGAACGTTTCTTGCATTGAGGAATTTAATCACTGCCCTCACTTCACAACTGGCGGCGTTCTCAATTTTTTTAAACATTGTAAACAATCACAGAAACAACACAGGCAATGCTAGCGTCACGCAACTTGGCTCAGAGAAGGCAGACAAGCCACTGAAGCTATCTGACCTCGTCCAGCGGCTACTCGCGTCGTCAGCACTTCATGCGGCACGAACGGGTACTACTTTCCGGATGACCCTCGTAGTATTCTATCCGTTACCTGCTCTATGTGGACTACGCTTCTTCCCACCTATTTATTTAATACTATGGCAACCCCTCGTTGGCTCTCGTCCCCGCCGCTGTATATTATTCTATACTTATCACTCCAGTAATCCCAGCTATCTTTCCATCTCACCTCGCATAGACCTAAAATATTTTTTGTTCCAATTTAATCTCTCGCTTAACAGTATCTCATTTCCCTGTCCTCATCATTGTCCTAACATTCCACGTACCTATTCTAACTAATGTGGTCTTCTTCTCCTGCGTCTTCTGTTCTTCTGCTGCTGGTTTTCCCTTGCAAGGGTTTCGTGGGATGACGACCGCGGAAGCCTTGCCTCCCCCGCAGCCGGGCACGACACACGGCCGATTGGGCCGAGCTCCGTAGTTGCCAGGACTCAAAATCTCTGTATTGTCCATCATTTAAATCTTGGGAATGATAATTGAGGTGGTTTCCCGTTGCCTTCCTCAATAGTGTTTTTAACGTGACACCATCACTTACTGGCCGCCCCAATGGGGTCAGACGCCATTGCAGCCGCCTCACTGAGGAACAGACGCTGCGTGGACTACCTTTCGTCTGGCTCCTAACCTTCGACCTATCTACCTACCTACCTACCCTGTATTACAAATTATTGTTTCAATTATTTTCATATTAATCTTGTTGCAATTAGGCAATTATCCTGGTGGCCACGGTCAAGTCTGGTCAACGGTCACTCATACAATGCACATAGAAACATGGACAATAAGAACAGATAAGAGAAAAATAATTATATAAAATGAAACTTTAAGATTACCAACCGCACATTTACCATTACCCAAGGGCTTGGTTCACACCATACCTACGACGCTCCACAAATGAAAATTAAGAAATTCTAATTTTCGAGTTGTATGCCTGGTGTCTGAATACCCTCTGCCAGACATTCGAGCATTTTCTTGAAAGGCGTCACGTAGATGCAGATTTAAAAATAGCATCCTTTCCCTATTGTCGAAAGAACCTTTCAATCTATCTACATGTATAATATGGGGCAGGAGGGTTGAGGAAAAAGAGGTAAGTTGAAGCTTCACGTCCCCAAATGTTGAAGCTTACCCAGTAGGAGTTATCGCTGCCTCCAACGGCCCAAGGGTAGAAGTACCTGGACTTTCGCCACCCTCCCCCCTCCCGAACTCTCTCCCCCGCCGTCTCGGTGAACAAGTGAAATGAATCATGGCTGCGAATCCGAGGGACGACGAGGAGATCCGCGCTTTCCCGACGCCCACGCGGGAATTCCTGTCGAACCCAGAGATGTGATTTACCGGCTACAGCTCCGGCACGAGCATCCCTCGGATTGGAGACGTTTCGTCGTCAACAATGAGAAGAGATGCCACAGTGAAGAAACGAGAGACATTGGTGGTTTTAGAACGCCATCATTGCGGGGCACATGAACATTCCTGCAAGGTGCGTTGCTCTATCCATCCCGATTGGCAGAGCTTTCGGGGTCACCAGCTAGTTAGGCAAATACCGACGCCAAGTTTCCCTCCACCATTATACCTCCATTTCCTGAACATTTACATATATATCTACATATTTCTATACAATACCCCGCAAGCCGCCGAAAGGGCGCGTGGCGGGGGATGTTAGGTCACCGCCCGTAAATTAGAATAAAACCACATGCAAAACCGAATTATGTTACCTCTACGCAAATATTAGTTTGTCTATGCACCAGACAAACCTTTATCACAAGAAAGAAAGTACTTACACGCAACAATATTCATTAACAGGATACGTAAATTCAAATCATTCTGTAGGACTGTTAAAAAGATGGGTGTATTGAATAAAAAGAATAGGATGCAGGACATCGACAAATATGTACACTAGCAATTCTAATTATCTCTTTTTTATAGATTTTATGCTACACCCTGGGGTACAATTGTTAGTTGGTTTACGGTGTATGGTGCATGAGTCTTGGAAGGAGGGATTTTTGCATGAGTGTGTGCGCCACTGTGGACATAGTTTTGCATGTATGTGTTGTTTTTGTATGTGGTTTTGTTCCTTTTTACGAGTGGTGACCTAACATCCCCCGCCGCACGCCTTTGCGGCGGCTTGCGGGGTATTATGTAGGTAAAAGACCCACGACTGCTTTCGTGAATATCTTTAACGGCTATGAACACTCCCCCAAATCCTATTTTTGCCTATTTTTTTGTTAATTCTGAAGCCCCCAGGAAAAATCTCCTCGTCTGCAATTTCTTACGATAACCAGCTCTCAGTTCCTATAATTATATCGGATTCGGTACTAGTAATAATATGGTGAAATTCGGCTATTTTGTTTTCCAAACTTCGGCAGTGGATTGTCACTACTGAGATAGGTCTATTCTGGATCAATTCATTGTGATTTCCTTTTCTGATGCTACTTACTCTAGGAGTTATATTTACCTGCTCATTCTCATGTGCTCAGTCCAATATTATATTACATATTCCGTGATTCTTGTCGCATTCATAAGTGAATGACCCGTGTAATGTTAATTAAGTTTATTACCACTAGTTGACCTACTCTCTAACCTACCAAATATGCTAAACTCTCCTCATATGCTCCTGAATCCTAGCCGCTACCATCTGCGATGCCACAACCGTTTAATGTGCTCTCGAAGGAACTTAAAGAGGCTCCCGACACGTTGCAAGGACAAGTTGCATGTCTATGACACCCACTCCAATTCCCCGACAAAAATTTCTCTATCGACCCCTTCAATCCGCCTCCAAACCATGCCACCACGATCTAATTGTGGCCCTATTGGGCAAAATGTTCAACTTTACAGGGACTTTAAACTCCGCTCCGATCCGCTTCACCTCCGAATTCAGCTCCCCGAAAGAACCCAGAATTTCATCGGATGCGCGGAGCGTGTTGCCGTTTGTCCCTACACGTGCTACAATTCGTAGCTTGGAGCAACGCACGTCACGTGCAGCCGCCTTCATCGCCTGCGTCACCTGAGGAACCCCGCCCCCTTGTATACACCAAGGGAACATCCATCAAACACCGCCTTCCCGTTGGACCCTACGTCGTCGTAAGGGAGACGTTATAGGGCGGACATTGAACAGCAAAATCTACCGTGTTCAAATTCCATCTATCTCTAACGGTCGAAATGACCTCATCTGTCCATCGCCTAACCTAACAAGTACTGGTACTGCGAAGGTAATGAAATTGTTAAGTAATAGTAAGGCTAAGATAAATGTCACATTTGGAGGACGTAGACTAAAATATGTGGCATTTTTCACCTTTTTAGGAAGTGTCATACAGAGATGCCCTGTAGATGAAGGTTGGCAAGCATTTTGCATGTTAAAATATTATTTATAATAAATGTGAAACTCCAATAGCCGTAAACAGTTTACCTTTCTAAACAAAGTAAAAATGAAATTAGTTGGCTAGCGCCACAAGTCAAGAAGGGGTAAAAGGTAAAAAAGGATAATGAGGTAGGTAAAGGGGGTAAAAGGTAAAAAAGGAGAGGATAAGAAAGGTGAATACGAATAAGCGTATTTCGGCCACAAAGTAGCCCTCTTCAGCGTACTGAAGGGTAATCGTCACTACAACACAAGTCGAAGTGAGAAAGGGTAAGGGCAATCCGAAGAATATATAGTGTTACATGTGTGGGGGAGGGGGGGGGGTGAAAAAGACAAAAGCCAATGGACGAGGCTGATGGTACAGGAGTTTGAAACGATAGGTTATGTAGTGAGGGGGAGGGAAAATATTTTCACTATTTTCAGCTTCGGAATGGCAGAAGTTGGTGAGAAATCCCAAAAGCTGAAGAATTACGTGTAGTCGAGCGACGGAATAACCCAGCCATGCTTATTCCGTTTGAATTCCGCGGGGTGAGTCGGGCCTTCCGATGAGTTGGCAGAAGAGCGGCGTGTCGAGTGAAGGGAAAATGCGAAAGTGGAATTTTTCTGATGACCTCACTATGGAAGAGGAGCATCCCTCCTCTTTCCATGGCGCATCGGTGGTTCAGTGGTAGAATGCTCGCCTGCCACGCGGGCGGCCCGGGTTCGATTCCCGGCCGATGCAACTTTTTTATTATCGCTTGAAGGCACTCACTCTGAGTTTTCATGTTTTATCAACTATTATCTTAATTTACGCTATTCACTCTTTTTGCAGTGTTCTTACCAAATTGACTTAAGAGGGATTCTGAGAGGCTGAGGGTATAGGTCCTAGAGGGAAGAAAGATGGTGCCCCATGAAAGGCGTGGTGTTGATGTGACCCCCAAATATTTAACTTGATTGGCCGTAGTTAGTACTGAACCCTCTATTCTAAAGTTTATGTCCTGTTCGCCACTTTCTTTGCTCAAAAATTCCAAGACGGCGCATTTGTGTACATTAAGCATTAATCCCCATGTGTTGCACCACTCCAAGAATGTGTCTAATTCTCTAAAGAGTAGCTCGCGATGTAGATGGCACCTTATTCCCCTGTATGCCACTGTGTCGTCAGCAAATAACCTGAGATTGCTACTGACGTGTGCGCGTAAGTCATGAATGTATATTAAGAATAGAAGCGGCCCTATTACACATCCCTGGGGGACGCCCGAAGTTACATCTATATTTGTTGAGCACGACCCATCGATGACTACTATTTGTTTGCGGTTTGATAAGAAATCTCTGATGCAATTTATTATTTTCTCATTGATTCCATGGTATTTAAGTTTGTGTAACAATTTATCGGGCGGTAATATATCGATGGCTTTCTTGAAATGATCAGTTCTACACTAAATCTTAATCTATCAGTTCTACGCTTCATATCTCTAATATTATTAAAATGATCTCAACCACCGAAGTACGATGAGACTAATAATATATTTGCAACATCATCCCAACGAATTCCAAAGAAACTGCGGGAGATGCCGCAACAGTAACTTTTAACGGAGTCATCCACTAATATGCATTTCAATGCAACTATTTCAGAGTGCCTTGACCGGGATCCCGGTCAAGGCGAATGACCTTTACACTTTGAAATTGTTGCATTGATTATCATCCCAACGGTAATAACCTCTGATAATGATTTTAATTACAGCCAAGACGAAGCCCTAAAGAGATCAATATTAACCATATTTTATTTGTTACTAAATAGTCTGCGAACCAGCACTATGGTGAGTGGCAGGAGGCGATAACTGACATTTCTATTTTTGCCCACAATTCCTTTCCCCCCTAGCGCGGTCGGACAATGTTATACTGATCCCTTATCGTTCGTGGGAAAAATGACATCGTAAAACCTTCTCTCCTACTCTTATTCTCTCTAATTTTATTCCATAGTCTGGCCTACCGTAGTTCGCTGGGGCTGATAAAACATTATCAACATTATTTTTCCAACCGTAGTCTTACTAAAAACAAATTATGGGAAAACTACTGTGAAAAGGGTGGTCGTAATCCACCAATTGATAAATCCATATTCACATATGATTCGGGGAAGTTTTCGGCCCAGATGAGTTTATTAGTTTGAGAAAAGATGACTTCTAAAACTACTTTGCTTTTGATTTTACTGGATTCATTTTATTTGCAAAGAATATATTGTTCCATATCGATTTTATGGTAAATTATGCTATTTCAGTTACTCTGGAAAATTTAAAACTTTTTCAAAAATAAACATTTTCCAACTGCATGCTTCGTAATAAGGCAGAAAATCATTTGGCGAGAAAAATTAAACCTAATTAAGATTCTGATGTCACTGAGGAGGAAAACGAAAACGCCTCAATGATGGGAAGGCCTAAATCTTTAGCGCTGTTTACGTTTGGACATTGGAATAAAGGCATATTCCCCCAGTAGTATCCGCAGCGATTGAGGTTTGACGCACGGAATCTCAAGAAGGATCATCTCAAAGGGAGGTTTGGTTTTAATATTTCTTACCCTGGTATAACAAAACAAAATCCAACATCCTAGTCTACAACAAGTCCCTCTTCACCTTTGTATACAAGCCCCTCTTCATCTCCATGTACACTTCCTTCATCCCGTCCTACAACCCCATCCCATTCCTGCCCCTTCCTCGTTTGCCTAACATTCTCCCCTCTATTACAATCTTCAGTATCCTACTGCCGATCAATACGCCCTTTTCTATCTATTTTTCCTAACTCTTTCGGATTTCACTCCCTCAACACCAAACCAAGCACTTCGTTGTATGACTACCTGTCCACTTCACGTATTCCCGTGAATCAGAAGCACCATATAAACTAGAGAGACTTATGGCCTACACAAATAAAAAACAATTGAGATGAGTTAATTACATATTATTCATAATTATTTCAGAAGACAATAACGAAAACCGTATTACACGCATTCCTATTTTCACTGCCTACAATCATGAGATGTAGATTAAATCAATTATATGACCTTTGATTGCTGAAGGATCAAAAATAAAAGATTGGACATGTAACACCCTTTTGGAAGTACGAAG
This sequence comes from Hetaerina americana, assembly GCF_022747635.1. Lineage (NCBI taxonomy): Eukaryota > Metazoa > Arthropoda > Insecta > Odonata > Calopterygidae > Hetaerina > Hetaerina americana. The sequence goes on from NW_027287316.1 coordinate 78,157,182, forward strand.
GCATCATCATAGATACAGAAAGATGGATCACAAAAGTTATCGTAAAAATAATCGCGAAAGTTATCGCGAGATTTTCCAAAAGGTATCATTATCTACAAAAAACACAGACCTAATAGACTTGATGGAGGAGCATTCATATTCAGTTATTTCAAGGATTATAATCATAGAAGCTTATGAATATGACCATTCTATAGATCCCCTGGCTCTAAAATAGTTGTTCTCTCAAAGTTCAATGACCAAACATTTACACCACTCAACACAGTATACGTAGTTGCCAACGATTTAAATCTCCCGAAAATAATTGTGACAATTTTGGCGTTGAAAAAATTGCAATTCATGTAAATAATTCTGTCAATTCTCGTCATATTCCGTCTTAAAATACTGACACGAGGTAACAGCATAATAGGCATATTATCGGCTGATACCCCAGAGATTATTACAAATGTGGATATAACTGAGGACATTAGCCATCACGAAGCTGTAATCGTAGAAATAAAAACTAAGCTAAAAAAATTTGTTGTCTCAGGCGTAACTTTGTGGAATTTGCATAACATATTGAAATGTAATGAAATAATTGACTTTGTAATTCCACACACTTTATTTAAAACCACACGACCCAGGTTTCGACGTTGAACGTCATCATCAGGTCAACATCAACGTCGAAACCTGGGTCGTGTGGTTTTAAATAAAGTGTGTGGAATTACAAAGTCAATTATTTCATTACATTTCAAAAACTAAGCTAGTTAAATTAATTAAGCAAAAACCGAAAGTATATCTATTCAATAAAGGGAATTTTAATGCGGTGCTAGATCACCAGCCTTGTATGCACCATAGCAATCATATTACCTCTACGCAAATATTATTTGTTTGACCGTGCACTCGAAAAATTTTAATCACACAAGAGAAAGTACTTTCATGCAACAATATTAAAAAACAGGATGCGTACATTCAAATCGTGCTGTAGAATTGTCAAAAATATTGGTCTATTAAATAAAAAGAATAGCATGAAGGCAATCGTATGTCAATACAGGCGGTCTGTTTTCGCCATCAATGTTTATCCTTAAATTATTTGGAGAAAACTCTCCGAGGTGAATCTCCCACAGTGAAGCTATGATCATCACAGTATAATAGCAACAAGCGACCATTTACCTTGTTGGCTTTTAGACGACATTAGGAGTAATGGAGAAAGCGCATCGGTTTGCGAATTGAGTCAAGGGACCCCAGGAGAGATATAGAGATGGAGTTTTCGAATTCGATAACACTTCCTAGATTTTTCCGGTCCCAATGCTTCCCAATGAATAATTTCCAGGTTTTGACAAGAAGTTCTCCAGCTAACCTATGAATAGACGTAGAGAATGGCGTAGAAAAGGGAATATGGAGGTGTAAGGACATTAGGATTACGACGGGAGGGGACGGAGAAAGTAATACGGAATGAGCGATTCAAAGGACAAAATCCCGAAGAGGAGGTTGGCACGGGGACTTGAACTAACTGATCGAAAGAGGCCGAGGGCCGGCCGCACCACGGGCGCCGGCGGGAGGTGGCGCATCCACCTCTGGGTTCGTTAACCTCCACGATTGCCCCCTTACCTCCCTCTCATTTTCCACCACGCCCTCGCACCCACCCACCCCCTCCCTCCCTCACCCCCCTTATTCCAACCCGGACAAGAGAGCAACAGCGTCGTTAAGAGCGTGGTATGTGCTTTTGATACCGTTATGCATGTATTTTGAATACGTTTAAATGTTGTCAACTTGACTCTTTGCATCGCTCTCTTGCTGCTTCCCAACCATAATAATTGCGCCAAAGGGCGTGTTTAACCGCGGACGTCGATCGTTTCGCTAAGACATCCAATCATTGCATTCCTGCCTCGTTCACATTGCTAGAATCTCACGGGTATTGATTTACGGTCACGCACTCACAGACGCACATTGTAGGTGTACATTGAGGCATCATCACTGCATTCAACTTACGACGACTTCAAACGATCTGGTGGTAAATCGCGCAATTGTAAGAAACGGATTATTGAACGCTCTTCTTGTACTCCAAACGACGCCATTATTATTAATAAAAACAGTTCGAACTCTTGCGGTACTATACAAACCATGCACACCATACGGTGCTGCCATCTTTGCATTGCATTCATAAAGAGTCGGGGTGTTTTATGCTCTCAGCTAAATCTTTTCTTCTGCTTCCAGTCCTGAGAAAAAATTGGGAGACGCTGAATAACGTATCATTTAGGTTTTCTTCATTTCATTCTATTTCATTATTTTGTTGGCGTAAGCTAAGGTTTATACGCTATGCTCAAACTTAATGCCTGATTTATGAATATTTCTAAGTTGCTAATATTTCTTAATATCTAAGATTTCTAAGATTACTCTGTTCAAAGAACATAAGATTGCAAACAAGGAAGCTGTTTGTCAAAACGTTCGCGTGGAACATAACACTCTACGGATCGGAGACATGCAATATATTGGAAAAGTTGACCAACGAAGAATAGAAGCACTTGAAACATGGTACTGGAGGAGAATGCTGAAGATTGAATGGTCAGTCAAAGTGGGGAACGATGAAGTATATAGAAGAGCAGAAGAGGAAAGGACCATATGGAGAGCACTACGGCAAAGTGGAACTAGATGGATTGGAAATAACTTGAGGCGCAATGGAATGATTTTGAATATAATAGAAGGAAAAATTGAAGGAAAGATCCCGCGAGGAAGGCCAAGAGACAAGCACATAGGGCAAATAAAGAAGAACGTAAAACAGGGAACCGATCAGAGGGCGAGGGAACTGACACTAATTAGGGAAGAATGCAGTAAGCCAATCCTAGGATTGAAATACTGATGACGATGATGATGTGTCTTGCCAGACAGCCAAGAAATGCATCCGTGGTTAGTTTTTAATGTCCATCCAAAATCTGTATCAAATGGCATTCCAACATAATAATAAAATATCTTGCTAATATTGAAATAAAGATCGTATTGGCTCTGCAACCTCATTTTGTGTTTTGGTGCACAGAAGAATTGATGTAAAATGTAGTATTTATGTCTATGTTTAAACAATTTCTTCATGTAGTAATAATGGTTCAAGAATTGGGGAGTTAAATTCTCCCGCCAACGCATCCCACTCGCCAGCCACTCCAACGAGGACCAGTATACGTAGATATGCAGGTATTACTGATTTTAAAATGGGCGTATTTATGAAAAGCACTTCGGAACGGTCTCCGCGGTGAGGGGTCGGGGGCGAGGGGGAGATGGGGGAGAGGAGGGCATGGAGGATGGCGCTCACCTAGGTCTATCCCCGCCTCCCCGCCCGCCGCGGCGAGGAGAGGCCCCGTCGGGAGGAGGTATTGGGGGGGGGGGCGGAGAAGAGTCGAGGGTTATGGAACTCCCGTGTGCTGGTGGTCAGTGACCCGTGCGATGGGAGAGGGGCGGACATTTTCCCCGGCACTGAGTAGAGAGGGAGGGGAAAGGAAATGGGTGGGGGCAGGGGGTTGAGTTGATGGATGGATTGCAGTGGAAGCATCCCAAGGTGGTGGAAGGAGTGAGGGGGAGGGGGATGAGATTGGAGGGGGGGTTGAACGATAGGCAGTCGAGGGTAGGCCGTGGAAACAACGTTTGCGGTCTTGGTATGTCTTTTCGACACTGTCGCAGGAGTATTGGGCGTCAGCATCTGGCGGCGACACCGGATTCTGTCGACTTAAACTACAAACGCGAGTGACCGTGTCATTTACCAATGTTCATAGCCTAATAAAAACAGTCCCAGTTCCTTCTTTTCCCAGAGGAAGGTGGTTTGCCCACCGATAATGTAGAATACGTGTGAGTGTCATTTATATTTATTTCTTCGTATTTTTGTTGGCCAGCGATATCTCGCTCTTTCGTTTAATTACATATATATATATATATATATATATATATATATATATATATATATATATATATATATATATATATATATGTATATATGTATATATATACATATATATATATATATATATATATATATATATATAAATGTATATATATATATATACTCATATATACAGAAACATATATAAGGAAGAATCTTCTGGCTATGCGTGCCACGAAACGCACTGTTCTTTTCCTGTATGATGTTGTATGAATTCTAACCACTGGCCTTTCCTCTTGTGTATTGTCTATTTCTCCTTTGGTGGGTGAAACAGCCCCCTGACGCCATCTCTTGGCTAAAGAATCGGGGCGCTTGTGACATATAAGACCCACGGATCTCAGGGTAAATTACATATCCTCGATAGCTCAAGTGGTTAAGAGCATCCGCCCGGCAAGTGGAAAGATCCGGTGTTCGAGTCCCGGTTGAGGAAATATTTTTACTCTTGTGATCCGTTCGATTCCGCCTTCCCCACCTCTATTGTGTTGGTCCTTTATACGTGTTCCTATCCCTTTTCCTTATACATGTTTCTGTATATATGAGTATTTATTCGCCGTTTGGCGGGATTTCGTGTTTGAATGTATATATATATATATATATATATATATATATATATATATATATATATATATATATATATATATATATATGCATGTAAGTTGACAGGGTTTTTGCATGACTGTATTCACCACTGTGGATGTAGGTTTGCATGGATGTGTTGATTTTGCATGTAGTTTTGCTCTCTTTTACGGGTGGTGACCTAACACCCCCCGCCACACGTCCTTGCGGTGGCTTTTGGGGTTGTTATGTAGGTGTAGATATAGAAATTGATGTCTATCACGACACTTGAAAACGAATTTAGATGAATGGAAAACAGTGTGGGAATATTTAAGAGACAAATTTTCAAGACGTGTTATTTTTTTCGTTTGTCCTTCGATGCATCAGAAATTCAGGAATCCTGAAATTTGTAATTTATGAATTTAATAAAATCAGAAAAAAACACGTCCTTACATCAAAAAATTTAATGGAAACTAAGCCTTTCATGGGGAGCACATATGCGGATCCGCTTTCAAGAAATTAGGCTTCATTAAACGGGTGGTTGGGAAATGTAATGAGAAAGTTAAAGAGAGGTGTTATTTTGCTCTAGTTAGACCTCATTTGGAATATACAGAAGTATTTGGGATTCTTTGGAGTTGTGTTGCTAAAATAATTAGATAAAGTTCAGCAAAAATCCGCCACATTTGTTAATAATTGTTATAAGAAGAAGACGAGTGTTACAGGGCTTTTAGGGGAATTAGGCTGGGAGCCATTTGATATACGAAAAAGAGAACCAGCGAGACTTAGACTTTTAGGAAGGTTCAGAACAAACGAGTTTAACGATTACAACTAAAGGAATTATTATGGTCCCACACTATGAAGGTGACCACAAAGATAAGATACATCTACATCTACATCTACATAATACCCCGCAAGCCGCCGCAAGGGCGTGTGGCGGGGGGTGTTAGGTCACCAACCGTAAAAAAGAAAAATACCACATGCAAAAAAAAAACAACACGGAAAATTACACCCACAGCAGCGCACACACTCATGCAAAAATCCCTTCATCCAATACTCATGCAAACACATACCGCAAAACAACTAAAAAACTGCACCCCATGATGCAGCACGAAAGCAATCCTACAACACGGAAGCCAGGACACAACAAGCAAGAAATTGAAACATCACTACCATATGAAAATGCACCACGAAACACTCTACCCCCAAAGAGTCTCTAAATGGCAGGGAATGGGACCCAACGTTGCAGGTAGCAGGAATTTGCCCCCGCGGAGAGGGATGAGGGACTGAAAGGGAAACTTAAAAACAGATGAACAGAACATCAATGAAGTCATTCGGAAAGAATGGGTTATTATAGCAAAACACATAAGGTTAGTGGAAGAGCATGCATTTAAATACAACTAATTATTTTTTAGACGCTGAGGGTGGCAAGTGGAATTTTTGCTATCTATAACCCTGCAGTTGCTATCCCGTATTGTCCGTGGGAAGAAGGAGTCCTTGAGTCGGCTAGTTCTGGCATCTATTTCCCGAATTTTATATGCATGATCCAAGCGACTAATGTATGTAGGAGTACGAATAATTTGCGAGACCTCGGTGCTGAAACATGCGGATCTAAATTTATTTAATAATTTCAATCTTGCATTGAATCGTCTCTCAGCCAATGATTCCCACCCCAAATCCATGAGCATTTCGGTGACGCTTTGCGTTTTATCGTAGGAATTTTTTACAAAACGGGCTGCCCGGCGTTGAACCTTCTCAATTTCCCGAATGAGACCTTTTTCACTCGGATCCCACACGCTGCATGCGTATTCTAAATGAGGCCTTACAAGAGCGTGGTAACAACGTTCCTTGACCTTCGAGTCACTTTTGCCGACAATGCGTCTAATTAATCCCATACGGGTAATATAAGGGAGATAGATTCCAATACAGATAGATACAAATACTCCTATCCTTGGACAATAAGGAATCATAATAGTAAGAAGCCAAAGTCAATATTGAAAGATTAAAGACATTTAATTTACAAGTAAGAACAGATTAAACGTTGAGTTAAAATTTGGTGCATTCGTTAGTTCATACTCGTATATATGTACAAGTCGTAATTAGTTAAAATGTTTATTTGTACGTGTGTAAGTTAAAGTGGGCTTTGCATGAATATATACGTCTCTGTGGGTGCGTATTGGCATGCATTTGTTAATTTTGCATGTGGTTTCATTCTCTTTCACGGGTGGTGACCTAACACCCCCCGCCATGCACCCTTGCGGTGGCTTGCGAGGAACTATGTAAATGTAGATGTAGATATGAACGGACAGAAAGTACCGTCCAATTATTTGCAATCCTGGACGGGGGGAGCACAGGGCATACGCAGATAACATGTAAGACACAAATTACTAATTCAATAAAGATCTTGTAAGTGTAATGCTGGTTTAAAAGTAATAACTATAGCACTGGTAGGAAAGCAGTGGAAAGATAAGGACAAATTACGGAAAATGTGGAAATCTTTCTCTTTCCCTCAGACAATTCGCAATCAGAAGGAACCAAAAAGTATGAGCGACAGTTGGAACCACCCAAAAAAAAAAAATGCTACCTGAAACTCACCAATTATCCTGATGACTGGTGATCTTACGCCACCCGACTCTCGTCCTTGTGCCGGCTGGCAGTGTATGATGGATGTAACAGCAGATGCCGTAAGGTGACGGGTGCGGAAATTTGGCCAACTTTTGAGGGCATACGTTGCCTTGTATCCTCTAAGGCGTGTAATATAATGATATTCAGCGACCAAGTTCCCTTGCCTTAAATAATAACCACGCATCTTATAAAAATGTTCACGAACATTTTCTTAATATACTCACCCAACGTCCCCGTCGTCAATGTCCGCCTTTTTGTGAAAGCTTCTTTGATAAAAGCGCAATTCATCTCCTTATGACCCCGCTACTCAGAACATCTTGGCCCACAGCGCTTCCGAAATGGGTAAACTGTTTCACCTGCTCAAGTTTATGTGTTCCTATTTTAATACCCAACTTAGCTTTCCTCCTTCTACTGCATAACCTTTGTTTTGTTCACGTTGATATTCATTCCATACCTAACACACTGATTTTCTAATGCAAACACAGCGTTGACTAAATACTCACCTCTTATATTGAACCATTATACTTTTAAACTAGCATCAGGGTGCAACAACAAAACCAACCGGTTTTAACTTTGAAATGACAAAAGCATAATAAATAGTTGGGTTCTTTACAGAACAAGTTTTGATTAGTTCTTATTCTATTGATAGAAATGAGCTCTTACGGCTAGTAATATATAATAAATGTGAAACTCCAATAGCCGTAAACAGTTTACCTTTCTAAACAAAGTAAAAATGAAATTATTTGACTAGCGCCACAAGTCAAGAAGGGGTAAAAGGTAAAAAAAAGGGAGGGGATAAGAAAGGTGAATACGAATACGCGTATTTTGGCCACAAAGTAGCCCTCTTCAGCGTACTGAAGGGTAATCGTCACTACAACACAAGTCGAAGTGAGATTTTTTAAAATTTAATTTTATTTTTTTTAAGCTCACTTCGACTTGTGTTGTAGTGACGATTACCCTTCAGTACGCTGAAGAGGGCTACTTTGTGGCCGAAATACGCGTATTCGTATTCACATTTCTTATCCCCTCCTTTTTTTTACCTTTTACCCCTTCTTGACTTGTGGCGCTAGCCAAATAACTTCATTTTTACTTTGTTTAGAAAGGTAAACTGTTTACGGCTGTTGGAGTTTCACATTTATTGTATAGTTCTTATTCATTACTTAATTTTTTTGAACCTTGACTGTTATCACTGACTCAATCTCTTCAACGATCGCCTCTGTACAACGACGAAATGAGCTTGAGACCTTATCGAAGGGCGTGAAGACAGAATAACGGGCAGAGATGATCTCAATGCACCGTTACAAGGGCCCTACCGTCTTCCAACTCACCTTTCTTATAACTATGAAGATTCATTCATTATCTCCCTCTTGATTGGTTCATGCAATCCGACCAGGTGAGTGAGTGAGATGTGGGTTTCCCGATTAGGGTCTAATTAGGTACGGCGGTTCCCTTTCGGTAGAAGTGCAGTTCATTTAAACGTAACTCAGATCAGATTACCCTTAAACATTTCTTGATTGTGTGCAAACCACCAAGAGTGCACTATACCGTTGCTTAGATGCGAGACTGAAGCACCACAGAGCCTTTGGTCACTTTCTTTAACATTACTCGTATATACATTCCAATTAATAATAATAATTTAGGGTAATTTATTGTTTCAACTGTTTAGGGTTCCTTATTTTTAACCCCCCAATACAATTTCGTTAATGTTTTACAAAAGACAAAATATGAGTTACATAGTTCCATTCCTTTCCTTCGTTCTCCCCGTTCCCACTTTATCTTCTGTTGATAAATCTATCGAATATTTTCCTAATCGGTTCCTCGTGCAGATATCTCCCAATTTGTTGGACGTTATGCAAATATCCAAGGATAGCTTCCAGTTCGGGTCTTTCCTCGGCATAAATTGGGACTAAATAAAGGACTCTGTCTGTGTATTGCCGTGTCCTTCTCCTCCATCATGCATTCACACTTCCCCTCCTTTTTTCCTTACTTTCTTGAGGCATGATCTAAACTCTCCTCATCCTGTTGAAATTTGCGTAATTTCTTTGGAAGTTTTACAGTTAATCTTCATTCTCTCCTTCATGTTAGGCACGGTCCGATTGTTTTCCCCTTTCCTAATGCTTCCCATTCCCATTTATCCAGGAAATACGCTTTTATAACCTTCCAGTTTCTGCCCCATTTCTCAGTTGGAGATAAAGAATGTTGGAGACAAAGGCAACGTATTTCAACTACGGGATTCTTTGTTATTTGTTGTTTTCAAGGTTCTCCTTCATCTCTCGTCTATGTGTGTGTGTGGGGGGGGGAGAGAGAGGGGGGCAGGACACAAAGAGAGAGAGGCGAGACCCCCTTCTTACTTTTCAATTCTGCATGACCTGTCTCGTTATAGTGTGGAGGCCTGTCGTAGAAATGATTGCGGTTCATTTTTATTCTCTTTTTTCGCATAGGAAATAATTAAATTATTTGGTGAATTAACCCTCGTTTTGAATTGAGTCTTCCTCCAGCATGCATCGAAATTTTCCCCCTTATTTAATACATTTTTACTAAATATTTTACCCTTTCCCCTTCCTCTCCCAGATCCTCCCTTATCACTGGCCCTTCCCACTTGGTGCTTGCACCCCCTGCCACGCACCTTTTTGGGGATCGCGGGGTCTTTCTGTCGATGTCGATTACTATCCCCTTCGTATTTAAATCGAAATTTCTCATTCTAATTAACACACACATCCACTCCGTCCAACAGCTAATTAGCGCTCAACTCAATTATGTGCGTTATAATTTTAAATAAATATATATGATTAATAATTACTTAAAGTTTCCCACACTGACCTTGCGTCTGTCTTTTATGTGCGTTTTTATCCGTTTAACCTACATGCACATAATATTCCCTTAATATTCCGGAGAAAGGGGTGTCTGACTGCCTCTTTTAGTGAAAACATTTAGACAATTGTGCACTCTTGCCTCAAAGTTCTTTTTCATATAAAGCACCTGCAAATAAATTCACATGAAAATACGAACTCTTGAGTAAAATGGAAATCAAACTTCTTTTTAATTTGATTGCTCTTTTTCAATTTGTATATCAGTCATTAGTGATTAGAGATTCAAAGAAAAATAATTAAATTACGTATATCCATACTATATGTTTATCGACTTTTGGCGGGATTTCTTTTTGAATTTTTGACAAAGATATTCAATTGCATACATCAATACCAATCGAACTGCCAATTAAACAAAAGGTAAGCGAAATTAGAATAGGGGACTGTTACCTCATCAATTCATTGTAATCAGATCTTATTTTATATCATACTAGTTACACCTAAGTGTCAGTGTTCATCGGTAAATATTTCAAAATCCAACAAATAAACAATCCCGTTGACGAGCAATCTTGAAGGAGGAACAGAAAAGAATTTATCAGCTTAAAAAAAAATTAGACGTCAGAGCGTGTATAATCAATGACAGCGAATTCCAAGGAATGACGTGGCAGGAGACTGATTTTTCCCCGATCATCTATTGTGTTCGCGGGGAGCAATAAGTTAGAAGTTATTCATTCTCTCGGCATTCTCGGGATTTATAGTCGGACGTTAAAATCGTTAATCTTCGGGAACGATAAAAATTTAGCATATCGGGAGCTCCATACTTCAGCGTCCACGGCAATAAAATAGTAATGAATCGCTTGGCTTCGGTCTGCTAGGGAAGACGACCAGGAAATGACATCGTAGTTGTTTTTAGCTTGAATTCCAAGACTGAAGACTGACTTGAGATTCCTTTCCTTAAGTGTTCAGTTTATTCATAATGGCGGTCACAAAGACGCCATCAGCGTGCAATATGCGATACCCTGGCTTCGAGAAAATAAGATCATGGCGCCAAAGAATGTCCAATCTTGAATGTAATCTTGTCGCAGCCAATTCGAATTGCAATTACAGCAGTTTGAAATTAAAGAGTATCTTATTACACCCGTTATTGACGAAGGGAATAGTAAGTGGTTTTGCAGTGGACTAGGTTCTTCTGCGTTACGTTCTGTTACATCGGCTGGGGTGGTCACAATTCAATTGGATTCCCATTCCCTACGGGAGAAAATTATTCCCCGAAAGCAGCCAATGATGCCTAACTAATATATGCAATCGATTTAATTCATAATTACGGAAATTTATTTTGACGTAAAATGAATATTATTCATAAATTAAGTTATCTGCCCGTCAATACGTAATACGCGCGATAAATACGCGAGCTGGAGCAATCTGGCGGCCATTTTGAGAAAAATTGCGAAAACACAATTTAAATCTCCATGGAATATGCAGCCTTGCATTAAAATATGATGATGCTTGCATTAAATCAATCATAGGATTGAATTACTGATGATGACACCTAAGACACAAAGTGCTGGTTACTTCAAGCACAAGAAATACAGGCAAAGAACTGAATTTGTGCAACGAGGGGGCTTCATGGCTAAATATACTAAATCATATTTCATTGCACAGCATTCCGTTTAAAATAAATCTATTAGAGAAGAATATTTATGGCATCGTACTTAATTTCGTATTTCTATAAATTGAAGGTTTTTAAGGCGCCCCAATAATAGAATAATTCCAAAGTTAAAAGTAACATTTTCCTTTTTAATATCGTTGCGGCGTGAGAAATATTTTTCTCCCGAGTTACCGTATCGCGGCAACGGCAGGTAATTCCGGAAAATCAGGCCGGCCTTAGATCTCTGTGAACTACGTGGTGATGCTATTTGTTGCAGTTACATTGTCGCTTTAACTTCCGTGTGAAGGTGGTCGACTATCTTAATGAATGGAGCAATCTGCCTTAATTAAACGCAGGAAGACACGCAAAATCGAGTTCCTGGAAGGTAATTGCTTCTTTTGGAAGAAAAGCCTCCCTCGCAAAATATGATGGGCCGAGCATGGAATTAAGTGAAACGATGAAAGAAAATGTGGCGTCGGTGGTGTAATGGTGAGCATAGTTGCCTTCCAAGCAGTTGATCCGGGTTCGATTCCCGGCCGACGCATGTTTTTTTTGCGAGATTATTTTAGTTTTCACGCTGTTCTCCGTATAGCATTGGCTTCCTCTACTGCTACCTCTTCTCTGCGTCTTCCTAGCCTACGCGTGGTCCATCATTAAATATTATTATAAACCCAATTAAATATTATCACGCAAGTTTTATTCCCGCCAGAGACTCGATTTTCGAAAGGACTTTCATTTGTAAACGTCATATGAATTTCGAAAATATTCGCTCCTGACGAATTAAAAGTGTGTGGGCTGTACACCTAAGCGAGAAATACTTTTGTGCATATTAGACAAGAAGGGGTACTTAAAAATGGACTTATATACACATACTCAGATAAATAAGTAGATTTGAGCAAAGGTTGTTTGTCGGAGAAAAATAAAATAACCACAATTTTCATCCCGAGGACCTGCTCTAGTACTAAGCCCATTGGTGTGTCGAATTAATACATCAATAGGATGTGCATAGTCCATACAATAAATACGCAAACTGATGCAATATGGCGGCCGTGGCGCGGACTATACTAGCGGTGCTAGTTGCCTGAGATCCAATGAGCCGTCTGTACTTGGCGGATCGTCGAGCTGTGCGTATGGTGTCAGTTATGTTAGTTCCTGTTGTCCTGGTGTTTACTGTTTGTCGAAAATCGAAATTGACGAAATCACGGAGCAAAGAATCAAAATCAAATTTTGGGTGAAGTGCGGTAAAAGTTATCAAGAAATTACTGAAATTTCAACAGCTGTTTACGGTGATAGTGCTCTGAAGAAAACATCCGTTTTTAGGTGGATTAATATTGTATACGAGGTTTTGGGTCGGCATATAAACTAACCATCACTGAATTTCTTAGCCTCACCAAACAAGACATTTCACGCCACCACAATAAACTGTTCTTCAATTTTGTATAAATTCTACCCCTCTTCACTCCGATCTGCATACTCATTCTCTCTCTATCTCTCTATTTCTTTCTCTCCCTCCCTACCTCGTTTATCCAACGTCATCTACCACCCTCTTTAACAGTTCATCGCTGATCAAAACGCACTGAATTCGTCTTCCTTACAATCCTCTACAATTCCTCTCTACAATCACATCTCAAAAGCCTCTATCTACACTTCCCCTGAACCTTATTCACCAAGTTTCCAAACCATATGAACCATAACCTTAATGTCAAAGTTCACCCTAACATACAGGGTTCGTCCGGAAAATAAGTGTACTGACTCCTGGGCTGGGCGCGCCGCTCCAGGCGCGCCCAGCACCGCTCTGACGGGCTGCGATTGGAGGGGGGCATGTTGGCAAGCGACGCTGAAAAAGGCAGTCGGCTCTGAGCTGTGGTGTAGTGAGGAGCTCTGTTAACGCGAACCTCCACGCTTCGACCCACGTCACGGAACGCGATGCTGAAGTTTTTGGAGCAGCGTTATTCCATCAAATTTGCGGTAAAGCTTGGGAAATCGTCTACCGAAACTGTCGGTATGATTAACCAGGCTTACGGGGAGTCAGCCATGTCCAGAAACATGATCTTTCGGTGGCACAAGATGTTCGTGGAGGGCAGAGAAGAGGTCGACGACGAGTCTTCGAGAGGTTCCCGATGATGCCTTCGCGGGAGCGTTCCAGGAATGGGAACGCCGCTGGAACAAGTGTATCGACTCACAAGGGTCCTATTTTGAGGAATATTAGCTTAAGATATGTAAAAGTGTAATAATATTTTTTTCCTGAGCTCAGTACACTTATTTTCCGGATGAACCCTGTAATCTTAAAATTCTAAATCAAGTTCTTAATCACCAAATTCTTCTCCTTGTGAAAGTTTCTTTGCATAGCGCAATTTTTTCATCAATATTTCTACTAGCTTCACCCTTTTAGGCCAATAAAAGTCCTACATTGACGGAAATTAGCCTTCCTATTTCACGGAAAACCTCATATTCTTTGTTTTGTTTACACTGGTTGTCAACGCACAACTATTACAATGATTTTTAATGTATATAGCTATGTCATATTCGTGGCAAATAGTAATGCACTATTTCACAGTTAACATATTATTATTCGCCTTCCACAGCATTACGCCTGATTCCACGAAAACATTGCATAGCAATGACTGTGAGTCATTGGCTGATTGGATAAGTAAACATGGATCAAGCGAAAATCTAACTGACTTGCGAAATTCCCACCTAGTTTCAATATTTGCCTCCAGTCATTCCCATGCCTCCCTTCGCATATCCTCCGCGTACATATTGAAAAATCATGGGCAATTATGGAGAGCTCACTGCCTTAAAATGTCCATCTTGATTATCCTTCGCAGCTGAAAAGTCTGAGCCCGGACAAGTCCACTTACCCTCCAGTCTACCGGTAAAGCAATTTTTTACATTTTGTTGACAAAACACTTCACCCCGAGCAGCTTCTTGATAATGATTGCGTCGCAACCAGTTAAGGTGTACCTATCATTAAAAAAATTTAAAAAATTACCAAGCTATTTTATTTACTATGGAAAGTCTAAATTCTACCAAGTCCATTTCCCTAAGGTTCTTTTTATTATCGGTAGGTGGTCCAATCAAACCAATTGTCAGGTTGAATACTTCGTTTAATTTCATAAAGGACAAAGGATATTGTCGAAGGTCGGTTGGATGGGGAGGACTACAGAGGAAAGATCTGGATGAGACGCATGGCAAACACATGTGTAACGAGAGAAGTGAAAGAAAACGATTTCGAAGATTTCAGAGAGTTTTCGTCGCCGCGAGTGAACAGCCACGACAGACGAAGTTCAGAAATTATGACCTCAGGCGATCATGAACGAAATTCAAACTATTCGGGGTCAAAGTTAGCCCCAAACAACCGTTAATATCGTGATTCACACCGGCTAAATCATACTCAATGACGTGTCGGGCAGTGGCAGGGAATTTTAGGGCAAGAAATGTTATAATGAGAAAGTTGAAGAGAGGTGTTATTTTGCTCTAGTTTAATTTGATTTGGGATATGCCGCAAGTATTTGGGATCATTGGAAGAAAATTTGGCAAAAAGAATCTGATAGACTCGAGAGAAAGTTCGCCAAATTTGTTAAAATTGTTATAATAAGAACAAAAGTGTGACAGGTCTCTTGGGGGATTTAGGCTGAGAACCACTAGGGATACGAAGAGAACAAGCGAGAGAAACTAGACGTTTAGAAAGGCACTGAACAAACGAGTTTAACGATGACACGAAAGGAATTATAATGGCCCCACACTACTTGGGCAGATCAGAAAAGATAAAATAAGGGAGATAGATTCCAGTACATATAGACACAAATACTCATTCTTTCCTCGGACAATCAGAAATCATAATAGTAAGAAACCAAAGTCATTTTAGAAATATGAAAAACATTTAATTTACAAGTCGGAACAAAATTAAACATTGCAAAGACATCAGGTATATTTGTAGGTATATGTGTATGTCAGTAGTTTGTGTGTTTGCATGTGCGTAAGGTGTAAGTGTTCTTGCATGAATTTATGTCATGTATTATTTGTAAACTGTATAAATTTGTGACTTATGCAAGCGATTTTATTTTCTTAATTAAGGGTGGTGCCCTAACACCACGCCATACATTCTTACGGCAGCTTGTGGGGTATCAAGTGGAAGTAAATGTAGATGAAGAGACTTGAATTAGGCCATAGTTGGGGATTTCAAATTTATCAAATTTTCAAAATTGGAAGGAAAGTTAAAAAACGTGGTCTTTGGCCGTTAATAATACCGTCAAAAAGATCGATTTATAACCAATATGAATGGTTATCAGTATGCACACTTAAATGTGGTAAACGCCAAGGTTGCTGGGAGAAAAACTCCAACGCTTCATTGGGTAATGTTCACATTAGGCCCAATCTTTATCTCCTTCGATTGGTGATGCAGCTACTCGATAAATGCCTTTGCTCGCTTGAATAATCTTCATCTTAGTCGCTTATTTATTTGAAAAATACTCGTTAAATAGACCAAACGTACCAACCTCAAATTCGGGGGCAAATTCCTGCAACGTTCAACGTTTGGTCGCATTCCCTGCCTTTTAGAGACTCTTTGGGGGTAGAGTGTTTCGTGGTGCATTTTCATGTGGTGTTTCAATTTCTTGCTTGTTGTGTCCTGGCTTCCGTGTTGTAGGATGGCTTTCGTGCTGCATCATGGGGTGCAGTTTTTTAGTTGTTTTGCGGTATATGTGTTTGCATGAGTATTGGATAAAGGGATTTTTGCATGAGTGTGTGCGCTACTGTGGGTGTAATTTTCCGTGTTGTTGTTTTTTTTTTTGGCATGTGGTATTTTTCCTTTTTAGGGTTGGTGACCTAACACCCCCCGCCACACGCCCTTGCGGCGGCTTGCGGGGTATTATGTAGATGTAGATGTAGATGAACCTCCCCGATCGCTACTTTTTTAAGCGGAAATGCATCTTTCAATGTGAATGCGCTTCGCGACCCAGAGGCGCAGAGACGTACTCCAGTGACACTGGATAGCCAGGATCCGGGACAGCCCTCCCGGAAACCTTTTCGTTTCCCCCGCGACGACCGTTTCGGAAATTTATCGTTCGAGAGGCCATTGTGACCCGACCCTGAGGGCCCGGGATATCATTCCGCAGCGCAATGCGGGAGTGTGCCGACTTGCTGGTTACCTGCGATGCTAATTGGCTCGCGTCCGCCGGCTTCCAATAGTCACGCCTCGCGGGCGACGTAGAGTAGTGCACGGGGTCACGGGCAAGGCCGTATTCTGCCTTGACTCGCTAGCGGGCCACACAGCGGGCAAGCGACGTACGTCCAACACCCTGATTTCCTTGATCTTGCACCTCCCAAAAATCCCTTCGCGACTCCCCTCTCTCCCCAGGTGGTGATGCCGTGGGTGCGATTCTCCAAATGCGAGTCCGCATATCTCAACTTCGAAAACGAATGCTTGAGTCAGTCATCAAATTAATACGAGGGCGGGCTGAGAAGTAATGCACACATGCTTGTAGATCGCGAACAAAAACAAATCGTCAGATTGGGTCAAAAGTACATCAAATTGCAATTCCCCCTCAACACGCATGCGCATATTTGAGGTCGTTAAATTCATCCAGTGTATTTTGAGAACCGGAAGTATGGAGACGTGTTCTAGTGCTATGCCAACGCGAGTTGAAGGGCTTGCAGTTATCGAATTTTTAACTGCCGAAAAAGTTACTCCTACTGAGATTATATCGCTATTTAAAGGATGTTTATGGTGACGATGCAGTCAATAGCTCTACTATGTTTCGATGGGTAGTAATATTTCGTGGTTGCCAACCTGGAAAAGCCATACTAGTTTTTGAAACACGCAGCGGACGTACGATCACTGCCACAGACGATAAACATCGCAAACTCGTAGATTTTATTCAAAATGACCGGCAAATCACTCATAAGCGTATCGCAAAACGTATTGAAATATCCAAGGGAGACTTTGTGGTGTTAAAGGCAGCCTGGTGCCAATAATCTTGCAACTTAACAACGCTCGTCCGCACACCTCGCGCAAAACTGGAGAAGCTCTGCGAAACCTGAAAATCGAACCGATTCCACACCCTCCTTATTCCCCCGATCTTGCGCCCTATGATTTTTGTTTGTTCCTGAATTCAACAGACACCTCAAGGGTAATCATTACACCTCGGACGATGGGGTGAAGGCAGCTGTCAAGTCCTGGATTCGAGAAAAGTCGGAAGAGTTTTTCAGTGACGGAATGAGAAAACTTGTTAACGTTGGGAGAAATGTATTAGCCTTTACGGTGAGTATGTTGAAAAATGAATACACTATTTTGCAGCATAAGAATTGTACTTTGACATACTTTAACCCCGATCTTGCTAATTGCTTTTGTTTGTGGATCACAAGAATGTGTTCATTACATTTCTGCCTACCCTCGTATTTACCATAAACACCATGAACACAGTAATCAGTATGAAGATCGGTTTGGTAGGTGATGGTAGAGTTCACCCAGAACTAGGCTCGACGGCGTGTGAAATTCACACATCAGAGTAAGGGGGGGCAGTTCTTTTCTCTGTGCCGGTTATGGTTTCCAAGGAAGATCTTGTACCCGAAAAATTAAGTAGCTTGGGTGGAGCTGCAGGTACCCAGGGTGCCTTGCCCGGGAATCGAACCCGGGCTCCTGCGGTCAGCAGTCGAACCCACTGGACTACCGTGACCCACCTCGTATTAACATGCAACAATGTTCAATAACAGGATACGTATATTCAAGTCATGCCGTAGAACTGTTAAAAATATAGGTCTATTAAATAAAAAGAATAACTTGAAGGATATGGACAATATAGATAAACTGCCAATTCTAATTATCTCCTACGCGATTGCTGTCACATCAATTTCGATCTCTAATGGTACGAGGAAAGAAAGATATTTTCAATCAATCCGATCTACTCTATCATCATCATCAGTACTTGAGATGTCACGTATTGAGAGCTTCAAGTTGTCAAGTATGGCGCCCGTCAGATGGGACTTTAAATTGAGTGACTCCTTGGGGTCGTTCTATAAATAATAGGCTAATGTTAACACCGGGTTTCACTCCACTCTTTCTTCTCACATTCTCAGGATTACCTACCCAAATCGAATTACTCGTGTAATCCTGGTGACGCGAATGCCGATCGCCTCCACTCATAACTAAATGCTACGCTCCACTGATAAATAAAACTGATCGCAAATTATTCGTACTCCTACATACATTGGTCGCTTGGATCATGCATATAAAATTCGGGAAATAGATGCCAGTACTAGCCGACTCAAGGACTCCTTCTTCCCATGGAAAATACGGGATGGCAACTGCAGGGTTATGGATAGCAAAAATTCCATTTGCCACCCTCAGCGTCTAAATAATAATTAGTTCTACTTAAATGGCACTCTCACTAACCTCATGTGTTTTGTAATCATAACCTATTCTTTCCGAATGACCTCATTAGTGTTCATCTGTTTTTAAGTATTTCTTTCAATCCCTCATCCCTCTCCGCGGGGGGATCTGCCCGCTACCTGAAACGTTGGGTCGCATTCCCTGCCTTTCACAGTCGCCTCGTGAGGGAGAGTGTTGCATGCTCATGTGGTGGTGGAGTTTCGCCTTCTTGCTTGTTTTGTCCAGGCTTGCTTGTTGTTGGATGGCATTCGTGCTGCATCCTGAGGTGCAGTTGTATGTTGGTTTATGGTAACTTGACTTTGGACAGTGCCTGGTGCATAGTCTTCTTCCAAGTTCAAGTTCCCATTCGATTCTCTCCCCGTAGATGGTCACCTGGTGACCGAAATACCGGTATTGGAGTTCTTCTTCATTATTTTTATTGGCTATAGGATTTTCTTCCTTGTGACAATATGGTATATTTGTTTGCATGAGTGTTGGATGAAGGGATTTTTGCATGAGTGCGTACTCTGCTGTGGGTGTAGTTTTCTATGTTGTTATTTTTGCTTGCGGCATTGTTATCTCTTACTGGTTGTGACCTAACACCCACCGCCACACGCCCTCGCGGCGGATTGAGGGGTATTAGGTAGATGAAGATAACTACTGCTACTATCTACTCAATGACGTTGACCCTTCAAAGCTCAGCGTGACGCAAGGGACGTGATGAGTTCCTTTTGACTTCTCATTAAGATTTCTTCGGTTCGAAACAATAACACTAGTGCATGAGACGGATACACAAACAAAGATGACACAAACAAACAAAGATGTAGATGAAATCTTGGAGTAAACAGGAGGGTGTGTAGTCCCGTAGGACACACCACTGACCGGTCAAATCACGACAACGAATTCAGTTGGTCTATCGATTAGGATTTAATCTGAATGTCTATTCGAGGAAAAGGTTAGTCGAGGTTTGTAATAAATTTCTTTTTCTCCAATACCATTTCTATATATTTGGTGAAAATTCATATTAAATACGATTTCCTTCGAGAGTTTCTTGAAAAATATGAATATCAAGTGATGAGGCATGAACGCTTCTCGTTGGAAAATATCCTTCAACACTTCTACATCTACATCTACATAATACCCCGCAAGCCGCCGCAAGGGCGTGTGGCGGGGGGTGTTAGGTCACCAACCGTAAAAAAGAAAAATACCACATGCAAAAAAAAAACAACACGGAAAATTACACCCACAGCAGCGCACACACTCATGCAAAAATCCCTTCATCCAATACTCATGCAAACACATATACCGAAAACAACTAAAAAACTGCACCCCATGATGCAGCACGAAAGCCATCCTACAACACGGAAGCCAGGACACAACAAGCAAGAAATTGAAACATCACTACCACATGAAAATGCACCACGAAACACTCTACCCCCAAAGAGTCTCTAAAAGGCCGGGCTTGTAAGAAAACAGGCGGCATTGGCGGATAAAACTAATTCCTTTTACCGCAAATGACGATTGTTACCTGGACATGGCAAAAGGCGAATTCGATGATGATGAAGTTCATCGTAGACGACATTCGCCTTCTTAAGCGTACGCAATGCCATCTTGCGCTGGTTAGGCCTCATTTAGAATGCGATGCAAGTATATGGGATCCTCACGAAGTTGAATGAATTGCTGAATTGGATCGCGTGAAGCGTAGAGGAGATAGATTTTCTAAAAATTTGTTATGATAAACTTATTAGCGTATCCAAAATATCAGAGCAGCTAGGCTGGGAATTACTCACGGAGCGAAGGTTAAAATAAAGATTAAAGCTCTTGTATATGAATTGGACGAATGTTTCTTTCGCAGTGATGTTGAAAACGTATTATTATCCACACCGTTCTATGGTATGAGAGATCATGTCAACAAAGTCAGAGATATTAAGGGTACAACAGATAGATTTAAGATGTCTTTTTTCTCACGAATGATAAGCGGTCAAAATCGACAAAAACCGTAAATGACCGCGATAGGGCAAAAAGAATATTAGCCTTTTTTTCATCCAACGTAACCATGCTTTCATTATTTCATCTAGCCATTGTTTATTGTCCTTTTTGTTACTAATGGCTCGTCTCTTATGCGTAGAGAAGTATTGAGGGCACCGTGTTGGTGCATGGAATTATCGAAAAGACGCATTCCGGCGGGGGTCTTTATAGACTCTTATGCAAAAATTATCACTCTTATATATTAAAATGTATGCATATATCTCTCGGGGATCGAGACGGTGTGGTGGCTAACGTACTGACTTCCCACCCGGAGGGCCCGGGTTCAAATCTCGGCGGTGCTGAATATTTGTCAGTGGTATCTCGATCCCTACTTGAGGTGCTTTGTGGAGGGCACTTTGAGTGAGTACGCTGTCCGTCGGATGAGACGTTACGCTGCGGACCCCTTGGCGCCTTTCGTAAAGAGTAGGCTAATGCCGACGCCGGGTTTCTCTCCACCCTTCATCCTTTCCTGTCCATCCCTATATGACCTTAGCTGTCGGTCGCCTCCCCTAAATACTACCACTACCACCGTGACATATTTTTTCATAAATAAGCACGCGAACTCGCTGAAAAATGATTTCCGATAATGGGAGTGTTTGAATCCAGTTTCAAATTCCACTTTTTGAGTAAAGAAAGCAGGGATTGATTACGTTTGATCTTCCTATGATTATGTACCTTGTGAAGAAATTACTTTTTATTTTTATTTCCTTTGAGGGTGGTATCCTTTGTTTTTCATCCACGTGGTCCAATCTGCCAATGAAATTCGGGGGCCGCAATGATTCCCCCAAGTGTCCCTAGCAAACGAAGTTGACTTCTTCCTTCCCCAATAGTCTTCGTCTTACTTCCTTCCTTTCCCCGTTACTCAAGTGGCTCCCTATATACAATTCTCCTTCGCGTCCTTAACAAATTAACAGGATAGCGCCTACACCCAGGCCCTCGACGACGCGGATTTCAAGTGAGGCCAGAGGGGAAGAGACCTCCCTCTCGGGCACCTGCGCCCCCCTTCGATGTGCGCGGGGAAGGAGGGAGTGCCCTCGCCCTTGAGTACGTATTCCCCCCGCCGGTGATGATGCCCACAGTTCCTCTTCCTCTCCCAGGAAGCTTGAGGCCAGGAAGCCGAGAAATTAAATCCGGCTCTCGGAAAAATAAAGAAGGGTGAAAGGATGGGGGAGGGTGAGAACATCCCCACTCAACCCACAATGCCTTGAGGCTGCCTCCTCTCCGATTCGGGTGTTTTGGCCGTTTGACCTTCAAAGGTATAAAAAGGGTGAAGGAAAAAGGGAGACGGGGGGCGGGTGTTGGAGTGAGGAAAGATGGGCTTCTGCCTCAGAGGAGGTGAACTTGGAGACGTGGACGGCTGCCTCTTCCCCTCCAATCTCCCCTTCCCCATCTCCGATTCCCCCTCACTCGCCCGTGACAACACGTCCAGTCCTCCTAATCCATCCACGCGAGCACTTCCTCTTCTTCGGTGTTCATGGGAGGAGAATCCACGTGCTGTGGGCATGCGCAAGCATCTCCGAAAGTTTAGGTCACCCCCACCTGCAAATGGGAACACAATCAAATGCAAATTCAACACATCAATGCAAAACCTATACCCACAGGGGCGAATGCATCAATACAAAAATCCTCTCAACTTACACCCGTGCAAATACATATACTTGTTTCAACTAACAAACAATTTCACCTCAGGATGAAGTAAAAAACTTATCCAAAAACGTGCCAGCTAGAATTTGACACGTAAAAAGGCGAAAATCCACAACCACATACTATAGACGTGCAAAACACAACGGACCTCTCCGAATATACCTTATGTCTACGCAGCTTTAAATCTTTTCCTAACTTTTAAATCGAATGTCTTTATTTATTTCTTTAATGACTTTGATTTCTTACTATTATGAATCCTGATTTTCCGGAAAAAGAGGGAATATGTCTCTCTATCTACATTGGAGTCTATCTGCCTCATCTTGTGTTTTGGCCTGATCTCCCTAAATGGTGTGGGGCCATAATAATCTATTTTGTGACACTGAGAAACTAATTTGAACACCATTTAGTAATACAGTCTAGATTCTGTGCTAGAATTAATCGATCCTCATCCCAGGGTATCTCCCGATGAATCACCGTGCCATCCGTGAACATGCGACTTCGATGTTTTCCTCTTTCCAAAATGCAAAAATGTGATGAGGGGACACCACTGGGAAGATGTGGACACAATAAAGCAAGAAACGACGAGAAAACAGAAAAGCCTAACTGCCGAGGACTTCCACGGGTGCTTTAATAAACAGTGGAATGGAATATGGAATAAATGCATAGCAACGAATGGAGAGTATTTAGAAGAGGACAAAATCGATGTAAACTAAATTTTTCGAAGAACGAAGGATGCGTATACACGGTAGAGGAATGTATACGCATCCGAGTTATCTTGATTCTAGCTTACTCCTTTTTGGATAAATTTCTTATTTCATCTTGAGGTGCATTTATTTGTTAAATGATATATATGTATTTGCATGCGTGTAAAATGAAAGGATTTTTGCATGGATGTATTCGCCATTGTGAGTATAGATTTGTATGCACATGTTGAGTTTGCATGTGGTTTTGTTCCCTTTTATGAGTGGTGACCTAAACACTCCCCGCCACACGACCTTGCGGCGGCTTGCGGGGTGTTATGCAGATGTACATATATATACCGTCATCAACAGATTGAAGTATTAGTTATTCCCTCGCATTATACGCAATAATATGACCAGCGCCCGAAAAAATTAACTTAAATATTAAACATTTAGTGAATT
The DNA here is from genome assembly GCF_022747635.1 of Hetaerina americana. Lineage (NCBI taxonomy): Eukaryota > Metazoa > Arthropoda > Insecta > Odonata > Calopterygidae > Hetaerina > Hetaerina americana. Next base: position 78,180,898 of record NW_027287316.1, read on the forward strand.
AGTCCAAATAACATGTATAGTAAAATGCACGCATTAATGCGAATGCGTGCTCTAGGGTCTTTGCAATTGAGCTTATCTTAATTCAAATGGATGTGTAGCCTCTATGCAGTATAGACGTAGATCTCTTAGATGTTTTGGGGAAATCGGACCTACAATCATTTACGCTGGCTGATACGCACACTGTGTTCACTTTCTCTGATTGAAAATATTCTCCAATTTTCAGCTTTCATTTTCTGTTTATGTTCCCTATAAAAAAAAGAGTGAGTAGTATATTGAGAAAAATGGGCAATAAATTTCTGAATTGAGTTATACCATGCTTGGGCCGAAAAACTTTGCAGCTGACAATGAAATTATCGTTTCAGGTTATTTCAGGAAGATGAAAGCTCTTTCGCTAGTTTTCTTCTCTTTACTCAGCGCTTGCAACTGCTCCACCTCGTCCGCGCATCCATTGCAGGTACTTTGAAGTGCAGTAGTTTGACGAATTTCAAGTGTTTTTGTAAATCTGCTAAATAAATTACTTGAAAAAAATAATTGCATTACTTTTGGAACGCACCCTGTATTTCACAGAACATCCTCTCCATCGCACGGGAATCTCCAAATATTCCATCTCTTAGATATTTCCCCCATCCCCATCGTCCACTCTCAGCTGCAAATAAAGCCACATCATTGGCTGTAGTTCACAAACAATAAAAACATGGCGCGCACTCAAACTGCAGAACACTCCATTGGAGGCCAGCGACGGGATGAAATCTCTTGGAAGCGATGGAAACCCGAGGCTTAGCCGATTTGCCATTATCCTCCACGTAATCAATCAAAGGATGCACTCTCGTCAAACCTGAATTTAATTTATATTTTTCAATGGAAAAAAGTAGTTGTTTTTGCGTATTAATAATAACGCGAATAATTACGTAAGAAGGGTGTTTTCATGATTTACGGATCCTTACAGAGGAGGTAGGGGTAAACTATGTCGAAACTCGACTTGTGCAATTTAAAGACATCTACATCTACATAATACCCCGCAAGTCGCCCTAAGGGCGTGTGGCGGGGGGTGTAAGGTCACCAACCGTAAAAAGGAACAATACCACATGCAAAACAACAACGTGGAAAATTACACCCACAGCAGCGCACACACTCATGCAAAAAAACCCTTCATCCAACACTCATGCAAACACATATACCGCAAAAAAACAAAAAACTGCACCCCAAGATGCAGCACAAAAGCCATCCTACGACCAACCAAGACAGCCCTTGCAATCGTCTGAAGCCCTGTGCCCTTTCGTAGGATTTGTTTTCAGGTGCCTGCTGAACGACTTCCCACAGTACTTACGCCGATGCACAACGCACGGACTGAGCACGGGGGAAAAGGTCGAGACGCAAGGAAAAAAACGAGGTAGGGGCCCACCGAGAAGCAACCCTAACTCCTCCAGCTCATGACCTTGGCGCCGGAAGATGAGCGTCCATTCCCGGAGGAAGGCGCTGGCTGGCGTCTCAGCTCCGCTCCGAGAAAGAGGGGAGGGGAGGGAGGTGAAAAAGGGGAAGGGTGAGAAGGGGGGTGGAGAATGGTGGCCGAGGGTGAGTGGTAGGAGGTACGGGGTTGGAGGGGGTGGACATTCTTCGGGGGGGTGGATATTCTTCAATTTAATAACGGGTGGAGCGCCCACCCGACTCAAACTGAGGATGTGAGTGGACGCAAAGGCGATTTGACGATCTGGCTCCATCGCTCGAAGACGCGAAGTCTGGAGACTTGAAACAAATTTACCTACACGGTCTTCGTTCCTAAGTGAGAGAGGGACGCACGTCATGGATTGCTACGGCAACGCCGCGATTTTCCTCCCATGAAAGGGAGTTTGAGAAGAGTTGGTTGGATTGCGCACATTAAGTCCCACAAGGAGGCGCGATAGGTCCCCTCATTCTTCCTAAATTTGCGTTGCTCGGTGGACATAAGCTCATGCGTTTGCGGCAACATTGGAATTATTTTTTGCGACAGGTTGATATCTAGAGAAATAATCCCGGCCTCTTAGAATTCAGACAATATTTCGATTTGATTTAGGGAATGGGAGTTGAAACGGGAAGTACATATTTGAGACTCTTTCCCTAATACATATACATGGTACCCTACAACCTACCTCGAGGGCGTCTGTCAGGGTTGATTCAACACTAGGTATGCAATATAAAAAAATAGAATTTATCAATTGTTATTTGCTAATACATGTGCAAATTAATTCAAACCATTTGAACTATAGGAACAAGCACTGTAAATTTTATTAAATTAATAAAAATATTACTTTTTCTCCCCTAAGCGCGGTATTTTACAGTAACTCTGATTCCTTATCATTCATTGGAAAAAGGACATATCAAACCTATCTATTCTACACTTAATCTCTAGGATTTCATGCTCTCTCCTGCCGTAGTGGGATAGGGGGTAATAATAAATTTTCGACGTGACCGCTAAAGCTTGACCTGCTTCCAATTAATGCAAGAAATTAAATCTGTACTTGAGCCTTCGCTCCATGATTGAACCCAACCTAGTTCTTCTGATAGTCCAGATAAACCATCAATAATAATCTAAGGTTATTGAAGCAGCGTTTTATAAATTTTTAACTCTCCTACATTCCACGCGATCTATTTCGGCTATAAAACCGAATTCAAGTGAATCACACATTCCAGCATCATATTCTAAATTATGCCTAGATTGCAAAAGATAAGATTTCTCGTCAGCCTCATAATCTCTCCATACTTCCCCAATACTCTTCCAATCCTCGTAGATCTTCATTAGAGGTCTCCAAATATTCTGTAACACATTAAGTCGTGCAGTAGAGTGTTACATGGATGTCAGAGGTTGTCGAAGACGCTCAACTTCCTATTGACTTTGAAAATTTTGCGGTTTCATCAAGGGGAAATGAGAGGGGAGACAGAGAGAGAGAAAGATCCAGGATATTCGAAATAAACGACAACCTCCCCCGAGGGCGAATAGAGTCCAGAGGAGAGGATCGCCTCTACGAAATATGTATTCTCCCGAACAGACTGCAAGTCCGGACCGCAACTTGGCCCTGTGACGCCTCGAGAATTGCTGCAACACCGCACTCGGATGAAAAGAATCACTTATTCAGAGGGCTCTTTTGAATATCCGCGTTGAAGAGGGCAGTGATTGACGGCAATCGGAAACAGCGGGATGAGAAAGCGATTTCGACAACAAAATACCATCTTTTCAGCATCATCACGTCGTATTTAAACGATTGTCATTTCATTCCCTGAATAATGGAGGTAAGTTTTATTTGTCACCATAAATATGCGTGCATTTCAATATGATGACTCATAAAAATAATAAAAACGCCAATGAATAACACAGAGTATCTTCAAGACACCTGTGGTAAACAATATCATCATTTTATAAGACGTAGTATTAATTTGTCTCGCGTGATGGCCAATGATAAGGACGTAGGTGCGTACCATGGCCTTTGGCAGGGTGAAACCAATGGTATTTTATGTAAATTCAGAGTACGTAACTTGATATACGGGGATCGAGATGGTGCGGGGGCTAACGTACTGGCTTCCCACCATGAGGGCGCGGGTTCAAATCCCGGCGGTGTTGAATATTTTTCAGAGGTATCTCGATCCCTACTTGAGGTGCTTTGTGGAGGGCACTTTGAGTGAGTACGCCGTCCGTCGGATGGGACGTTAAACTGCGGACCCCTTGGCGCCTTTCGTAAAGAGTAGGCTAATGCCGACGCCGGGTTTCTCTCCACCCTTCATCCTTTCCTATCCATCCCCTATGGCGCAAATGACCTTAGCTGTCGGTCGCCTCCCCTCAAAACTACTACTACTACTTGATATACGCACTGGCAATCTCGATGAGGGAAATATTTTTCCTACAAGTTTACAAATGCGCACTTAAGGATACGTACTGTCCAGGTTGACTTTGACGCGTATATAGTATGTTACTGTTGCACTGAAATACACATAAAATTGTAAATATAAATAATAATATATAAATGTACTCAAAGCTCTAAGATCACTTAAGCCATTTTTTTATTAAAATAAAGGAAATAGCTATTTATTTGACAGTTAATTGCACTTATTATTCGCACAAAACACTAATAATGATAATTTTATGCATTAATAAAATGATTTTATGTGGAATATCAATGGTACATTGACTAACCTGGTACGAGTGTCAGTCATGAGTGCGTAACATTCAATTTGTCATGCAACATTCAGGAATTCATTATTATCACAAAAAATAAAATTTTAACGCACTGATCTGTAAAAATATCACAGTTAACAAAAGATGCGCGTTTTGCACGGAGAAAAAAATCACTATTCCCGTATATAATAAATTTCGGGATATATACATTAGCACACAATTGTTTGTCCAGTATTTCGATTGTTATTAATAGGTCATCTACTGGTTAGGGAAGGTTTTGGATGGACAAAAACCACCAAATAATTCTCTTATCTCTCCTTACAAAACACAACCTAACATCCTACTCTACAAAAGAGTCCCTCTTTCCGTATACTTCCCTCCTCCCTTCATTCCTTCCAGCATTCCCTATCCAATTCCTGCCCTTCAATCGTTTGCCCAACATCCTCCCCTCTATTACAGTCTTCCTCATCCCACTGCCGATCAATACACCCTTCATCCATTTTTCCTGTCTCCTTATGATTTCTCCCAACAATACCCACTCCTCCACCATCACGCCTAGCGTCACCTCATTTGTTTTCTTTTTCTGGTCACTTCAAATGTCCCATCCTTCTACAAACTCAAATTTAAACTCTCCAATATAGATCTATAATTTTGCATAAACGACCATGTTTCCACGTCGTCAAAATCTATATTAAAGTTTTAACGAGACTTTTCTTAAAATCCTCAATCAAAATTCTTTTCAAGTGATTCGATATGAAGATTAAAATCAAAGTTCCACTCTTAGCGAAAGAGCGAAAGACATTAAAGGTCATGGCGATCGGATGTGGAAGAATAAACCGCCTTGAAAGCCGCACTCGCGTAAGCGAGCTTCAACCTTGTGGCGAAATGAGTGGCCTTCAGAGAGTAGCCCTCTAATTGAAAACACGCACCCTCATTATTCCAGATTGAATTGACAATTAGATGAGGGTTGAACACGCACAAGTTTTGAAAAACAAGGACGTTCGAGTGGATACATTTGACCCACATCTGCTTCCACGCAATACCCCTCTAGCCACCGTAAAGGCGTATGGTGGGGGCTGTTTGAGCGCCTGCATTTTATGCTTAAATATTGATTCGTTCAAATACTACTACGTCCAATAAATGCGCGAACTGAGGCCATAAAAACTTTATTTTGAAATATCTAGTCTACATCTATTTTGTCCCCTCCAAAGTCCTCTCCATTCGTAGGCTATGCATTTCTTATTCCATCACTTAATGAATATCAGGAATCTCAGATTGCACCAGTTCTCGCATTTAGTGCACAGACTACGTATATAAATGTTTTCACTTATATTAATGAGTCTGTGACAGAGTCTATTTTATCTTATTTTATCACGATGTTCTTTTCTTCCAATATTATTTGATGACATAGTAATTCCCTCTATTTTGCAAGAAAACTCAGGTATCGAGGACGTTGGAAAATGTCGGATTAAAAAGTCTTGCCTTTTCTTTTAGTAAATCAATGGCTCCCCGACATAATTCCTCCATTACGCGCTTATTTTCATCTCGTGAAAAATTTAAAAACAAATCTAGAGGATGTCCTCCGAATATTTTTCAATTCTCTAATTACAATTTTCCCTCACCCCATCCAAAATGCGTACTTCGCCCGTATACCGAAAATGTGATCCAAGTAATGCGGGGTGACATTTTAATTTAACACTTACGTCACAATTTCCTACTGCTCGTCTCGTGAAACTTACTTCTTTCCGAATTAGCTAATAAAAAGTTAGGGGCCATGAAAAGAATACTTGGGAAATGTAATGAGAGAGTCAAGGAGCTTTGTTATTTCACGTTAGTTAGGCCCCACCTTGAGTATGCTGCAAGTGAATGGGGTCCTCATAAAGTAGGCTTAATTTTTGAACGAGATCGAGTGCAATGAAGAGCAGCTAGATTTGTGATAAGTTGTGAACAAGGTAGCAGTTTTACGATACTATTGGAATAATTAGAATGGGAGTCACTAGTTGACTGTAGGCTTAAATACAGGTTTAATTTAGTGTGTAAAATTGAGGCAGGTTACTCATCTGAGGATGTTAAGGGTGCATTACAGACCCCCACTTACTACGGCAGAACAGATCACAAACGTAAAATCAGGCAGAGAGATATAAGTAGGGATGGATTCAATATGAAGTTCTTTCCTCATACCGTTAGCGATAAAAAATAGATATGACAGCAATTATGCAGGAGATAATAAGAATTGATAGTGTATACTACCTTGATCAAAAAGTTCCCGGAATAACCACCGTGTGGCGCTCCCATCGTTCCGATTTGAGTTCTGTTTTTTTGTTAAATTGGTACATCTGTTTTTGATATTCCCTTTAAATCTTAGTGTCATAACTTGACATTTGCAAAAGTTACGTAGCCAAGAGTACATCTATCTCTGTGTGTGTTGGCGATTTTTTACAATTTCAGAAATGGATTTAAATTTGCAACAACGAACTTGTATTGAATTTTGCGTAAAAAACGGATTTAGTGGCGCACGGACGTTGGAAATGTTGGAAAAGTGTTTCGGAAACGATTCTCTAAAAAAAACGGTCGTTTACCAGTGGCACGAGCGGTTCAGAAGTGGTCGTGAGTCAATCGAAGATGATGAACGCAGTGGCAGACCATCGACATCGAAAGTCGGTGAAAAAATTGATAAAGTAAAAGAAATGTTGGTCAATAACCGCAAATTAACCATCAGAGAAATAGCGGAGGACTTGAACATTGCCTATGGATCCGCCCAAGACATTGTGGTTAATGATTTGGGTTTCCGTCGTGTAGCAGCAAAGTTGGTGCCAAAAGACCTCAATTTCATGCAAAAAAGAGACCGTGTTGACGTCGCAAAAGACATGATTTGCGAGGCTGAATCCGATCCCACATTCATCAAAAGGATCATTACTGGAGACGAGACGTGGGTTTATGAGTACGACACGCAATCCAGACATCAGGGAAGTGAATGGCGTTCACCAAATGAGCTGAGACCAAAAAAACCACGTCGTTTTCAGTCAAAAAAGAAGGCAATGCTGACGGTTTTCATGGATTACAACGGTGTAGTGCATCATGAATTTTTGCCAGAAGGCCAGACAGTAAACAAAGAGTATTATTTGGGCGTTATGAGACGTTTGCGTGAAGCAATTCGCCGAAAGAGACCAGAAATGTGGGCAGAAAACTCGTGGATTTTGCACCATGATAACGCACCGTCGCACAGTGCTATCATTATTCGTAATTTTTTGACGAAAAATGCAACAAATACCATCCAACAGCCACCGAATTCACCTGATTTGGCTCCCTGTGACTTCTTTCTGTTCAATCGAGTTAAAAAACCATTACGGGGAACGCGTTTTAGCAGCCGAGAGGAAGTAATGGAAAAATCGCAGGAAGCACTGATGGACATACCGAAAACCGAATATAAAAAATGTTTCGAGGATTGGATCAAGCGCTGGCATAAGTGTGTTGCAGTCGATGGGGATTACTTTGAAGGGGACAATATAGATTTAGATGAATAAACTTGTATTTTTAATTTTCTGAATAAATTCCGGGAAATTTTTGATCAAGGTAGTATATCTGTCGATATCCTGCGTGTTATTTTTTTTATCTAAAAGACCCATTTTTTAACAGTTCTGCATAATGATTTGAATATGCGTATCCAGTTATTGAATATTATCGCATGTCAGGAATTTCTTTCGTGCGATTAAATTTTTTCGAGCGCATAATTACAGTAATATTTGGGTAGAGGTAACGCGATTGTGATTATGCATTCATGGTTCGCGACCTAACACCCCCCGCCACGCGTTATTGCAGCGGATTACGGGGTGTTGCGCAGATGTAGATGTAGGATTGGCCAGCGCAGTCTTCCGATGTTATGTCCCATAAAAAGTTTAATATAAGCGTCCTAGTATTTACCTTGCTCCAAGTTGCTCAATTCGGCGCCATGTATCTTCTAGTTAATACTTTGCCACTTTTTTCTTTAACAATTTATAAAGAGTGCCCTTTTTGATATTTAACTCTGATTTCCATTTCATATTTTCCATAGTCTTCTCGCGTTTGACCACCAGTTGTCTTCAGGCTATCGATTAGTTTCATGATATACCCTTAAACTTCACACAACGGTACTCCTATGCCCTGATTAACATCCTCTTATTTTTCTAGTGCCCCTATTACGAGCACAAAATAAATATCTTTAACAAAGGCCAATTAAAAAATGAGGTCCCATGGTGTAATGGTTAGCACTCTGGACTCTGAATCCAGTGATCATTCAAATCATGCATTTCAATTTTTTTGAATGCATTTCAATGCAGTTCAAATCTCGGTGGGACCTATAACTTTTACTGGCGACCATTGGTTTGAATTCATTTTAAACTCATCTTTGGATATCTTTAGGAAAGGGTAATGGACCAGATGTTTCTCTCCTTTGGCACTTGCTCCGAAGGTGTACGCCCAACTAAACGTAAATACAAAAATCTGTTATTTTTGCTTCTTATTCACCAGATCGGAAATCTCTCTCTACCAAAGTTATTAGCTCCCTTGAAAATTTTAACCTTAACAAATGTTTACAATTCGTTATTATCACAGCACTATTTCCCAAGTCAATGGAAGCGAGCCTAGATCAAACATAAATGGAGAAATTCTCAAGAGAGGAAAGAACTCAGTCCTATTCCCTTCCTTCCAATCGTACATCTAAAACCTTGAAAACATTTCTCCACGAACAAACTATTTAATTCATAAAGGATATTTACATTCTTTACCTATCACAATCGGCATTTTTCCATGGATGCTGCTACTGCTTTAGTCAAAATAACTGATTATATACGACGCACAAATTACTATGACTACTTCAGCCATTTTTTTCGAATTTCACTTTTTAATCTTTTTCTATTACTCTTGTGTATTTTGATTTTTTTCCTTCTTCCCCCTAAATATGATATTTTTTCAATGCACAACGGATTCTGCGGGTGTAATTGCATTGATTACTGCAGTAGAGATATGTGCCTACTATTCTTCAACGGCTACAAATGCAAACGGTTTTTCATGCATCATGTTTCTACATTCGGATTGCATCTACACACGCACAGTACTCCGCACGCCGCCGCAAGGGGGTGTTAGGTCACCAGCCATGCTTACACAATCGCCATCATGTTACTTCTACACAAATATTAGTTAGATCATGCAGTGAAGTAAAGCTAATTACACAATAAAAAGTACCTACATGCAACAACATTCAATAACAGGATCCGTATATTTAAATCATTCTGTAGGACTGTTAAAAAGATGGGTCCATAAAATAAAAAGAATAACATGCGGGATATCGACAAATATACACACTACCCATTCTAATTATTTATTTATTTTATTTATTTATTTACACAATTACGTTGCAATTACTCAAATTTCCTGGTGGCAACGGTCAGGTTAGGTCAAAGATAACTACTAACAACGAAAATTACATACAAACACATAAAAACAGATAAGAGACAAAATATTTTTACATACAATTACACTTCCACATCACATACAAATAAACTTCCACATCACATACAAAATGCCGTCCACATCACATACAAACAATATTTTCAAAACTACAATGAAGTTTATTACCCAGTGGCTGCTTTACAATTCAACTTAAAACTTCTAAAATTGGATGGAAAGGGCTCAAACAAACCACCAGGCAGCTGGTTCCAATCAATTATAGTTCTATTTAAAAAAATAGTATTATTTCTTATTTGTTTTTTGAGTCCTTATTTTTATTTTGAGGCTATGGTCGTTTTTTTCCCTTTAAGTTAGGCTTTTCTATCCCTTACATCTACGTGAGGGATTTCACGCCTTTCACTATACTAAACATAGCCACTAACAATTGAATATCAGCATGATATACTTCCAACCCCGGAATAAATATGCAATGAACACTCTTGAACCCCATATGTTTGTTGTAAGTACACGCTCGTACTTGTGCAGGTACTCTTTGCTTCTTCACTTCATTCCACCCAACATCTCTCAAGTTTTCCTCCTTCTGACTCGCTTACCCAACATTGCCTCCTCTTTCGAATTTCGCTCTCCCCGCAACACCCATCAACCGCTCATTGCCGCTCAATGTATCTCCCCTCCCCCAATCCTCCATTCCTGTCTTCTCCCGATTACTTCCGACGCCCTTCACTTCATCACGCCGAGCATATCTTCTTTTGTTTTCCTATCCACCCTGCTAAATGTAAGATCATTGATTTACGATATTCATTTCCTCACAAATGTGTACGATTTACGACTTTCGTGGATTATTACTGGTGATAACACATAAATTAAATCAATTCTTAAAGTACAATGGAATAGCGAATTTAAAAAATATTTTTGATGAAGTAATGAAATATTTCTTTTTTGCGAAAAGAATAGGTGTGAGATGACTTTTAAGTTTCAATATCTTGGAAAAATGGCTCCTTCATCAAAATACAAGTTTCAATTTTTGACGAGTTTCTGAGTTTTTGGGCAAAGCCATTTGTTGAATGACAGGAATTTTTTTTAATTATTAAAAAAGAAGAAAGGTATACTGTCAACGACTAATCTCCGACATGTTTCAGTAAAATCAATTGTCCTTATTGATTTTCACGAGTAATGAATCATAATTTCTTTCCATAAACGCAGAAATTCCTTCGCAATGGTGTGACATGTTCCATAATAAAAATCATGAACACGATCGTATTTCATCAGTCACTTTTCAGCAACATTAATAATAATGTTAGTAATTTCAGCACATTTAGCATTCAGCACAATCAGTTGTGGAAGTGCGAGGTGGGGATCGAGATGGTGCGGGGGCTAACGTACTGGCTTCCCACCCTGAGGGCGCGGGTTCAAATCCCGGCAGTGTTGAATATTTTTCAGAGGTATCTCGATCCCTACTTGAGGTGCTTTATGGAGGGCACTTTGAGTACGCCGTCCGTCGGATGGGACGTTAAACTGCGGACCCCTTGGCGCCTTTCGTAAAGAGTAGGCTAATGCCGACGCCGGGTTTCTCTCCACCCTTCATCCTTTCCTGTCCATCCCCTATGGCGCAAATGACCTTAGCTGTCGGTCGCCTCCCCTCAAAACTACTACTACAAGTGCGAGGTGCCTACAGGGTCTAAGGGTCTACAAATGTTTCCAGACAAATTAATTAAAAGACAAAGTTGAGAATTCTGTTAATGTCTGTTCTGCAATCACAACCTTCCATCTACACACCTTTCCCGAGAATATGTTGAAATAAGACTTGAATATGTTTGTTAAATTATTATTCATACTTATTTCAGCTATACAAATAATTCTTTGTTGTTTCGGACAAACCTTTGTAAAAGTGACGGACGACGGATGAATCCTAATTTTATAGACATAATAAAAATGAAAAAGGCTTATGTTTGCTTATATACTACCTGTCCAATAAATGTGCGAACTGAGGCCATCAAAACTTTATTTAGCAAAATTTAGTCTACATCGATTTTGTCCCCTTCAAAGTACTCTCCAATCGTAGGCTATGCACTACTTATGCCATCTAATGTTCCACTGTTTAAAGCACCCTTGGAAGTCCTCGGCAGTTAGACTTTTTAGTTTTCTCGTCGTTTCTTGCTTTATTGTGTCCACATCTTCCCAGTGATGTCCCTTGATCACATTTTTGCATTTTAGGGAATAAGAAAACGTCCTAGGGGGCGAGATCTGGATAATTAGGAGGATGATCAAGGATAGCGATTGAATTTATTTCCAGAAACTGGCGAACAATCAATGCTGAATGTGCAGGTGAATTGCCATGGTGAAGGATCCATCCATCATGTTCGGTTAAAATAGTGTGGAGTGTTGAATTTTCCTAAATTCAGTTCATCAGCTGTCATTCGACCATTTTTTCGACGATCGGTAAGGACAAGGGACCACACACGATCAATGTTGTCGTCAACACAGGTGGTTGAAGGTCGTCCCTGCCCCATTGTTACGCCTCCCCTCTTGCATTCAAGATTTAAAAGAACCTTAAAGTCTGCTACCTACCTACTGCGCCGTCAACGGATCCTCGTCGACGATGAAGCCAGGGTCCAACCCGGGTCGGTAAAGACGCCCCCAACGGTACGAGCGGAAAGAGAAGGGGGCCGTATCTAAGGGGCGCCTGGGAAATTCCGCTCCCAAAACTTTTCCAAATTATCACCCGAATACATTTTTCGCGGCTCCGGCGAAAGACACGTCTCCGGGTCGCGAGCGAAAACATTTTTCCGCGCAACCCATCGAGGCTTCCGCGTTCACTTTCCAACGGGTACTCGGGACGGGAAACAAAAGCGAAACGGTGGCGCGCAAACTCAAAACATCCATGGCTCCTCCCGAGTTTGGAATTTGATTACAAGGGCTCCTTGACGTATAAGGGGGTGTGGGGGGGGGGAAGGGTAGAAGGGAAGGGGGTGGAAGAGAGGGGGATTGAGGGGAATGCGTGAAGAGGGGGGTGTTCCACCCTCTTCCCCGCAAGGATCCCAAACCCCTCTCTTCACTTCGAGAGCAGAAACACTCGACGGGACGATAATAATATTTTTCGCGTGGAAACGTTATTTGGAGTGGGACGGGGCATGGTTTGCGCGGAAAACAGAACGAGTTTACTGACGGTGAGTGACGGAACTCTGCCGTTGTCGGGAGTGCGGTCGTTTGGCAACGTGGCGAATCATCCGTGAAGGAGAGGCTCTTCCGCGGGGAAGAATGCACTTAGCGGAAAATAGTGTGCTGTGTAGGTCCGGCGGAGAGGAATCTTTGCGCTCCCCTCCGAAGTGGTACTTCAAAACACGTGCAAAATTTCAACACTGGCGATTGGTCGTACGGACGCATTTTGCGATGTTCATTTTTTTCCGGGGAGAAACCATTTCGACTGCATCATCGCCACGGGCTACCAATCAGAGCATTGGTTTGAAACAACACTCCAAACTACTACACGTATTCATGTAATCACCCCTCATTCTCTCGCATCTCCTTGAGCCTCGACGCTTCCCATCACCTGCTCCTCCTGACTCGTCCCTGGCCTTCCTCTGCAAATATCATCTCCCTCCCCCGCCCCCCTTTCATGATTCCTCCCGTCACCGTCTCCGTAAATTATCCCTCCTCGGGAAATTTCCAGTCGGTTTATCTCCTCTTTTTCTTCTTGTACATTAACACCGTGTGCTTTCTCCTTTCGCCCTCGCATTGAAGCGAATCTTTATTTTTTTGTCTCTATTTTTTGCTTCCATCATTCTTCTTCTTAGCATCACATTTCCTTAAATCCTCTTTTGCATGCTACTCCTATCGCTCCAATCAACACCCACACAAATATACAGGGTCCGGCAACATAACTTCCTTTTTTCAAACGCAAACGGATTTAAATTAAGAATGTTACGGCACCCTGTACATATAACCATAAAAACCATAAACACCGTAATAAACCCGAAGGTCGGTTTGGTAGAGTTCACCCGATGGTAGAGTGCTAAGCCCGATGGCGTGTAAAATTCACCCATCAGGGCAGGGGGGCCAGTTCCTTTCCCTGTGCCTGTTATGGTTTCCCAGGAAGATCTGATACCCGAAAAATCACATAGCTTGGGTGGAGCTGCAGGTGCCCAGAAACTTGCTCGGGAATCGAACCCGGGACCCTCCCGCTCAGTAGTCCAACGCTCTACCCGCTGGACTACCGCGACCCACCGTGAAATATGAGATTAAATTTGTCATTTATATGTTTCTCTGTGTTTTTGTTAATTATGTATATATATATATATATATATATATATATATATATATATATATATATATATATATATATATATATATCTGGAAATAACCCATACATCCCAAAAATAACAGGAATGTTGTTATAGATTCTTTAGTTCTCAATATATTTACATTAAATTTTGTTCACCTTCGAAGTATTCCCAATTGACTACAATGCACTTCTCCAAACGATGCATCCATTGTTCGAAACATTTCTTAAATTCATTTATCGGGATGTCCTTAAGGCCTTCTAGCGATTTTTGCTTTACCTCCTTCACAGTGTCAAAACGCTTTCCTTTTATGTCCCTTTTGAGCCTGGGGAACAAAAAGAAGTCACAGTGCTTACGGGGAGTAGGGGGTGGGGGAGGGTGGACAATCGGTCCGCGGCCAAAAATTACCTGGCAGGAATTTCGGCATTAGACCACAACGCTCGTTCTCACACACGTCCTGAGATTCTAATCACCATTCTTGATTCACTTTCTTTTCACTACGGATTAACTTCGGGAAAAAAAGAACACCTTCCTCCGCGCGTGCGATGTTTTGTCATGATTTCTAGCAGCAGGTGTTCCTGGCGGACTCCCAGCGATCCCTCGCGCGGAACGGAGATACGACCTACGACACCTGGGAGTTCGTTCGACCGGGCGAGAGGCCAATCACTCGGGAATAGTCCAACGGAGCAGAAGAGAGTTTCATACTAATTACGCTCTCTCGCATGGAAAGGAAAAAAACGAAAGCGACGACGGAAAACGGAGGTATCTCCAAGTCTGAATGGATGAAAATCTGATTTATGTGCATAACTGATCGTATTCATTCGAAAAAAAATACACTTCTCAAATCTGTGGAGTAAATATAAATTTCCATTCCAAACGAAGTGACACTGGAATAAAATTAAAACAAAGGACAGTCGAAGAAAACTAGAATATTTATACTTGTTTACTATCGGTAGTCGTGCAGTTCTGATCTATTGAGAATCCTATTGTCGTTGCTACGGCACTGTCGTATTTGCTTTTCCTTTTACATGCCAAAAGTCAAAACGGCCCACATATTACGAGTTTTGTTCAGAAAATAACGGGAATTTTTCAATTTCGCGGGTTTGGAGAGTCCAACTATCAAAACATTTTTTTATTATGTTGGTATACGTGCCCCTAACATATGATACAATTTTCAGCTGTATTTAATGTTTGGTTTGTCATTATTTCATTTTTTAAGCCAAATTTGATACAAATTCTTTGATCCATTTTTTTCTAACAAACGGCGAATCGCCTCACGCTCATAAAAACACTCCTTCCATTAGAGCGGCTGTCACAGACAAATTAACCAAATGAATACAGCTGAATATTTTATCATAATATAAGAGTATGCATACCAACATAATAAAAAATTTGACATTCAGACTCTCCAAAGCCGCGAAATTGAAAATTTCCCGTTATTTTCTGAACACACCTCGGACATACAGGTACATGTATGATACCATGTGATCCACTTCGAGGGTCTGTGGCAGTGGGTGATTCCACACCAGGCATGCAATATTGAAGTTAATGGTTGATTAATTGCTAGTAGCCAGTAATAATGCTAAATAGTTCAACTAATGAATATAATGTAAATAACAACTACATGCACTAAATATGTTGCTTTTTATCGGTTGAAGTAATTTAGAGTTGGTTTCGTGAATAAATACGGGACAAGGACACCTTTTTTCATGAAACACCGCTTGCGTATTGGTAAGCTATGAAACCGGCATAGGGGGTGACTCTATCAAAAAACATCACGATTTTCTCGTTTTTTTTACGATGATTTTTACGAAGTGTTACCGTTAATCAGTTGCCGTTTGCGTACTCAAAAGAATTCAATGAAACAGCTGTAACAAATCTACCTATAATAGCAATTATTCACCGTATCTGACCTGGTGCAAGACATAGAAATTCAATACTTTTACCGTCTTCCTTAACTCGAAAACCTCAAATTCCTCCAATATACTCGCTTTTTTTATGTCCAATTTTTTACATCAATACATGCAAGGTGTGATCATAAAAAGACAGGACTGATTTTATAACTTGTTAATTTCGACGGATACAGCTTAATGGAACTTGTCCCCCTCAAAGTACAACATGCCTTGGCTGACGACGCACCTTTGCCGGCGTTTCTTCCAGCTCTCGAACCCTGCCTGTTAAGACGCCTTAGGGATCCTCTTCAGGTCCGCCATACAATTAGTTTTAATGTTCGCAATAGAGTCGAATCGGCACCCTTTCAATGTTGATTTTAACTTTAGAAACAAAATAAATCTGATGAAGTCACGTCTGAAGAGTAGGATGCTTGCGGGATCACGGAAGTTCCGGCTCTGGCGAAAACCTCTCCCACGATCAGCGCGTTATCTGAGGCGCGTTATCTATCAAAATGTCTGTCAAAATTGTGTGACAGGATCCAAAAGTAATATTCATTTCCTCGGCTATCTCCCCAAGTGTTAAATGGCGATTTGCCTGTACCAAATCGTTCACCAATTTGACCTGGTCGGGGTCTGTCGAAGTGGAAGGCCGTCCCGTTCGCGAATCTTCATCTGTCGAGGTTCTAACCGATTTAAAATGACTGTACCACTCAAAACACTAGCTTCGACTCATATCTTAATTAACAAGGGATGGCTGAATCATTCCAAATTTCCTTGTTGCACTTTTTCCATGCTTGAAACAAAATTTCACGCACACACGCTGTTCCTCTAGCTCCTTCATTGGTGCCGTTGCACGTGGCGACGAACAGGTTAAGACACGTACCGCGGCTGCTGCGTAAAGACTCGACGTAAACCAACGCAGCACCTCATGATTTAGTCGTCGGATGTGTGGCTAGATGGAGCACTGTGTCTCATTTCGATCCGTTGAACGGTTTGCGCAGAATAAAATGAGTCCGAAGTTTTTTGATCACACCTTTTAGATATCAAGCTGTCTTTAACCGCGTTCAAGATGTCACGTGCGGTCTTCAGAGAGTTGTTTTCTCTTAAATGATTATGATCTGGCGCCGTTGATGGAAATATTTCTGCATTTTTGAATTTCTTATGGTAACAAACAAAAATAACTGTTACTCAGCACTGCGGGTAGAAACATGCCAGGATTATTGATTTGTTTATAGAAACGAACAAAAATATAACTGGTCCGCGTAACGCGAAATGCAACTCACGGTGCAATCAAATACCAATGCGTCCAGCACTGCCTTGATTTGGAACGCAAAACGTTAATGTCATCGTAGCAGTGTTGCCAGATATTTCGGAACCATCTTCATGTAGAGGTCTACGCTACTACTCACTTTCCCGCGGGAATGATTTTCCTGAGATATTGACATTGGCCATTGCCAATGCCGATGTCTATTTTTCAAACGCTTGAGAGATGAGTTTAACATTCATTTAAGTGGACATGTAAGTTTCATTTATCAAAACGGATGAAGCAGATGTAAATATCATACTATCTATTAAGTATTTTCGTATACTTGTGCTATTCCACGATTATTAAATATAATTTTTTTAGAGAAAAAATAAGCTTATTCCAACCGTTTAAAAATAAATGTATATTTTTGTAAAAAAATTGGGAATGGAAATAGTTGCGTGTTCACATATGAAAAAAAGTCGATGTTTGATAATATTCGGTGAGAATATACAGTTATGCATTGTATAAATCGCAAATAATTCAACCAATGGAATAATTCACTGTTTACATAAGACGAAAATGTTATCAAGGTATCTGCTTACTAATAAATATGACAACTACGCTACTTTTTTAAGACTGCAAGCTATTCGAGAAGTAACCAGGAATCCCTTTCTCAAAGCTAAAGTCGATTTACAAGTTCTCTGAAAACAGTCTTAAATGTAACATTAAACATTCAATTTTGCAAAGCCACTGTGTAATTTGGGTTAGAAACAAAAGCGGCAACACTTGTTAACATCAACAGAATCTTTATGCATACCTTTCAAATTTGAGGGTAATGTGGGGGATTTAGCATTGTGGGGTATTTATAAACGAGACCCCGATATTCATCCTCACCCTCAACCGGTCCATACGGCGCGACAGACTTTGATAATTCTCTGTTGAGTGAGTGAGTGATTAACTTTCTTCTAAGGACCGAGAAACGGAAAAAACAACTTTCCTGTGAACACAAGATGGCCCTTAAGTTTCTCAATTTTATTCCAGATGGAACTAAGTTCGCATAAAAAAGAAGGATGCGTGCATTTCATTTACGACTACAGATGCAAATAATATTAGTGTTTTGGTGAAATTAAAGCTGAATTCATAGGATTAATAAATATCCGAGATTTTTCCGCGGAAAGATTCACCTATATTATGGAGATATGGAGAGTGATAAGGACCACCTATAGTTTAATTTTTACTCACTTTTTTCGTGTAACAAATAATTAGATTGTCAGATGAAGTAACCTATGTTTTGAATTGAGTCTTCCTCCAGCGAGTGTACAACTTCACACGTTATTTGACAGATTTTTACTGAAAATGTATGTGGTGTGTCGCAGGGGGTGCAAGCACCAAGTGGGAAACTTAGTGTTTGCACCCCCTGCCGCGCACCTTTTTGGTGGATTGTGGGGTATTTATGTAGATGTTGAGATCGCAGCCATCCCATTCACCAATTGCCAGCTTCAAAAATCAAAATGACCAATCCAGCGATTTCCTCGTGCGTCACATGACTGGATATCAGTTGAATGACTTCACCGATCATAAAAAGAAGCCTCGATTGACCTCAGTCCATGGAGTCAGCGGAAACCTGTTGTAAGCGATAGTTGCCCCGGTTTAAAAATAAACCAAATCCTCCGGATGGGAGCTCGCATTTCGCTCGTTCGCCATTTTTTTGGGCAGAAGCACATTGGGCCTTCACAGCCACAAGTTATAAGCAGTGCTTAAAACGGTAGATGTAAGTGTGCACTTTGGTGACCTATTCATATAGGGAAGCTCCTGCTTGTACATCCTAGCTTATCCTGTATTTACAATGAGAGAACGACGAATCTCAATGTTTTGGTCGTGAATATAGAAAATATATACATCTTCCCATTCAATGGTTTATGTTAAGTTGTTGGATGAGCCTTTATTGGCAGCGAAATGTTTCATTTGTTTCTTTAACAGGTATTGTTTCTATTTTTAAAACTTTATTCAGGAATTTGCACAAATAATTCATTTAATACTATTCAAATTATATATTCACGAACACAATTTTTGTTGTGATTATCAGATAAAAGTTCCTAATTTTTTTTAATAGTAATTTTTAGTTTATCTTTTTAGTATTTAGTATTTTTTTCTTTTCCAAAATAATTTCTTCTTGAGAAATGTATGTAAATTTTTATTACGTCATAGAGCTGTGCATGGGATAACCCCGTCACGTTCGAATGATTCTCCACTTCAAGATGGCTCCTAGAGCGCCAGGTGAAGTGCGTGAAAGGGAAAGGTCGTCGCTCGCACCCTTCGAGTTGAAGTGTTCTTCGTTCGGACCCTAGGGGCGTTAGGGACATAATTATAGTGGATCGACAACTACATCTCCTCATTAGGGCAAATTGGATTTGCTTTATGACGCCAGGATTAGTTATGGCGAAGCATCTTAATTATTCTTATTGGCATTCTAGCATTTAAGATAGGAGACAGACTATACCAAGACTCATTCGCCTCTTTAAAAAAAAAAAAACATAACCTGACACTCCAAACTGCAATACATACTTCTGAACCGCTCGTGCCACTGGTAAACGACCGTTTTTTTTTAGAGAATCGTTGCCGAAACACTTTTCCAACATTTCCAACGTCCGTGCGCCACTAAATCCGTTTTTTACGCAAAATTTAATACAAGTTCGTTGTTGCAAATTTAAATCCATTTCTGCAATTGTAAAAAATCGCCAACACACACAGAGATAGATGTACTCTTGGCTACGTAACTTTTGCAAATGTCAAGTTATGACACTAAGATTTAAAGGGAATATCAACAACAGATGTACCAATTTAACAAAAAAAACAGAACTCAAATCGGAACGATGGGAGCGCCACACGGTGGTTATTCCGGGAACTTTTTGATCAAGGTAGTACACCTTGCTTCAATTCTGCATTTTTCCTTCCTACCTTCATTCCATCCAACGGGATCCTATCCTATTCCTCCCCCTTCCTCGTTTGCCTAACGTTCTCCCCTCTATCGCAGTCGTCAACATTCAATTCCTAATCATAACGCCCTAAATCCATATTTCCTACATCCTTTGTATTTCTTCCAATAATCCTCTCTCCTCCCCAACTATGCCTAACACTTCCTCAGTTGTTTAACTTTGTGCTCATTTTCATTTCCATCCTTCTCCTCAACCACATTTCAAAAGCCTCCAATCGAAGTTCACCAGCTGACCAAGTGGCCATGTTTCCGCGCCGTATATCAAAGTTTTCACTGGTCTTTTCCTAATTCCCTTGCTCACTCTTTCTATCATCAACCCCCTCCTCTTTTTAAAAGTTTCTCTGCCTAATACAATTCTTCTCCTTTTGTCTCTACTAATTTGACCATTTCGTCAGAACTATGGAACGTGTTTATTCTCCCTTTTTCATTTTTCCAAAAAATGTCATCATTAAAAAATATTTTAAGGATTTAATTCTAAGCACATCTACATCTGCTTAATGCCCCGCAAGGGCGTGTGGCGGGAGGTGTTAGGGCACCACCCATAAATAGGAACAATACCACATGCAAAAGCCAAAAATTTATACAATCCACAAGGAAAACATGTTATACATTCATGCAAAAACTCTTACAACCCTCACACACGCAAGCACACGAACTACTTACTAGCATACACATACATCTACAAATACCCCTGATGTCTTTGCAATGTTTAATTTTGCTCCGACTTGTGAATTAAATGTTTTTAATGTTTCTAAAATGACTTCGGTTTCTTACTATTATGATACCTGATTGTTCGGGGAAAGAATGAGTATTTGTACCTATCTGTCCTGGAATCTATCTCCCTTAGTTTATCTTTGTGGTCTGATCTACCCAAGTAGTGTGGGGCCATTATAATTCCTTCGGTGTCATTGTTAAACTCGTTTGTTCTGAACCTTTCTAAAAGTCTAAGCCTCGCTTGTTCTCTTCTTCGTATCTCAAGTGGCTCCCATCCTAAATCCACTTAGTACTATTCCTTTCACCAAACCAAATTTTTGTTTAAAATATTAGAGAGTAGTCCGTGATCGATTGGCGAATTTAACCCTACATAGATCTCATCCACATAATACCCCGCAAGCAGCCACAAGGGCGTGTGGCGGGGGACGTTAGGTCACCACCCGAAAAGGAGAACAAAACCACATGCAAAATCAACACATCCATGCAAACCTACACCCAAAGTGGCTTATACATTCATGCAAAAACAATTTCAACTTACACGTATGCAAATTCTTACACTATATACTAACCAACAATTGCACCTTAGAATGTAACAAAAATTTATCCAATAGTGTGCAAGCTAAAATTTGACAAGTAAGAAGGCTAAATTCCACCGTGCTAAGTTCAACGTGCCATCAGCATCTAAACTATCGTCACCATTAGCGTCGGAAGGTATATTATTGGTTTAGATAAGGAAGAGTTATGGGGTCTTTAACACTTCCTTGCGGCACGCCGGATGTTACAACTTCCTCTATTCCGACCTGAGATCAGCAGCATAACCGAACGACGCGTTTCGTATGCATAGAGTTTTCTTTAAGACCTCACTCATGAGTTGCCTTCCTTAGCCCTCTCTCCCCCTTTCCGAAGGTTTTTGACCAGCCATCTGTGAGTAAAATGACATCCATATGATTCAAGGTTTCGCTTCAAAAGGCCAAGGCGTCGACCGAGAGGCCAAGGATAAACACGCTTGCTAGGCGGAAAATGACAAAACTAAACGCCACTTCACTCCAGCGAGAATCTTTGAAATAATCTTCCCGAATTAACAAAAAAGGAAAGTCCAACTAAGAAATCATAAGCCAAAAAAAATTGCCTTTCTAAAGCGCTGATGACTTCTAACTACATCACTTAAACGCTCGCAGCAAGCGATGCCATCCGTAACCAATACTAAGACTACAATTTCAAAAATGGGATGAATTTAATTATCAAGCAACCTCAGGAAACTTAAAGACGTGCGGCGTCCAAGGGAATCAGAGAGACACTTACTTTACTTCTTTTGTACTTTCAAGATTCCCCTTCTATCCCTCTCTGTGGGGGAGATGCCTCAAGTGACATAATGCATAAGCCGTTGTGATTCATTTTCATTCCCTCCTGTTTCGTTAACCGAAGGACTTTATAAGTGGATGAAATTAACAACTATTTGGTACTAAGTGTTCCGATAGCATTTACATAGTCTGTAAAATAATTACGTGAACTGGTGAAATCTGGCGGCCATGATGCGGACTACATAGTACATGGCTCCGCCCACTAGCGGCGCCAGTTGCCTGAGACCCAACGAGCCGTCTGTGCTTGGCGGATCGTCGAGCTGTGCGTATGGTACCAGTTAATTTAGTTTCTGTTTTCACTGTTTTTCCTGTTTGTCGAAAATGTAAATTGGCGAAATCACGGAGCAACGAATCGACATCAAGATTTTTGGTGAAGTGCGGTAAAAGTTATCAAGAAGTTACTGCAATGTTGACAGCTGTTTACGGTGATATTGATCTGAAGAAAAAACCCGTTTTCAAGTGTATTAAGCATTTTAAAGATGGCCGACAAGACGCCACGGATGATGCGAGGCCGGGACGACCTTAAACCATCTGCGTTGACGACAACATTGATCGTGTGCTATCCCTTGTCCTTACCGATCGTCAAAAAACTGTCCGAATGATAACTGATGAACTTAATTCAGGAAACTCAACAGTTCACAGTGTTTTAACCGAACATGACGGATGGACCCTTCGCCATGACAATCCACCAGCAAAATCAGCACTGATTGTTCGCCACTTTAAGGCAAAAAATTCAATCACCATCCTTGATCATCCTCCTTATTCACCAGATCTCGCCCCTGCGACTTTGCCCTATTCCCGAAATGCAAAAACGTGATGAGGGGACATCACTGGGAAGATGTGGACACAATAAAGCAAGAAACGACGAGAAAATTAAAAACCCTACCTGCCGAGAACTTCCACGGGTGCTTTGAACAGTGGAAAAGAAGATGGAATAAGTGCATATCAACGAATGGAGAGTACTTTGAAGAGGGCAAATTCGAAGCAGACTAAATTTTGCAAAATGAAGTTTTTATGGCCTCAGTTCGCGTATTTATTGGACAGACCTCGTATTCTTTCAAAAACCTTTCCCAATATGGAATAAATAATCGATAGAGCGGCTGGCTGGAATAGTAATCCATTGTGTCACGGTGGGAGGATGTCGGAGCGTTAGAGAAGTGCATCGCACTGAGATTATTTTTCCCTAGTCGACGTTTCACGGCCCCCGCATGGGGTGCACCTCCGAGAGAGGCGAGGAAATTCTCCCGAGGGTTGAGACGGAGTAACGGCGGACGTCTCAATCACCCAGAGACCCCAATATTAGATTTTTCTTTCTTTACTCCACACTGTATGTCCCATGCGAATGTTTCCTATTCCCAAAATGTGATGAGGGCACATCACGGGCAAGATTATGTATATACACGAGACTATGAGTTGCATGTCCATCTAATAGCAGGATTTCCCCTTCTTACTTTTAAATCCAAGTGTACACGTTATTGGATAGATTTTGACTACATTCTTAGGATCAGGTGTATGTTAGTTGATTGTATATTATATTATATGCATGCGCGTAAGTCAGAACGGTTTCAGCGAGAATGCAAACCTATACTCACACATGTGTAGGTGTAGGTTTTCGTGATTATGTTGGTTCTGCATGTAACGCTATCCTCTCTTACGGGAAGTGGCCTAACACCCCCCGCCACACGCGTTGCGGTGACTTGAGGAGTATTGTGAAGATGTAAATGTGCGTAGCTCGCAGTAACTATTCAAAGGATCAAACAAATAAAATTGCAGATTATTCTAAATCATATTGGCAGTTCACGATGGATATGAGGGAAATTTCATTCTAATGTTCCCATTTTGTTCAATGTGCCACTATAATGAATTCAAACCAATTTAATGCCTGTTAAATTGATACTTATAGCTAAAAACATCCAAAGTTTTTCAAAATCCCACCTTAAACTAATACATCGATGAGTCCAGGAAATAAATTGCCTAAAACTGGAAGAGAATATAATAAAACTTCGAGAGCACATATCAGGACAATATTGCGGATCAGCTTTAAAGAAACTCGGCTTCGTCAAACTGGTGGCGAGTAAATGTAATGAGAAAGTTAAAGAGAGGTGTTATTTTGTTCTATTTATAATTATTATTATTATTATTATTATTTGGGATACATTGCTGTTAGGCGATAAGCCGGGTGGCAATGACATGATATAACAAACAGTAGTCATTCTTAAAACATATCATAGTGTCATTAAATAGTCATATAGTAGACTTACAAAATTAAAAAAAATGAGAAAAAACAATATATTTTGATACAGCCATACACCGTATACCTTTTGCATTCACGCCTAAATGATTTAATGCTTTTGGGTAAGGGCTTAAAGAGTTCATCAGGCAGCTGGTTCCACTCTTTGATTCCCATATTTAGGAACGAAAACTTGGCGGTGTTTGTCTTTTGGGGCATGTATTTGATTTTAAGCGGGTGATCATTCCTGCCGAGATAACATGGCTTATTTACACTCTCGTTCAGTTCTTTCCAGCCTCCGTCAGCTTTCAATATTTTAAAAATGGCACACAGTCTATTCAGCTTCCGTCTGTTCTTTAGTGACCCCCATCCTAGTGAGCCTAGCATGTCGCTTACACTGTCAGTCTGCCTATGTCGCCCTAAAACGTACCTGGCAGCCTTCCTTTGCACTGCTTCTAATTTTTTCACATGCCCTATTTCAAAGGGATCCCATACTGTGGTCGCATATTCGACAATAGGCCTTACAATTGTTTTGAAGGCCAATTCTTTAGTTGATTTAGTGCTTCCTTTGAGGCTCCGCATGACCCAGTGGAGCGATTTAAAGGCCTTGCCTACCACATAATCTGTGTGAAGTCCCCACCCTAAGTCTTTACTTAGGTGTACCCCTAGATATTTACAATTATATTTTGTTACAATCGTTTCTCCCATTATTTTATATACCCTTCCCTCACCTGCCTTCCTTTTGGAGAATGAGATATGGATAGTTTTTGCAATGTTTATCTCCATTTTGTTGATTTTGATCCAATTAGCCACGTTATCTATGTCACCCTGCAGAACACCGCGATCACT
The DNA here is from genome assembly GCF_022747635.1 of Hetaerina americana. Classification (NCBI taxonomy): domain Eukaryota; kingdom Metazoa; phylum Arthropoda; class Insecta; order Odonata; family Calopterygidae; genus Hetaerina; species Hetaerina americana. The sequence continues at coordinate 78,206,054 of NW_027287316.1, forward strand.
GCTGCTGCTGATTTACCTATAGAGTATACAGTCATCAGCGAACAATCGTATTTTGGAATTGACACATTCAGCAAGGTCATTCACGTAACAAAGAAACAGAGGAGGACCAAGCACGCTACCCTGAGGTACTCCGGATGTGACGCGGGTTTCTTCTGAGATTTTGTGCCCAACACGAACCTGCTGGGTTCTATCTTGTAGGAAGGCCTTCGTCCATAGTAGTACTCTTTTATCAATATTTAGTTTTCCAATTTTATCTAACAATCTGTCATGGGGAACCCTGTCGAAGGCTTTTGAGAAGTCGAGTATAACTGCATCTATTTCTTTACCTTTGTCTAAGCAGTCTGATATTTCCTGGCAGAGTCCAAGTAGTTGGGTTTCGCATGAGTACCCTTTGCGAAAGCCATGTTGGTATTTAAATAGCCACTCCTTATCCTCCCAGTGGTCACGTAGATATTTTGCGACCTTCTTCTCCATTAGTTTACAGGTTACAGACGTTAGGCTAATGGGGCGATAGTTCACTACACTGCTATTGGTCCCTCCCTTAAAAATTGGTATTACATAAGCCTTCCTCCAATCATCGGGGATTTGATGATTATTTAACGTGATGTTAAAAATGGTGCGCAGATACGGTATCATTGCCTCTGACCCTAATTTGAGTGCGTCTCCAGAGATGTTGTCAGGGCCAATCGATTTGTTGACTTTAAGCTTTTTTACCTTGTCCATGACTTCACGGTCACAGATTTTCATATACTTAGGAATAACAATATTACCCTTTGAAGGTGTGATGACTAGTTCACCCGGACATAATACGTTCTCCCCTTCACAAACATGAAAAACACGTGGGGGGAGGTTTCCACTGAAATCCTTGCTAAAAACACTTCCATACCACTTGTTGAGCTCATTTGCTTTTACTTCATCGTCTGTTATAATGTCCCCCCCTTTCGGTTTGGATCACGCCTACCTTCACCTGGCTGTTTTTTTCGTCTTCTTAAGTATTTGTAAAATTTATTTGTATCGTTTTTAGTGAGAATGTTCACTAAGTATTCTTCTTTTGCTACCCTCTTTTCCCTATTCAGTTCTTTTACTATCGATTTATATTTGCACAGATATGGGTTCCCATACTTGATCATAGAGTGACTCCCTCCTAGCCTTTCTCTTTAGTTTTTTTATTGCGCAGTTATAGTACTCGGGGTCGGTGTTACTTTTGAGAGTCATTTTTGGAACGAATTTTTCCAGCCCTTGGTTGACAATGTCTTTGAAACTGTTCCAGATGTCGTTTATAGTTCCCCTGTACAAGCCCAGTCCTGAAAACGTTCCTTCAACAAGGTACGGAACCCATTGCTATCTCCTTTGCTGTATCTCCACACCGAATTTCTTACTACCCTATTCTTGGGTACCCGGAATTCCCATTGAATATTGATACATACCGCTCAGTGGTCGCTTATACCAGGAATTACCTCTCCTTCCGAGAACATATTGTATGGTCTAGCTAGAAACACATCAAGGATGTTCCCCTCCCTTGTGGGCTTGTTTACAACTTGGGTAAAACCCTCTCTTTGAATGAGACGATTAGCGAGCTCTTGGGCTTTGCCACCTCTTGCCGTGGGGCCACTCCAATGAACGTTGGGGAGGTTAAGGTCCCCCGCTATTAGGGTTAAGGTCCCCCGCTATTAGGGTTAAGGTCCCCCGCTATTTACACTTCATTTGGAATATTCCGCAAGTATTAGGGATCCTTGAGAGAAAATTTGGTAGCAAGATATAGATAAAGTCCAGAGAAAATCCGCCAGATTCGTTAAAAATTGTTATGATAAGGACGCAAGTGTGGCAGATGTCTTAGGGGAATAAGGCTGGGAGCCACTTTAAATAAGAAGAGAACAAGCGAGGTTTAGACTAAAAGAAAGGTTCAGAACAAACGAGTTTAACTATGACACCGAAGGAATTATAATGGCCCCACACTACTTGGGTAGATCAGACGACAAAGATAAAATAAGAGAGATAGATTCCAGGACAGATAGGTACAAATACTCATTCTTCCCCCGAACAATCAGAAATCATAATAGTAAGAAACCGAAGTCATTTTAGAAACATTAAAAACATTTAATTCACAAGTCGGAGCAAAATTAAACATTGCAAAGACATCAGGTGTATTTGTAGGTGCATGTGTATGTTAGTTGGTAGTTTGTGTGTTTGCGTGTGTGAGGGTTGCAAGAGTTCTAGCATGAATGTATGCCATGTTTTGTTTGTGTAATGTATAAATTTGTAACTTTTACATGTGGTTTTTTTCTTACTTAAGGCTGGTGCCCTAACACTCCCCGCCATACGCCCTTGCGGCAGATGATGGGGTGTTAAGTATATAGATGTAGAAAACCTTTCTGTTTTAGTGAATGATTTTGGCTCTATTTTCAAATCAATTGGACACCTTTTCCCAAGTCTCTAACCAGAGTTAACAAGTAGAGGAGGGGTTTGGGGTCATATTTTATAAACGACAGTCTTGGAGAGCACGAGTTGGGGTGGTCAAAGGGTCGGGTGGTCGGGGGACTGTTCGAAAGAAAGACATAAATTCCAAGACGATGCCGTCTTAAGATGACTTGCTCGCTCAAGTGAAACGGCGGAAAATTGAGTGCCCACCAGTAATTATAATGGCGGAAAAAAATAAGCGGTGCCGTTACGGCATCTGCTCAGTCATTGACCATTCACTCAAATCTATCCTCCCCTCAGATATTTCTTCATTTAATGCCCTCTGAGAGGAGGTTTAGAGCGATGCCAAAGGAACCATAATTGCCTCGTCGAATGGTGTTTTTACCACCCCCCCCCAACCGAAGTCCCTCCCTCCCTCCTCTCGCCCTCCCTCCTTTGCCCTGCAATTATCCCGTTCGGTTCTGAAACGGAAGGAATCATGCATGCATGCATAAACGCGCCGTGGGGTAAACCATCAAAGCCACCCGCCCCTCCAATCCCCAAGGGCCTCGATCACCCCCCCCCCCCTATTCTTCCTCCTTTGCCTGGAGCTCACGTGATCCGAGCGATCGTCAGCTGCGCAAGGTTTATAATGTAGCTATTATTCCGATCGCGCCCAAAAGGACAAAAAAGTTGGATATATCACCTCTCAAGAGGTTTGACTTCTTGTACACAATAACCCGGAACCCGTCCAACTCTGTTTGTTAGCCGGGGAATCCGTTGATCGTTTGCCACTTTTAAGAGGTGTCAATTCATTTCTGCATAGTTAAGGTGTCTAACAACGTCTTATTCTCGTCTCATACTTCTCAATTTTGATAAATAGACAATACGTGCATTTACCAATCTTAAAGTGGGAAGATACGAGGGTGGGCTGAAAAGTAATGCACATATGCTTGTAGGCTACAAACAAAAACAAATGGCAAGATCGATCAAAAAGTAAATTAAAGCACAATTCTTAAGTTGCAAAATAATGTATTCATTTTTTCAATATACTCACCCGTAAGGCTAACACATTTCTCCCAACGTGTAACAAGCTTTTTCATTCCGTCACTGAAAAACTCTTCCGACTTTTCTCGAATCCAAGACTTAACAGCTGCCTTCTCCTAATCGTCCGAGGTGTAATGATTACCCTTGAGGTTTCTCTTGAGTTGAGGAAAAAAATAAAAATCGCAAGGTGCTAGATCGGGGGAATGAGGAGGGTGTCGGTTAATCGGTTCAAATTTCAGGTTTCGCAGAGCCTCTCCAGTTTTGCGCGAGGTGTGTGGACGAGCGTTGTCATGCTGCAAGATTATTGGCGCCAGGCTGCCTTTTATGTTCTTTGGATATTCCAAAATGGTTTGCGATACGCTTTTGAGTGATTCGCCGGCCATTTTGAATCAAATCTTCGACGAGTTTGGGATGTTTCTCGTCTGCGGCAGTGATCGGGCATCCGCTGCGTGTTTCATCAACAATTAACGGCTTTTCCAGGCTCGCAACCACGATATTTTATTACCAATCGATTTACAGTAGACTTATAAACAGAATCGTCACCATAAACAGCCTTTAAACGACGATTAATCTCAGTAGGAGTCACTTTTTAAGTCACGCTGTTTAATTCGCGTTGACACAGCACTAGAACACGTCTCCATTCTCCCGCCTCTCAAAATACATTGAATGATTGTAACGACCTCAAACCTCCACACGTGTGTTGAGGGGAAATATTACTTCCACATGCCACCAGGAGTGCTTCTGAAGGTCATTTTGTTTGTGGTCTACAAGCAAGTGTGCAATAGTTTTCAGCCGACCCCCGTACTTCAGAAAGATTGGAAAAGCCATATTAGCTGAGGAGGAGAGACCATGGTTTTTAGATAGAGCCGCGAAGGCATTTTAATAATACAGGAAAACATTCCTTTTTTTATTACGGAATGAAATGCTCTACCAGAAATATCCTAGAGCCCTCACCAAGTAACGCCGGGACATTTATTATTAGGCTGATAAAGAATTGACAAATTTCTATGCAATAATATTGTTTATGTCTCGGTGTATAATTTTTATTTTCTATAATGTTTGTATGAATTATTTTCTGCCCCATCATGGTACACGCCCCCGTCCGTGCGCTATTATGCCAGGGGGGTGTAGGTGAATGTATATAAAGTCTATTATACTGGTAAATTGTTCGTTTGGCATGCGTAGAATACTAACCGCTAATAAGTGTCTGAATTACATGTGTGCCTGTCCTCTTTAAACGTATTTTCTTGCCCTCTTTGTGTATGCATAGGAATTGCTGCTAAACATGTAACACTCGCAATATACTATATGTTGGCATGTTGCATGATTGGTGTTCGGTCACCCCCTTTCCACGCGGTTTTTCGTGGATCGCGTGGTGCCAGGTGTACGGGACTTGGCGGTACAGTTCTACACAGGGTATGTGGCAGGTGGCTATTCTACAAACAAATCCTCCAAAATTAATCTAATTTAGGTGATTTTTAACGGTTAACTAGCCAAATACATGTCATATAATTCAAATAATGGATATAATTTTAAGTTTAGGTACATTCACTGCGGTTACTAAGTATAATTTACTTCTCTGCGAATGAGAATTGAGCCGCTAGTTACTAGAAGGACAACCTTGTAAAGGTTTGATAAAATTATGTCAAAGTACGAGGCTTTTTAACAATTTGTTTATTTTATGATCAAATTTTACATTCGATATTGATTTTTGAGTAGAAGACATACTAAATCCGAACGCTTCAGCACTGTCCGTGGAGAAGAATTGTCGCATTGGCGTAGAAGTACCCAATCGCACGCAATGACCACAAAAAAACTTTTCCAGGATGGAACCCTGCCAGGAGAGATCGCCCGCCAAATGCGGATAACCGGTTTGATTCGCATCTTGTCTCCATTCTCCCATCCCTTTGACCTCTTCATTTGATTCGCTATTCCTCGTTTTCGCACTCACCCTTAACGGTTCAAGTGCATGCGTTTTTATTCGCAAACTTCCGGGTCACTTATCTTCTTATATGTATGACCCTCGAAAACTTTTGGCATCACAACAAATATAAATTACTATCAGATTAAATTAAGATGTCCTTAACCCATTGATAATACCTTTTATTAAATACATCAGTATGCTAATGTTTTCTTGTCGAATTACATTTCGGATCAATAAAAACGCAGAAGATGAAAAAGGACAATTTGCTTTTCCACATGGAGTATTTTTTATGACGAACTAGGTTTCGTTACAGCGTAGCATCTTCAGTTGAAGACTATACGCAGTAACGAAACCTCGTTTGTAATAAGAACACTCTATGTGGACACAAAGGAGAGGAATCGAAGGAGTGCAAGGGATGGATGCAGAAGATACTGAAAGAGGCAATGTGAGATACCGGGAAGATGGTAATAGAGGGGAGACTGCTGGGAAAGAGAGGTGGAGGGAGGGAAAGAAGAGGCATTTTGGATTAAAGTAAATCAGATAGAAAGCATGCAGAGCTAAATAACGAGTCATTGTAACATTCAATATGGAGTGCAACATTACAGAGTGTAAAAATCATTTGACCGGGATTCAAACCCGGATACCTTGATGTCCGGCGAAGTTCTCTAGCCAGTTAAGTTATCTAGGCACCCTCTTAAACTCTGATATTTTGATGATTTTTACGTGATTGGATTGATTTACTCATTTGATGGTTTTTACGATTACATGATTTTTGATAATTTTATGATTTTTACGCTCTTATATCGTTGCATTGAAATGCGTATTAGCGGATGACTCCATTAAAAGTTACTGTTGCGGAATCTCCTACAGCTACATAATACGGGGTACGGAGTTAAAGGATACTGTTTTCGTGATAGTCAATGCTTACAGTAGATTATGGTGCCTTTGTATATCGAAAATCATCGTGACGTAATGGACTGCTACTAATATTAAGAGTATTAGTATCTGACATTTTTAGTTACATTATTTGTTCTCATTTATTTGTAAGTGCTGAGAGAAAACTTGATTCTCACAGTCCATTGGTGGTATTGGAAAAATCAGAGACAGTTTCAGCGCCTCACACACATCTTTTCAGCCTCCTTAAATGCTAGGTAGGCAGTTACGTATTAATGGTGACTTGAGAAAGATTCTCTCTCATGCAGGGGGAAACCTGTTCGGGGGAGGAGTGGGAATTAAAGGAATGAAGGGGAAAGAGTTTGGTCATTAAACCGTCGGCGGTGCGTTTACCAGGCAGCGTCGTAGTTGTCGTGCAAGCCGAAACATTAATGGTTCATGGCCCCTTTCCAACTTACGGTGCATTGGTGCCCTGATGTCTCGTTCTAAAGCGAAAGATATTTCCTATAGGAAAAGACTTTACGATGGTAAGAACCAGGAAGAAACAAATGAAATGGGCAAGGCACGATGCTCTCCACAAAAAACCAAAACATTCGATTGAAAATGCATACGTAGATGATCACTTTCTACCTATTTGATAAATATATTCTCAAACTGCTAGAATTAATAGAATGCATACCCTCCAATGACGTTCTCAGTCCCATAAAACCAGTTGACATCACGGGAATCAAATAAGGAACACGTAGTGACATGATGATGCATGTCTTAAAATATGCTCAAGTATGAAAATTATCCCACAGTTTCCTAAGTGCAAAATACTTACCATAATTTCTAAAGCCGTCTTAAATGTGCTGTCTCCTTACCAGGCAGTCTTTCTTGTCGTCACCAATCTCCTAAGCACCGCAACCCTCTTCGCCCGAGGCACCTCTCGAAGACAAATCCCCGCTCGCTTGGGTTCCGCCAAGGCATCTGTAACGGATACATTTACGACGCTGAAGATTTGTGTTATTTTTCAGCTGAAAGGCGACTTTATGAATTTGACTTAATCCTCATTCTTAGCGATTATAAATATTTTACAAATACCACCTTAGCACGAAGCCCGGATAGCTCAGTCGGTAGAGCATTAGGCTTTTAACCTAAGGGTCCAGGGTTCAAGTCCCTGTTCGGGCGTTTTTTTTCGCAGAGAAAGTTTTTCAGATACAGATTGCAGCTTTTATAAAAAATATTATTCCTAGGTCAGGGCTTTAATAGATGCATACATAATGTTAAAAGAACAGACTACCTAGTTGAGATCATAAAATTGGAATTCCTGACTATTGTTATTTTATGTTTTTGTCTAAAAAAATAGCTGGAGCTGACCTAAAAGTAGTAAAACGGTGTCTAATACCTAATGCCACTATAACTAACGACTTACAGGGTTCGTCCGGAAAATACGTTTACTGAGCTCAAGAAAAAAAATTTATAACACTTTTACATATCTTAAGCTAATATTCCTCAAAATAGGACCCTTGTGAGTCGATACACTTGTTCCAGTGGCGTTCCCATTCCTGGAACGCTCCCGCGAAAGCATCATCGGGAACCTCTCGAAGGCTCGTCGTCGACCTCTTCTCTGCCCTCCACGAACATCTTGTGCCACCGAAAGATCATGTTTCTGGACATGGTTGACTCCCCGTAAGCCTGGTTAATCATACCGACAGTTTCGGTAGACGATCTCCCAAGCTTTACCGCAAATTTGATGGAATAACGCTGCTCCAAAAACTTCGGCATCGCGTTCCGTGACGTGGGTCGAGCGTGGAGGTTCGCGTTAACAGAGCTCCTCACTACACCACAGCTCAGAGCCGACTGCCTTTTTCAGCGTCGCTTGCCAACATACCCCCCTCCAATCGCAGCCCGTCAGAGCGGTGCTGGGCGCGCCTGGAGCGGCGTGCCCAGCCCAGGAGTCAGCACACTTATTTTCCGGACGAACCCTGTAACTTGGGGTACCGACATACGTCAAATCTGCGGACAAGCAAATAAAAAATTGGGATTTATTAAATGCAATGTCTGCAGAAGCGACCCCAAGGTCAAGGGACGTTCTTACCACGCTCTCGTAAGGCCTCATTTATAATATTTCGGGAAATTGAGAACGTTCAACGCCGGGCAGCCCGTTTTGTTAAAACTTCTTACGATAAAACAAAAAGGGTCACTGAAATGCTTCTCGAGTTTGAGTGGGAGACATTTGAAGAAAGACGATGCAATACAAGATTGAAATTATTAAAAATTCAGATCCGCATGTTTCAGTACCGAGGTCTCGCAAATTATTCGCAATCCTACATACATTCTTCGCTTGGATCATTTATATAAAATTCGGGAAATAGATGCCAGAACTAGCAGACTCAAGGATTCCTTCTTCCCACGGACGATACAGGATAGCAACGGGATAGATACGGGATGCAGGGTTAAAGAGAGCAAAAATTCCACTTGCCACCCTCAGTGTCTAGGGAATGATTAGTTTTACTCAAATTCATGCACTTCCACTAACCTCGTGTGTGTTATGTTGTTCCTATATGACTGCATTAGAAAGCCATTAAATAATGTAGTTCTCTTAACAGTATTGCCTACCCTGTTTTGTTTGTTTTTCAGTTTCCCCATCCATTCCTTGTCTCTACCAGTGGGAAGCCTCCCGCTGCGTGCAGTCCGGTGTCATATTTCCTATCTGTCTGTGTCCATGGGGGCGGATACGATTGTATGTTGCATGGTTGCATGTGGTTTTGTTCTCCTTAACGGGTGGTGACCTAACACTCCCCGCCACACACCCTAACGGTAGCTTTCGGGGAATTATGCAGATGAGATGCTTCTCTAAGTGACTGACTGATTTTAAAATGGCAAGTATGATTTGTTTTTAATAACAATTTAGCTGATACATTTCATCAGGCGTAATGGCTGTAGTGTTTGGGTGTTACTCTTTCATTTCATTTATCCAAATTTTACTCTGAAGAGGTTTGATTCATATTTTCTACATTTTTTCAGTTAAAAGGCACTGTCTTTCAGAATTTATTAGAAGATGATTTATGAAATATTCGCAGACATTCTTTAGAAAGTAAAACCTCTCGTGACGTGAAATGAGGCTGAATATGAATAAAACTGGAAGCTATGAAATTACCCAAAGTATTTAAGTCTTTGTATGCAAACACGTGAAAATTTTAACTCAAATTAGCTATAATTTTTTTAACTATTTCATATCAATATGCGACGTAGTAGTCCAGGGGTACAGCGTTGAACTGCATACCGGAGGGCCCAGGTTCGATTCGCAGGAACACCTTTATATTATATTAATCTTTAATAATATTCTATGACGATTGTACTCCAAAAATAAGTCCTCTATAGCGAATGAAATTGAAGCATTAAAGTTCGAGTGACATGTTTCTTTAAGTGCCCCCACATAGAAATAGTACCCAGAAATATCTCTCAGTTTTGACGATGCTGAGGAGGTTGGTCTAGAGCCGTCACTCAGAATCAAACCCGGACCATCCGATCAGTGACTCTACACTTTGCCCACTGCCTAGCCTAAGCTAATGATTAAAGAAGTATTCGTAAAGAGAACAACATGTACTAGCATATATTTGTATGATAACACTATACAAATTAATTTACGAGGTTTCTACTCATTTTAATCCCTACTTTACTAATCTTAATCCTAGTTCAATATCTACATCTACTTAAAACCCCGCAAGCGGTCGCAAAGGCATGTGGCGGGGGGTGTTAGGGTACCACCTATAATTAAGAAAAAACAAACCGCATGCAAAAGTCACAAATTTATACAATCCACAAACAAAACATGGTATACGTTCATGCAAAAACCCTTACACCCTACACACATACAAATATTCAAGATACCAACTAACGTCCACATGTACCTACAAATACACCTGATGTATTTGCAATGTTTAATTATGCTCCGGCTTGTAAATTTAATGTTTCTATTACTAAGGATTCTATTACTCTTAATATCTACTTAACCTCGTAGATTTCTGGCAACTGGAGAGATGTTTGAAATTTTCTCTACCTTTGCCATCCAGCTGCAAACTCGTTCACTATCTTTGTTTGAGCGTCAGCCCTTCTTGAAGAACTTAAACATGCAATTAGGTCATCCTGTATGCACAGTATTGGCTTTTCTAAGATAGAATATTTTTATTTCCAACTGCTTTGGTTTTATTTTGGCGCTTTCTTGAATGAAAAATTGTGAATTGACCGTTTTCCATCTCCACCATTATAAGACTTCCTTCAGTTCATTGGGGTCGGAAGATCGGAGGAACTTAAAAATTACTACACGCCCCCCCCCTGTTGGAGAAGTGCTATCAATTATAAAAAAATAAAGAGTGACCAGTGGCATTGTTTGATTGTCTAATTAATGGTGGCATTGTTTACAGGTGCTAACTGTAAATTGATAAGGGTTGAATGCGGAAGTGTGATTTATGCTAATTCGCCGTTTTCTTGGAGAATTTAAAAAGGCTCCAGGGAATAATAAGTAAAATATTCCCAAGGAAGACCTCTTCTAGGATGAAACACAAATGCTTCCTTTGTTATCGTCGCCGGCGATGACTTTCGTCTTGGAAGACATTTACTTAAGCCTCTTCCCCCCTTTTCAACTGAGGAACGGAATGATAACATTCAATTTAAATGTTAAGCCGGGCAAGTGGAGTATTTGAGAATCATTTCCGAACCCTGAAAAATAAGTATCGTATCTCAATGATCAAAATAAAAACTCTCTCAAAAACTTCTCTCTTCTATCAGTCTCTTCAACATTCTATTACCAATCAAAACGCTCTGTATCAATATATATATATATATATATATATATATATATATATATATATATATATATATATATATTTATATTTATATATATATATGTGTGTATATATATATATTTATATATATATGTGTATATATATTTATATATATATATATACACAGTCTCCTTGTAATTTTTCCCAACAATTCCCTATCCTCACCCACCACTCCCTCCTTTGTTTTCCCTACTGCCCACTTCACCACCTTCTCCATCATTCTCCGCACCCACATCTCAAAAGTCACAGATTTCTTACTCCTATCGTCTAACTTCAACCATAAAATTTCCACGTCATACAAAATCAAGTGTTAGATAACAGTTTTAACCACGTTTATGTCTTTTCTTACCCTCTTTACTTTAATGTCACTAGCATTAACTTCCTCTGCTTTATTGAAGCTCCTTAAAGTATATATTCTATTGTTTCAGGCTTCACTTCGCGGAAGTAATTGATATCCATTATTGAAATAGAAAGAAAGACTCGTACTTTTCCACAGATTTTATTATACGGCACGACGCGTTTCACCGACTTGCGGCATCATCAGGTACAAATTTGCAAAACAGACAGAGCAAGCATATATACCCTCAGGACCGAGTGGGGGCGGGGAGGGTTGGAAGGATTTGAGGGGGGTGGGGGCTCGCAGGTGCGTTGATGGATTGTTTTGACCATTTCCAGGCTAATTTCTCGGAGAGGAGTGGGGAGGGGTATGGGAATAATTGCTCATTACAAAGTGTCGTGTTGGGGTTCACCAAGTGCCTTCTAATCTCTAATTGCTCGAGAGCGTCCATTTTTAATCCTTTTGGGAGTGTGTGTAATATCTCTGGGACAAAGTCACTGCTGTGGTTGAATTCTAGTAAATGCTTGGCGAAGAGAGAGTTGTTATTCTGATTTTTGTGACACCTAGCGTGTTCCTTGACTCGTAACTTGATATTCCTGCCGGTCTGACCGACATAAACGCTGTTGCAATCCTCGCATTTCAGTTTATAAATGCCTGATTTGAGAAGGCTATCCTGGGTGTCTTTTCCATTGGCTAGAAGTTTGGAGAGGGTTATGGGTGGGTAGAAGGCTGCTTTGAGTGAGGTGGGTAGGCAGTTGGAAATCCTATATGAAATATCTCCCAGAAACGGGATCGAGCACCACTTAAAATCTTTAGATACTGCGGGCTGAGATACGAAAATGCTTTTTATGGCCATTGCTTTTTGTTTTTTCCGTAGTAATGTGTCAACTAGTTTGGGGTTGAAACCATTGTTGGTAGCTATATTAGTGATATTCACGAGTTCAATTTTGAAGTTTTTGGGGGAAAGGGGGATGTGTAGGAGGCGGTGGATCATGGAGTGGAGGGCTGCGTGTTTGTGAGAAAAGTGGTGTGCGGAGTAATTATTTTTTGATCCAAGTTACTGCCAAGACAGATAAACTATTCCACCCTGCTCTAGTTTTTCTCCTACAATTTTAAATTTTAGTTCAGCCTTTCTCTTTCGGGAATATCGCTTATTCTTTGCTTTATTTACTTATATTCTCATCCCATACCCATCGAATTCGCTTTTCAATGCACTCAATAATGCTTGCAACCCCTTGGCCGACTGACAAATCAAAGCTTGATCACCAGAATCATTGAAATTAACACGTTTACCTAAAATTCATCTGCTTCGCATGTTTTTATGATCTAATAATTATATTTAAGTATATCCTTCTTCACACCTTGAGCGCAATGCAATTTATTTATTTGTCGTAAATCAAAATGGTTTGGCAGTCGTCAGACCGTGCAAAAGACCTCATTTTGTTTTAATTTGAATAACACCATCGGATATGAAATAGGAGATTTCCCTCACACACACAGAATGGAAATTTGCTAAGTGGAGCGGCGTTTTTATGCAAATTTAAAGGCGATAATCAAAAGTTTGAAAATATGAATCAAAGGTGGAAATTGTTACTTGAAGTACTACGGTGTCCAGAAAAAAGTGGGATTTAAAAAAATAGGCAATCCCTCCCTGGTGAACTTCCTATACTTTACAAAGAGGGCACTTTCATGAAACGGTAGGCGTGTGGTGATCCCACGCATCTGAGTCACCTTTTTCGCTCATTTTCAGAGGAATGAGATCCATATGGCAGTAAGTCATGTCAAAACTCTCCAGTTGGATCGAAAGAAAGTGGCCAGGCGAAGAAGCTGGTCTTGGCAACGGCTCCTCGTCCCTTCCGTTGTGATGACAACGACGGGTTTCCGTGGGATGACGACCTAGCGGCAAACGATCCACCCTTGGGTCGGGATCTTATAAGATAACTCACCTACATTATGGGACTGGAGTGACTCCAGCCGTCGAATGCCTTCCGCAATGCTCGACACGCAACGCAAAGAAATGTTCAACGTCTGCTCGTCCGTAGTATCCCAACGTTTGGAACGGACGTTTCGAAGACTCACTACATGGTATAAGCAATCGCCTGAAGATTATTACGGTGAAGAGACATAAAAACACCCAACCCCACCTCCTACTCACTTTACGAATTGGGTTGGCGTGTTGCCTTTAGAAAAACATAACATTTGAACATAACAGTTTCAGGTTTAACTTGGTGGAATTCCTTCGTAATTTATTATTATTATTATTTAAGAATTACGTTGCAATTAGGCAATTGTCCTAGTGACAACGGTCAAGTTGGATTTATGATCCCTCTTACCACGGAAATTACATGCATACACGCACTAGAAAAAGAGATAGAAGACAAAATATTCTTACATACCATGGCACTTCCAAATCACATGCAAACAAACTTCCAAATCACCCACAAAATGCCATCCACATCACATACAAACAATATTTTTATGAGTACATTACTTATCAATGAAGTTTATCACCCGGTGGCTGCCTTACACTTATTCTTAAAACTCCTAAAATTGGATGAAAAGGGCTCAAACAAACCTCCAGGCAGCTGGCTCCAATCACACAAAAGTGGAAGTGTTATGTTTCTGTTTCCTCTCATAATAATATTTGAAGACAGCTCGATACTCAATTTTTTTCTATTCTTACAAAAACCCTCCCTAAATCTTGATCGTCAAACAACAAATGAGGGTCCAAAATGGCTGTAAATTTGATGAATACCTTTCAACGCATGCGCAAACGCATTCCCAACCTTAAGTTAAAGAGTACTGCCTTCTTTATGTTGAAATTTGAAACTTATCGATGACTGTCCATTTTGAAGATATTTCGGAAATCACATTCCGTTTTTATAATTTCTATTACGATGCCCTATCCTTAAATCCTGTCGACATCGTTAAATTCATAAATCGTTTCATAGATGATTTTTCCGTTCCTTGAGATTTATTATGCTGATTGCTGTCGAGAGTGTCCTCGAGCAAGCAACTCAAAGAGGTTATTGGTTCATCCCTCCCCATATATGCGTTTAATAAACGCGTAATTAATAATGCGTTTTAATGAACCTGTAACTCCTTACTATAAAATATTGAATTGGCTAAAACTCGAACAGAGGAGAATGCTTCAAAAGGCCTCACAATTATTTAAAGTTCTGAATTCTAAAATCCCTTCATATATATATGAAAATTTTATATTCAATTCACTTACGACAAAGAGATCAACCCGCATTACAAAAACATTCCATCTTCCCAAATACCGCACGGCTATATATGAAAAGTCATTCAGTATTTCATCCTGTAAACTATGGAACTGTTTGCCTAATAAAGTAAAATTATCCAGGAACACATCCCAATTCAACGATAAAATGTTTGAATGTCTGTCTACCGCACTACCAAAATGACCTTATTACTGTTCTATCAGGCTAAATATTTAACTATTGTTCCTTGTATTTGTATGTATGTATTGTACTATATGTTTTGTTCAAATTATGTTTTGTGACTGGTTTAATTACCATATTCTATGCATTATGTAAACCTGTTTCACTCCATAGGTTTCTAAACCTCATGTAACATGTATTCTGCTCCAAGGGACTTTGCTCCCAGAGCAATAAAAATTGTTTATTATTATTATTAACTCTCAAAACATTTACACTTATCTCATACCATATGAGGTCTATCCATTAAATACGGGAACTGGTGCAATCTGGCGGCCATGATGCGGACTATATAGCTCCGCCCACAAGCGGCGTTAGTTTGTCAGAGACCCAATGAGCCGTCTGTGCTTGGCGGATCGTCGAGCTGTGAGTATGGTGCCAGTTATGTTGGTTTCTGTTGTCCTTGTTTTATAATGTTCGTCGAAACTGGAAATTGACGAAATCACGGAGCAACGAATCAAAATCTAGATTTTTGGTGAAGTGCGGTAAAAATTATGAAGAAATTACTGAAATGTTGACAGCTGTTTAAGGTGATAATGCTCCGAAGAAAAGATCCGTTTTCAAGTGGATTTAATCAAACCAAAAAATCAAGAAAAATCCGATCGAAAATCAAAGTCATGCTCTTTATTTTCTTTGAGGTCGAAAGTGTTATTCATCATTAATTTCTTGCTGAAGAACTAGCAGTAAATACAGAGTTCTACGTTACAGTACTCAAGCGTTTGAGAGATCGTGTGCGTCGCATGCGACCAAATTTGACTCAAGGCGATGGATGAATGCTTCACCATGACAATGCACCTGCACATTCAGCATTGAATGTTCGTCAGTTTCTGGCAAAAAATTCAATCACCATCCTTTTATCATCCTCCTTATTCGCTAGATCTCGCCCCTACGAATTTTCCCTATTCCCAAAATGCAAATTTGTGATGAGGGGACATCACTGGGAAGATGTGGACACAATAAAGCAAGAATCGACGAGAAGACTAAAGAGCCTAACTGCCGAGGACTTCCAAGGGTGCTTTAATAAACAGTGGAATATAAGATGGAATGAGTGCATAGCAACGAATGGAGAGTACTTTGAAGGTGATAGAATCGATGTTGACAAAATGAAGTTGCTATGACCTCAGTTTCGGTATTTCTTGGACGGACAGACCCCGTATCTTTTTGGTGCATCATATCGTATTCATTATCTCAACAGTACCGAATCAGTGTAGAACACAGATATTAATGGGACCTCGCTACTTGAACGATGCTTAAGCAAACGGAGTATCAGAACCACGCAGTGCGGCGAAAAGAAAATAGGTTGAAGAGAGAGGATAGCACATGACAAGGTTTTCTTACATACGGTGGGAGGAGGAGAAAGGAGGTTGCGGGGTGAAATAAGAATGCAGGAAAAGAGTGGGTGAAGGATGTACGGAAAGGCGAGCTTAGTAGAGGAAAGTATGGAATTATTAATGTAGATGAAGTGTTTTGATGGCGGTACGAGGAAGATAGGTGATATAAAGGACTGAAATAAAAGGAGAAGACATTCAAACGATGCGCAAATACATGCATGTGGCACTAGGTACCATCGAAAACCTACATTTACTGGGTGGACAACACCCTACGAATCCATTAATCCCGCCCAAAATTAGCCAAACCCAATGGAGTAGTAGTTTTGAGGGGAGGCGACCGACAGCTGAGGTCATTTGCGCCATAGGGGATGGATAGGAAAGGATGAAGGGTGGAGAGAAACCCGGCGTCGGCATTAGCCTACTCTTTACGAAAGGCGCCAAGGGGTCCGCGGCTTAACGTCCCATCCGACGGACGGCTCCAAACCCAAGGG
This sequence comes from Hetaerina americana, assembly GCF_022747635.1. Taxonomy (NCBI): domain Eukaryota; kingdom Metazoa; phylum Arthropoda; class Insecta; order Odonata; family Calopterygidae; genus Hetaerina; species Hetaerina americana. The sequence goes on from NW_027287316.1 coordinate 78,222,765, forward strand.
CAATTATGTTGATAAATAGCAATATGAACATCAAGCGTGCAAAATTACTAAAAAAAGAGCACAGCATTCCAATTAATTTCGATTTGAATACAAACGGTTCGAAAAATTGTTTAAGTCAAAGAAAGAGGTCAGGTCAAGGAGGGGTAGGCAAGGATAATTTTCAAGGAGAGAGGAGATGTGCGGCAGACGCAGGGTGTGCGAAAAAGGATCAAATCGAAAAGGGGTACGCTTCGAAAGGGCACCACACACTGATGGGGGTAGGAAGACGGATGAACGCTCTAGTGACTGAAAGGTGATAATATTAGAGCTTTTTGCATACGATAACTGCCAATTCTTTTGCATGAATCTCATTAATTAAAAATGTTTTCCGATTTTTTCAAACACTAAATGCTGCCCTAATTGAAATTATTTTGATTTTCTAATGGAGTCAACCATGTGGTCAATATTGAATGTTCACGTCTATATAAGTATCGTAGGAACCTCCTATTTCGTTCTTCTAGGAAACTTGATCTCTAGGCGTCGTAAAACAACAATTCAAAGGAAAACTACTATATCCGTAATAATGTAGCACTAGTCGTTCCAAAAAAAAACTAAATTTGTCAATAGGAGGTGTGTTCAGGAAATGACGGGAATTTTTCCTTTTTTTTGCGGGTTTGGTGAGTCCGGTTGTCAATTTTTTTTATTATGCTGGTATACATGCCCTTAAAGTATGATAATATTTTCGGCTGTATTCATTTGGTTACTTTGTGTGTGGCAGCCGCTCTACTATTAGACGTATGTTTATGAGCTCGCGGTTTTTTGTTAAAAAAAAGGCCAAAGAATTTGCATCAAATTTTGCGTAAAAAATGAAATAAGGTGTGAAAAATGTTAACAAAGGTCAAAATAGCGAGTCTTCTATGAGTAAAACGAGAGTTTGCGAGTGGTATAAGAGTTTTCCACCAGATGGCCGTGAAGACGACGAACGCCCCAGCACTTCAACATCCGATGAAAACGTGGAAAAATTGAAAGAAATGGTTATTAAATGATCGCCGAATCACAACCAGAGGAGCCGCTGATGATATTGGCATGTCCATTGGCTCATGCCATGAAATATTGTCGAATGGTATGAAAACGCGTGGCTACGAAATTTGTTTCAAAATTGTTGAATTTTGAACGACAACTAGCGGCGATTAGAAGTTGCTCAATTGAGTCACTAAAATGAAGTCAACGACGATGCAGAATCACTGAAACGTGTCATGACAGGAGACGAAACATGTGTTCACGGATATGTCGTCGAAACGAAGTTTTGATATAAAGTCTTTGATCCTTTTTTTTGACAAAAGAAAATCGCCGAGCTCATAAAAACACGTCTGACCTTAGCAACCGCCACAGACAAAGTAAACAATGAATACAGCTGAAAATTTAATCATACTTTAGGGGCAGGTATACTAACGTAATCAAAAAATGTTTTGACCATTGGACTCGCCAAAACCGTGAAATTTTAAAATTCCCGTTATTTTCTGAACACACCTCGCATGTGTTCATAAATCCAGGTATCCTCAATGGAGTCCCTTTAACCCTGTGAAAGATCCCATTTTGGCAAATTCCAAAGAAACTGCGGGAGATACCGCAACAGTAACTTTTAACGGCGTCATCCGCTAATGTGCATTTCAATGCAACAATTTCAGAGTGTAAAAATCATTCGCCTTGACTGGGATTCGAACCCAGATCCCTCAATATCCGGTCAAGTGCTTTAGCCACTTAAGCTACCGAGGCGTCCTCTTAAACTCTGAAATTTTGGGGCTTTTTAAAGGAACTAGATGTTGTGACGAAATGCCGTACATACAATGTCACAACATCTAGTTCCTTTAAAAAGCCCCAAAATTTCAAAGTTTAAGAGGACGCCTCGGTAGCTTAAGTGGCTAAAACACTCGACCGGATATTGAGGAATCTGGGTTCGAATCCCAGTCAAGGCGAATGATTTTTACGGTCTGAAATTGTTGCATTGAAATACCATTTTGGGTTGAGTGTTTGTGTCCGTAGTACGTCAGTGGCGATGAAGTAATATTCCCGCAAACTACTGCAGAAGTGTGTTCTGGTTGAGAGGTTATGGTTGATCACTGTCGTGGAATTTCCTCTTCCGCAATCCTTAACAACTAATCTAGTTTTGATTGCGGGACGAGTGGTGCTTACTTATTACGGCTAAAGGACTTCTCCTTTGATTTATCATTCCGATTTCTTCCTTCATTTCTTCGTAAATTCTGCCTGAATTCATGCAATCTAAAAAATCCCATTCCCTAGCTTATTTTTCCCCGCTCATCTAGTATTCGCCTTTGGGCCTCTAAAGCACCACTGCCCTTCAGCACTTCCTACGTCCAGTTCCTCTGCATACTATTCCTGATTTCTTCAAGCAACTTCTGCTCTTCGCTAACTCAATCTGAAACCTCGGCGCTTGTCTTAATCTCTGTCCATTTTCTCCATTCTACGCCACAAACCCACTTCTCAAAAGCCTCCAATCCCCTCTTGCTCTTAAGACCAGGCCTTATATCCATGTAAAGCAATAAACCCCATATTATAAGGTCTTCATTCACCTTTTATTAACTGCTTCATTCAGCTGTACCCATCATCAATTCTCTTCCTCTTTCTAATTTATCTTCTGCTAACGCAATTATTCTTAAAATATTTCAATCGCAATACATATTTTTCCTTCATTATATTACTCAAAAGAAGGAATTACATGATTTAAAAAAATACACTTTTAAAAAAAAGTCGAAACATTTATCCCATGAGTGCAAAACCTCCATGATATATCAAGTAAAAGATTTGTTTAGGTGGCCCGGGTTCGAATCCAAGAGATGGCAGATATGTTTCAGCGGTATCCCGGGCCCTACTTGAGGTGATTTGTGGAGAGTACTCTGGGTGAGTACGCCGTCCGTCGGATGGGACGTTAAACTGTGTGTGACCCCTTGGCGATTTTCGTTCAGAGAAAGCTAATGCCGACCATGGGCTTCTCTCAACTCTTCCTCCTTTCTCATCCCATTCCTAATTGCGAAAATGACCTCAGCTGTCGCTCACATCCGCTAAAAGAACTACTAACAAATACCACTACGATTTGTCTGCTAAGGATTAAATGGAATACTTACAATGATGGCTCAATTCGTCTCTCAGTATGAGAATAAGTTTTCGCTGCGGCGCCATGTTGGCCACGTCACCTCCACCTCGGAGCTCGCAGGTTACGCGAAAACTATTTACCAAACCTATTCGGGCTACTACATACATAACATGTAAAAAAAAAGGCGTTCTGTTCCTCAGAGATCATCATTTATTTGGTGGGAGCGGGCAACTGGTCCTCGCCATTCTCCTTTCAACAGCTGTCACGTGCTGAAGGTCAGGTTTTTCGCCGGAAAAAAAATAGAAACGCGTTTTGCGAAAAACCGTTTCGAATTTAAAGACGTCGCCCGTCCACGCGTTGTAAACTCGGCCTAAGTCTGACATTTGAATGCTCTCTGCATAATAATAAGCTGCCGACGTCACAGGCTTCTGTCATGTACCGTTAATAAGTCGTATTGTGTGGGTATGTGTGTGTGTGCGTGCGTGTGTTATTTTTCGTTTATCCATATTAAGGTCGCGTTGTTTTTTAACAGTCGAATTCAACTTCCGTCCAGATCCCCTTGCTCGGCGCCCTCTGCTTAACGGGCGCCACTATTAAAGATCTCCAGAACAGTTATTTATGAATTTTGGACACACTCCAGTCCATCTTTTTCAAGTAATCCACAGTGACAATTTTCCTGGACGATATATTTTCCTTATCATTAGGTTCTAATCCTAAAGATGCTGACATAAATCCCTCCCTCATTTTATGTTTGCTATCAATCCCTTCGATTACTTTTTGCCCCAATCCTTTTCATTGTGCCCTACTCATTTGCACAAAAAACTCTGACTCTTACCACTCTTAACTGTTTTTTCAGCCTTGATCATCTCCAAAAGATCCCAGCGTTTGTCGGGACTGCTTGCTCGCATTGTCGCCCTTCCATTTTTAAATATTTTCGGGCGATTTAATCAAAATCAAGTAAATTTCGAGTAAGGTCCGTCATTTGGCGATACATTTAATTAAATGTAAACTTCTGCATACCACAGAAGTAACAGAGCTAATTACATATCAGTTGGCCTTGAAGGTCTTAGGAAATGAACGGTACCGAATCACGTAAGAATTCAGAACATGTTCGGCATACTATAGTACATGCACAGAGCCCGGATAGCTCAGTCGGTAGAGCATTAGGCTTTTAACCTAAGGGTCCAGGGTTCAAGTCCCTGTCCGGGCGTTATTTTTTATTTCAGAACATGTTGAATTCCATAGCAAACGATTGATAGAATTTACAAGATATTCCCGATAAAATAACCAAACAATAAATAAATTCCTTATTCCAAATAATCGGCAGATGAAATTGAATTGTGTAATGCGAATGGGTCTCAGTCATAGTTATGTACAATAATAAAAGATATCACGCACAAGAGGTGTGCATGACGAGATTATTTTACGGATATTTTTATACAAACCTTGTAAAGAAAATAAAACTCTTTCGTGATACGGGGAACCGAAAATTTAACTTCAAAGTGGGAAAAATATTGATAAAAGTTAATCGTTGAAAGACTGAGGAAGGCGGCAAAGGAAAATGCGATATGTATCAGTAAATTCATCGAAAAACTTGGTCAGGATGAGATAATTTGTTTGATCCTAAACCAGTCAAATAGGAAGCCGTTCGTTCACACCCCCGAATATGCATTCGCAAGTTAAGGATTCGCCATCGGTCGATAATTTCGCGGCGAAGTCTTTAATCGCCAAAGGTCATATTTTTTTTGAAAATGAGACGTCAAGCCGACCAGGCTAATGGATGGATCTCGCGTTCACATGGCAACAGGTAAAGGTGGTTGGGAGAGGAGACGCCGGGGAGTAGACTTGCTTGCATGTGCGAATACGCATGTACAATTTAAAAAGAAGCCAATCCACCGACGGAGAGAATCGATGTCTTCCCCTTAATTCTCTCTCTCCTACACAGACACAGGTGTGCGGGAGGGAGGAAGCCAAGAAGGGGAGAGAGGGCAGCGTCCCTCTCGACCGCAGTTGATGGCATTGACCGCCAAGACGAGAGAGAGAGAGAGAGAGGTGGACCCCACGCGGTCGCCGGGGATAGGTTTCTCCCGGCGGTGAAATCCGCGCCCCGCCTCGGAACGGCACTTTGGCGTCGAACGGGGAGCGGGAGTGAGGGGGCAACGGATGCAGCGTCCGCAAATTATTTATGAGTACACATGACCGCACCCACTCGTCGAGCGACGTCTAAGGAGACAAAAAATAAAAAGAAACCCAACTTCACACTATGTTTCGATCCTTGCCAAATCACAATTTTGCTGAATTATGACAATACCAATTAGGCACAAGGTGAACACGAAACGATTTAAATGCCGAACTTTTCCGATATAAATCACGACTTTTTTTTCGCCATCCCGCAGACAATTTAACCGCTGAAATATTCCGAAAAGATGGATCTCGGTGGAAGAAGGGGGTGGGGTGGAGAAGATGTAAAGGGAATGTTGCAAAATATAAAAATAAATGCAATGGAATACATAATCATAATCGTTATTTGGACGTTCAATCCCAAGATTGGTTGACTGCAGCCCTCCATCCTACTCTATCTGACCCTAATTGGCTTCATTCGTGGTATTTTTTGGCAATGTACTTTCTTCTTTATTAGCCCCATGCATTTATCCCTTGGCCTTCCTCTTGGGACTTTTCCCTCTTTTTTTCCTTCTATTATATTCTTCATATAATAGAAGGAATAGTGTACAATACAAATACATAAATTACCACCAACTCTAAAAAAAAAAAGAAATGACATACCCTGCTTGCAGATTTACACCCCAGGGTACGATTTCATTGCGCAAGCTTATTTCCACAAACAAATTTAAGGGTGAGGGGATTAACAAATCAAAAACCAACGAAGGTCCATTCGTACATCGATAGACAGTATAGAGATATCAACCCCATTTTTACTCAGAACTTTTACCAAGACGCTAATCAAAACATTAACCAAAACAAGCATAACAGAAGAACAGATACGTTGAGCAATCATCGAAGCATAAGAATCACTCAACCAATAGCACATCTACATACAAGTGCATTTACACAATATTCCGCAATTCGCCGCAATGGTGTGTGGCGGGGGGTCACCAGCCATACATTCAAAGTTACAATCATATCACATCTACACGAATATTAGTTTGATCATTAACTCGAAAAATTTTAATCGCACGATTGAAAGTACTTACGTGCCCCAGTATTCAATAACAGGATAGGTAAATTCAAACCATACTGTAGAACAGTTAAAAAGATGAGTGTACTCAGTGAAAAAATATCATACAGGAAAGAAAATGGAGGATATCGACAAATATATGCATTATTAATTCTAATTATCTCCTACGTCATTGCTGTCATATCTATTTTAATCTCTAAAGGTGTGAGGAAAACATGATATTTTAAATCTATCCGTTGCCCTTAACATCCTCAGATAAGTAACCAGCCTCATATTTACGCAGTAAACTTAACCTGTATTTAAAGCCAAGGTCAACTAGTGGCACTCATCCTACCTCTTCCAATAGTGTCGTGACACTGTTTCCTTGTTCATAACAACTATTCATAAACCTGTCCGCTCCAAGTTGGTACGTTGGTCTATTAGCACGACTTAGTCCTAGTACTACTCAGGACGCCTTCCATATGATAAACAGGAAAATAAGGAATCGAAGTCTTAAGATCAAATCTGACGCTAATAAATTTTAGAAGGTTTTTTAATTCCTTGGAACCCAACGATCAATGGACCACTTCCATTCGCCGAAAGCAAAGATTAACTCCTGTGATTGTAATTATGATCGTTGAATTTAAGATTCAAAAACAATTTTCAAATCAAACCCTTTGACTCGGGGGAAAACTCAATCAAAGCCAAAACAGAAGAATCGCGTATCCTATGGTTGCTCAGGACAAATTAGCGCCTAACTGCGTACAACGGGCGGATTTAAACAAAGCATCAATTGCTACTTCCTTGTCTTCTTTGTGGCAATCACCAAAAGGAAACGCTATTGATATGTGTGGAAATGGATGCATTACCACTGATATCGAAATAAACACGTAAAATTGGAGTGTCCATCAATTAAACCACTCCTGTATGCTATATTGTGCAATGGTTGTGAACCATTTCGCAAGGATCATTAGGTACATGTTGAAAATATTTAATTTTCTTATCACTGAGATACACCAAAATAATGCGATGTAATGGAAATTCAGCACTTAAAACAAAATTAAACGTGCATAAGTATGTACAGTGCATACGTACAAAAAATAATAATGATATAAAGTTGATATTTCCACCCGAAATTGAAGAATGATTTCTATAAAATGCCTTCAGTTTCAAATAATAGTGTTTTAGAGACACCGAGAAAACAAAATTTAAAAATTAGCAGTGTTGCACATATTTTTAGAAATGAGTTATTTACACCAATGCCTTTTTTTTAGTTCCCTAAAAGCCACCGCTGGGGTAGATTACAAAATGAGGAGTGACTTTCCATATGTGGCAAACAAGTGGTCACCGCGGTAGTGGTAAACTATGACCTCTCTCTTTCCAATGTACTTGGCATTCATAACTGGCTGCCACTGACCCCACAAGTGAAATGACTTACTGGAATGGATTGAAAAATGCTATGCCAGAAAACATTACTCGCAAATCTTCAACAGGAGTATCTCTGTATTTATTTTTTGTCCCTTACCTTAGGCCTTAGCAACGCAGGGCACAGGAACTGGTTTATTTTTTACAATTTAAACTCGAGCATCGGATCAGAATGATAATAACTAAATCGTCTTTTTACACCATATCTACATGTTTGATCCCGGGTGAGTAATCAGACTTATTAGAATTTTTTAGACTCTTGCAGAGCGTGTGACTTAATCTTAATATAGAGAACGCGGTGGAAAAATTATCATATGCAATCCTAACAAGAGCGGCGTGTGTGAGATGGTTCCTCACCTTTCCGAAAATAATGAAAATGCGGAACCCGCATCGGGTTTCCTTGCAAACCTCAACCGAGGGAGGCGCATTATAATAAGAACTGGTGACATACAATAATTATCGTTTACATTAATATATTGACGATAGTTAAACATTGCTGTTTTGATGATATGGACGTTATATGTAGGTATTACACTAGGTAATAAAAAATAACATTAGTTGTGAAAATAATGTTAGCGAGTTTCTGGATACGCATATGGAAGAGATTACATAATTTTATGGAAAAAAAATTAGACCATTGCTTCCTCCATACATTTACGCCTCTTATTTTATATCGAAAGCCGATGTCGCTAAATGAATACCGCACGGACGTAACTGGACCCAATTCGTACCCAGATTCAAAGTTTTGCCTATAAATATTAACGATAACGAGAGGAGTCAGTCATCGCGCGTCTCCCGATATCGTTGCCGCGAATCAAAAGTCAATTGCGGCGATGACCTCACCCACATCCCCGCCATGCTCGCGGGAGACGAACAGGGTCCACTCACGTCGAATGCTCGCATTTCTCCTCGCTCCCTCCCGGCGGAATGAAAGTGCGTGCGAGCTGGATCGTGCGTGCGTGCGTCTACCTTCCCTCCCCTCTCCCTGTCGTCCCCCTCGAGAGGGGCGGGATCTCTCGGGAAACCGGGTCACGGACTCCCCCCGCCGCGGGTTCGTCGCCTTCCACGCCCTCGCCGCGTGACTCGCTCCCAGGAGACCTCAACGGGCGGCGGTCGTTTTTCGTTTCGCGGTTGAGTTCTACGATTGGAGTTAAGCGCTCTGAAGATGAAAATAAATTCTGAGGCCATGAACTCATTCTCGTGACGGTCAATCCACGAAAAGATTTATAGGGTCTATTGTAGTGGTTCGTCCAACGTCCGGCGGATCCTTAACTAACTGAAAAATACTTCATGCTTCTTCAGAAAATACATTCCTTCCTATCAAAGCCATGTGCCCCCGAAGAACGACGAAGTTTAAATGGACAGACGGTTGAACGATTGAAGAAGGACTTCAAGGAGTCGGTGAACATAGGTCGTGGAGTCAGTAAAGAGAAACGTGGTCTATAGAGGACACTTGAAAGAAAACAAACAGCACATATCCTGAGGCATAATGGCCTAGGTATGACGATAATTGAAGGAAACATATATGATAAATATTACGGAGAAAGGTCAAAAATAGGTATGAGAAGTTGGTGATAGAAGATGTGAAAGCCAAGAGCTATGAGGCAACAAAGACATTTGCAGAGAACAGGGCAGTCTAGTGAGTTCCTGAAAATCAATCCTCGAAGTTAAAATAACTTATGAGAATGAGGAAAGCAAGGAAGGAGAGGAAGTTAGTGAATAAGTGTTGAAATGGAGTTATTTTAATTTTAAATACACACACTGGTACTAATAAATTATAAAATCTGAACCGAGATGACATATCAAGCACGTGTCCTCACAGGAAAAATATATTGATAGGTTTATGCAGGTACTTTTGTAACTTTATTACGCTCCATGTACTTTTTACTTTTATTTGATTATGCTGCTAAAAATATGATTCGAGGCGCAGTTTTGTACAGCCATGAGACTTACTTATTCCTCAAATGAAGAGAGAACCTTTTTTGGAGAAATTCGATCGAGACAGGAAAAGTATATGCATTGGATATTGAGAGTAGATGAAATTTCAAAGGCTGATAGCGGAAAGAAAGGGTTGATTAACGAGGCAGGGGGGGAGGAAAGAATACGTAGCCATGTTGATTAGTGGAAAGTCTCATCATTTGAAGTATGGTTTGTCATAATAAAAGGCAATAGGGTATTTTACTCGATTGACATCTCAATCTACATGATACTCCGCAAGCTGCTGGAAGGGTGTGTGGCGGGGGGTGTTAGATCACCAGTAATTCATGTACAATCACAATCATTACACCTCTACACAAATATCAGTTCGATCATGCACTCGAGCCAAGTTAATCACTCGAAATAAGGGACTTAAATGCAACAATATTCAATAATAGAATACCCGTAGATTATGAAGGAAACATTTTCAAAAAGATGGGTATATTTAAAATTTATGAAGGATATTGACAAAAGATATACATACCAATACTAGTTACCTCCTTCGCGCCTGCGGTCATGTCTCTTTTTTGATCTCTAATGGTACGAGGAAAGAACGACATTTTATATAAAACCGTTGCAGTACCTCCCTGATTTTACTTACGTGATCTGATCTACCGCAGTAAGTCGAGGCCTAAAATATGTCTTTAAGAACCTCATATAAGTAATCTGCTTCAAATTTACACAGTAAGCTTAACCTGTATTTCGTCCTATGGCCAATCAGTGACTTCCATCCTAATCCGTCCAAGAGTGTCGCGAAAATGCTATCTTGCTCATTAGAGGTATTCATAAACCTGGCTGTTCCACATTGCCCTCCATCAAGTTTCAAAACTAAGCCTGCCTCGTAAGGATCCCATACACCTGCTGCGTACTCTAGGTGGGGCCTTATTTCCGTCCGTGTATTTTAGGCGGGTGCCAGATGAGTAGAAGTGACGATTCCAAGAAAAAACTTCCATCTTTGCCTGCAGACTGCTCCAAATGATATTAATAGCTATAAAGAGGATGCAATGAAAACAAAGGTTATGTTGAAATACACGGTAATAAGTTCAGATTATTCATAGAGTAATTATTTAGCAACAACTAATAATTTTTGTTATATTTCACGCAATTTTTAACCAAACAGCTGATTGCTCATTTGATGGGTGAGAGTAGAGCCCATCTCTTTCAATGTATTTGAATTTTATACTAACTCTCACCTCACCTGCAGGTTTACTTACAGAGATTCCAGCAGGGAGGAATACAGCTCAAAGTGACCACAGTTGGGGCGTCCCGGAGACAACCTGGTTCGAGTCCAAAAATTTCCGGGTAAGTAGCTGATGGCTGTGCACTCTCCGTTAAATTAAAATCTTCCTTGAGTCGACAACAAAATTAATTTCATGTCGCATTATTTCACTTTTCGAGAATGACATTTGTGTTGAATAAATATCCATCCATATGAACGTAATTTATAATTCGAAAACATTTTAAAAAAATGACATTCGCTCCTAAATGTTTCAGGGAATTTTTCCGAAAAGATTGTCCTCTATTCAATCATCCTTTCGTGGAACCGTTGGCAACAGTCGCATCTACATCTACATCTACATCTACATAATACCCCGCAAGCCGCCGCAAGGGCGTGTGGCGGGGGGTGTTAGGTCACCAACCGTGAAAAAGAAAAATACCACATGCAAAAAAAAAACAACACGGAAAATTACACCCACAGCAGCGCACACACTCATGCAAAAATCCCTTCATCCAATACTCATGCAAACACATATACCGCAAAACAACTAAAAAACTGCACCCCATGATGCAGCACGAAAGACATCCTACAACACGGAAGCCAGGACACAACAAGCAAGAAATTGAAACATCACTACCACATGAAAATGCACCACGAAACACTCTACCCCCAAAGAGTCTCTAAATGGCAGGGAATGGGACCCAACGTTGCAGGTAGCAGGAATTTGCCCCCGCGGAGAGGGACGAGGGATTGAAAGGGAAACTTAAAAACAGATGAACAGAACATGAATGAAGTCATTCGGAAAGAATGGGTTATTATAGCAAAACACATAAGGTTAGTGGAAGAGCATGCATTTAAATACAACTAATTATTTTTTAGACGCTGAGGGTGGCAAGTGGAATTTTTGCCATCTATAACCCTGCAGTTGCTATCCCGTATTGTCCGTGGGAAGAAGGAGTCGAGTCGGCTAGTTCTGGCATCTATTTCCCGAATTTTATATGCATGATCCAAGCGACTAATGTATGAAGGAGTACGAATAATTTGCGAGACCTCGGTGCTGAAACATGCGGATCTAAATTTATTTAATAATTTCAATCTTGCATTGAATCGTCTCTCAGCCAATGATTCCCACCCCAAATCCATGAGCATTTCGGTGACGCTTTGCGTTTCATCGTAGGAATTTTTTACAAAACGGGCTGCCCGGCGTTGAACCTTCTCGATTTCCCGAATGAGGCCTTTTTCACTCGGATCCCACACGCTGCATGCGTATTCTAAATGAGGCCTTACAAGAGCGTGGTAACAACGTTCCTTGACCTTCGAGTCACTTTTGCCGACAACGCGTCTAATGAATCCCAATTTTTTATATGCTTGACCGCAGACTTTACGTATGTGAGTCCCCCAAGTTAAGTCTTTTGTGAATGTGACACCTAGGTATTTTACCGTATCAACTACTGCTAGGTCACCTCCAGCTAATTTGTAAGCAAATCCCGTTGATCTTTTAAAGAAATTTACCACTGAACATTTATTATAATTTAGAGTCAATCCCCAGTTAGAACACCATTTAGTAATGCAATCTATATCCTGCGCTAGAATAAAACGATCCTCATCCCCAGATATCTTCCGATAGATCACCGTGTCATCCGCGAACATCCTAATTTTACTTTTCACTTCGCGGTTCAAATCGTTAACAAAAATCAAGAAAAGCAACGGCCCGATCACACTTCCCTGAGTTACCCCCGACGTGACTCGAACGCTGTCGGAACTAGCGCCATCAAGGACTACCCTCTGTTCCCGCTCCGAAAGAAAATCTTTAACCCAACTTATGGCGCCCTTATTTATACCCGCGACCTTTAATTTATGAATGAGTTTACCATGTGGGACCTTATCAAATGCCTTTTGAAAATCTAAGAAGATGGCATCCACTTGCCTACCTCTCTCACCCGATAAAAGTAAATCATGTGTAAATAATCCTAATTGGGTCTCGCAGGAGCGGGTTTTCCTGAATCCGTGTTGATTGTCACTTAAAAAGTTAATATTGTCAAGGTGTCTCATTATTGAACTGACAATTATGTGCTCTAAGATTTTGCAACAGATAGAAGTGAGAGATATAGGTCTGTAATTACTGGGATCCTCCCTGTCACCACCTTTAAAAATAGGCGTTATTTGCGCGGTTTTCCAAATCTTAGGTACTTTGCACTCTTTGAGGGATTTGTTAAATATGAATTCAAGGTACGGGGCAATGTTTGGAGCTAAATGTTTTATCACCCTAGCTGGTATATTTTCGGGACCCGGGGATTTGTTGGGTTTAATCTCGTTAAGCAATTTTAGAATTCCTTGTTGGTCCACTGTTATTTTTTCCATGGGTGGAGTATGTATTGTTTCTTGGAGATATGCGGTGGCAACATCGTTCGAGAAAACGCTTTGGAAGAATGAATTTAGGATGTTAGCTTTACCCTCGCTGTCTGTATGAATTATATTGCTACAATCCCTTAAGCAAGCCACGGTTTGTTTACTCCCATTTACTTCCCTAACATATGACCAGAAAGCTTTGGGGTCTGTGTCCAAGTGCTCGCAAAGAACTTTACGTTTAAAGTCCAGTAAGGCGCTACGTAATTGTGTTTTGGTTTCAATTTTAGAGGATCTATATGTGTCCCATAATTGTTTATTCTCAGGGGATGATGTGTTCACGCCTGCCCTCTTTACCCTAGAGTGTAGCATTCTCTGCTTTCGAAGGGCTTTTCTAACCGTCTTTATTGTACCACCTGGGGTCGCGATTTGCTTTAACGTATTTTATAGGTATGAAATCTACGATTCCTTTTTGCATGATATTGACAAATTCTGTCCAAGTTTCTTCCACGTTGACATGACTTAAGCGGGTTTTGAACTCGGGTAGTGAAGAGTTTAATTGATTGGCAAAAGATTCAAAGTCTGCTTTATGGTAATTATAAATTTTTCTTTTTGGTTTAACAATCATTTTTATTTCTATGTCCAAGTGGACATTAATTGCTTTATGGTCACTCAAGCCCTCATCAGTTGATACACTAATAATACGTTCAGGCGTGTTTGTAAGAAATAGATCCAATATGTTCTTTCCACGGGTGGGCATGCGTACTGCTTGATGGAGGGAGTTTCTTTGAACCAATTTTATCATGGAATTGCAAGATTCGCGATCGCGGGTCCCAGATTTAACGATATTGTTGTCCCAATCTATACCAGGGAGATTAAAGTCGCCACCAATTATGTTTATGCTGTTATTATATTTACGTGTAAAATTGTAAATTTGATCGTTGAGGGTGTGAAGTGTTTTCAAATCTGAGTCTGGAGGTCTGTAGAAAGAGCATAAATTTATGTTGGGTTGATTGGTCCGTATTAAGGTGCACCAAACACTTTCTATGTTATTATTTTCAAATGAAACTTGCCTGCTTTCAAAATGACTTTTAACTGCCACGAAAACCCCTCCTCCGGGTCTTGTATCTCTATCGTGTCGGTAAACTTTGAAATCTATTGGGAAAATTTCTTGGTCATTTATGTCATTGCACAGCCAACTCTCTGTGCCTAATACTATATCAGCGGAATGAGTTTGGATTAAGTGTTTTAGATCCGCTGATTTGTTCTTGAGGCTTCTGCAATTTATAACAAGTATAGTTAAATTATTTTGATGTTGAATAACGTCCTTATTTGTGCCTGACTGTAATTTAGGACGCCTTTGTGGGGAAGTGCGTGTCACAATTCTTTCTAAATCAATGTCAGTGTTGTCGGTGACTTTTATATTTTTATAAATAATATTATACGCGCTATCCCCAGATGTTACTGACCCACAAAGAGACCTGCCCTCTATCCTAAAAAAGGCCTACAGTGGTCGAGTATCCTATCCGCTACCTTTTGACCGAGTGCCTCTCGATAAATTATTGTTAAAGTTGGATTCGTTACCATTGGACTTGAGGGTAAAACAATGGATAAAAAATTTTCTCAGAGGCAGAACTCAAAAAGTAAAATTACGGGATACATTTTCAAATGAGGCGAGCGTATTAGCAGGAGTTCCACAAGGCAGTGTTCTAGGGCCATTACTCTTCCTAATTTACGTAAACGATCTACCAAACAATTTACATTCCCAAATAAGACTCTTTGCTGATGACTGCATTATATACAGACGGATAGAGCATGTAAATGACCACGTAATATTACAAAATGACATTGATCGCCTTGGTGACTGGGTTACAAATAATAATATGGGTATTAATATAAGTAAAAGTAAGCATATAAAATTTTCAAATAAAAAGAATGCAGAAAAGGAAATTTACACCCTCTTTGGAGAAAGAATCCCATGTACTAGTCAATGCAAATATATAGGCATTTATTCAACTAGGGATCTTGGGTGGGTAGTCCAAGTAGACAATTTGACACGGAAGGCATTTAAAGTATTGCATTGGGTGATGAGAAATTTAAAAGGAAGTAGCGTAGCCACAAAAGAAAAAGTATATAAGGCACTGGTTATCCTTATCCTAGAATACTCCTCCATAGTATGGGATCCATATGAGGTGGGACATATTAAAAAGATAGAAAAAGTTCAAAGAAGGGCAGCAAGATATGTACTCGGAAAGTACAAAAGAACAGATAGTGTCACAGAAATGTTAGATATATCTACATCTACATCTACTTAATACCCCGCAAGCCGCCGCAAGGGCGTGTGGCGGGGGGTGCTAGGACACCACCCATAATTTAGAAAAGAAAAAGAAAAAAAAACCGCATGCAAATAACGACAAAATCATATATATAAAAAAAAACATGGCATACATTCATGCATGAACACTTACACCCCACACAAATGCAAACACTCAAACTACCAACTAACATACACCTGAAAGTATCTACATCTACATCTACATAATACCCCGCAAGCCGCCGCAAGGGCGTGTGGCGGGGGGTGTTAGGTCACCAACCGTAAAAAAGAAAAATACCACATGCAAAAAAACAACACGGAAAATTACACCCACAGCAGCGCACACACTCATGCAAAAATCCCTTCATCCAATACTCATGCAAACACATATACCGCAAAACAACTAAAAAACTGCACCCCATGATGCAGCACGAAAGACATCCTACAACACGGAAGCCAGGACACAACAGGCAAGAAATTGAAACATCACTACCACATGAAAATGCACCACGAAACACTCTACCCCCAAAGAGTCTCTAAATGGCAGGGAATGCGACCCAACGTTGCAGGTAGCAGGACTTGTCCCCCGCGGAGAGGGACAAGGGATTGAAAGGGAAACTTAAAAACAGATGAACAGAACATGAATGAGGTCATTCGGAAAGAATGGGTTATTATAGCAAAACACATAAGGTTAGTGGAAGATCATGCATTTAAATACAACTAATTATTTTTTAGACGCTGAGGGTGGCAAAAAGTATACCTAACATCTCTATAGTGTTTAACTTTATTCCGACTTGTAAATTCAACGTTTCTAATATTTCTAAAGTGACTTCGGTTTCTTGCTATTATGATTTCTGATTGTTCGGGGAAAGAATGAGTATTTGTACCTATCTGTCTTGGAATCTATCTCCCTTAGTTTATCTTTGTGGTTTGATCTTGCATTGAATCGTCTCTCAGCCAATGATTCCCACCCCAAATCCATGAGCATTTCGGTGACGCTTGGGTTTTATCGTAGGAATCGTAGGTTACCCCGTATCAACTACTGTTAAATATAAATTCAAGGTACGGGGCAATGTTTGGAGCTAAATGTTTTATCACCCTAGCTGGTATATTTTCGGGACCCGGGGATTTGTTGGGTTTAATCTCGTTAAGCAATTTTAGAATTCCTTGTTGGTCCACTGTTATTTTTTCCATGGGTGGAGTATGTATTGTTTCTTGGAGATATGCGGTGGCAACATCATTCGAGAAAACGCTTTGGAAGAATGAATTTAAGATGTTAGCTTTACCCTCACTGTGTGTATGAATTATATTGCTACAATCCCTTAAGCAAGCCACGGTTTGTTTACTCCCATTTACTTCCCTAACATATGACCAGAAAGCTTTGGGGTCTGTGTCCAAGTGCTCGCAAAGAACTTTACGTTTAAAGTCCAGTAAAGCGCTACGTAATTGTGTTTTGGTTTCAATTTTGGAGGATCTATATGTGTCCCATAATTGTTTATTCTCAGGGGATGATGTGTTCACGCCTGCCCTCTTTACCCTAGATGTAGATTCTCTGCATTCGAAGGGCTTTTCTAACGTCTTTATTGTACCACCTGGGGTCGCGATTTGCTTTAACGTATTTTATAGGTATGAAATCTACGATTTCTTTTTGCATGATATTGACAAATTCTGTCCAAGTTTCTTCCACGTTGACATGACTTAAGCGGGTTTTGAACTCGGGTAGTGAAGAGTTTAATTGATTGGCAAAAGATTCAAAGTCTGCTTTATGGTAATTATATATTTTTATTTTTGGTTTAACAATTTTTTTTATTTCTATGTCCAAGTGAACATTAATTGCTTTATGGTCACTCAACCCCTCATCAGTTGATACACAAATAATACGTTCAGGCGTGTTTGTAAGAAATAGATCCAATATGTTTTTTCCACGGGTGGGCATGCGTACTGCTTGATGGAGGGAGTTTCTTTGAACCAATTTTATCATGGAATTGCAAGATTCGCGATCGCGGGTCCCAGATTTAACGATATTGTTGTCCCAATCTATACCAGGGAGATTAAAGTCGCCACCAATTATGTTTATGCTGTTATTATATTTACGTGTAAAATTGTAAATTTGATCGTTGAGGGTGTGAAGTGTTTTCAAATCTGAGTCTGGAGGTCTGTAGAAAGAGCATAAATTTATGTTGGGTTGATTGGTCCGTATTAAGGTGCACCAAACACTTTCTATGTTATTATTTTCAAATGAAACTTGCCTGCTTTCAAAATGACTTTTAACTGCCACGAAAACCCCTCCTCCGGGTCTTGTATCTCTATCGTGTCGGTAAACTTTGAAATCTATTGGGAAAATTTCTTGGTCATTTATGTCATTGCACAGCCAACTCTCTGTGCCTAATACTATATCAGCGGAATGAGTTTGGATTATGTGTTCTAGATCCGCTGATTTGTTCTTGAGGCTTCTGCAATTTATAACAAGTATAGTTAAATTATTTTGATGTTGAATAACGTCCTTATTTGTGCCTGACTGTAATTTAGGACGCCTTTGTGGGGAAGTGCGTGTCACATGTCTTTCTAAATCAATGCCAGTTTTGCCGGTGACTTTTATATTTTTATTAATAATATTATACGCGCTATCCCCAGATGTTACTGACCCACTAAGTGACCTGCCCTCTATCCTAAAAAAGGCCTACAGTGGTCGAGTATCCTATCCGCTACCTTACTCGCCGCTTCCGCCGTGTAATGGACCCCAGATCGGTTAAGGGGAGTCCTGCAAGATCGGAGGGTTGGTCTCAGGTCGACGAAGGAGGCTCCTATGTCCGAGAAGAATCTCGATAGTCTCTGGTTTATGCCTTCCACTCGGCTCCAAACCAGAGACCCGCGATCCTCCCTCGGAACGATGCTGCAGACCGTTAGTCCCAGCCGAACCCCCTCGACGCCCTGGACGCGCTTCACCTCGGAGCTCAGTTCCCTAAGGGAACGGAGGACCTCCTCGGATCCACGGTCCGTGACGTCGTTGGTGCCCACATGGGCCACGACCTGCAGCCTAGAGCACTTCGTGCCTTTGACCGCCGCCTCGATCGCCTTCGTCACCTGAGGGACTCCTCCGCCTGGTATACACCAGGCGGTCACCCGTTGATCGGCGCCTACGCGGCGCGCCCTTTCCCTCAGTGGAACCATTACACGACGGACATTCGAGCTACCTATTACTACAACTCCCTCCCTTCCCGTTCCCTGACGTCTTACCCTAGGCAGTGCCCTCGGAGTAGGGATAGGGGCTGCAGGTACGGTGGTGCTGTCATCCGACAGCACCTGGTACCTGTTGGAGACGGGGATGGTATCTGCCTCCGCAGAGTCCAATCCACGCCGCAGCGTTACCTTCCCCTTGCCCCGAGAGACGACCCTCCAATCGTCCGACCTACGGACGTGAGACACTCCCTCGTTGGGAGATGGGACACGGGGTAGGTCTCTAATCACATCGTTAACAAAAATCAAGAAAAGCAACGGCCCGATCACACTTCCCTGAGGTACCCCCGACGTGACTCGAACGCTGTCGGAACTAGCGCCATCAAGGACTACCCTGTGTTCCCGCTCCGAAAGAAAATTTTTAACCCAACTTATGGCGACCTTATTTATGAATGAGTTTACCATGTGGGACCTTATCAAATGCCTTTTGAAAATCTAAGAAGATGGCATCCAAAATTCCGCTGATATAGTATTAGGCACAGAGAGTTGGCTGTGCAATGACATAAATGACCAAGAAATTTTCCCAATAGATTTCAAAGTTTACCGACACGATAGAGATACAAGACACGGAGGAGGGGTTTTCGTGGCAGTTAAAAGTCATTTTGAAAGCAGGCAAGTTTCATTTGAGGATAATAACATAGAAAGTGTTTGGTGCACCTTAATACGGACCAATCAACCCAACATAAATTTATGCTCTTTCTATAGACCTCCAGACTCAGATTTGAAAACACTTCACACCCTCAACGATCAAATTTACAATTTTACACGTAAATATAATAACAGCATAAACATAATTGGTGGCGGCTTTAATCTCCCTGGTATAGATTGGGACAACAATATCGTTAAATCTGGGACCCGCGACCCAGCGCGATAGTTGTTTTTAAATGCATGCTCTTCCACTAACCTTATGTGTTTTGCTATAATAACCCATTCTTTCCGAATGACCACATTCATGTTCTGTTCATCTGTTTTTAAGTTTCCCTTTCAATCCCTCGTCCCTCTCCGCGGGGGACAAGTCCTGCTACCTGCAACGTTGGGTCGCATTCCCTACCATTTAGAGACTCTTTGGGGGTAGAGTGTTTCGTGGTGCATTTTCATGTGGTAGTGATGTTTCACATTCTTGCTTGTTGTGTCCTGGCTTCCGTGTTGTAGGATGTCTTTCGTGCTGCATCATGGGGTGCAGTTTTTTAGTTGTTTTGCGGTATATGTGTTTGCATGAGTATTGGATGAAGGGATTTTTGCATGAGTGTGTGCGCTGCTGTGGGTGTAATTTTCCGTGTTGTTTTTTTGCATGTGGTATTTTTCTTTTTTACGGTTGGTGACCTAACACCCCCCGCCACACGCCCTTGCGGCGGCTTGCGGGGTATTATGTAGATGTAGATGTAGATGCCAAGAACTCCTTCATATATTCACAAAACACTCCTTAGAACAAATAGTTAAATCACCAACACGGGGCCAAAGCATACTAGACATCTTTGCGACTTCTATGCCCGAAATCATTACTAACATTGAAATAATAGACGGAATCAGTGACCATAAGGCTATTCTTGTGGAGTTAAAAACTAAGTTCGTCAAAATAAACAAAGAAAAGCGTAAAATATACGTATACAACAAGGCAAATTTTATCGGACTAAGAGAATATTTAAAGATAAAATTACCGGAATACAAGACAAAAACACTGACAACCAATACAGAGAACACTTGGAATTATTTCTTAAATATTTTACGCGAAGGAATGAAGACGTACATCCCGTCCAAACTCAAATGCGACAGTAAGGAACCTAGATGGTACAACGGGGAAGTCAGATCGGCATTAAGAAGGCAAAGAAAGCTACAGTCAAATTTGAAAAAGAGTTTAAAAAGTGACGATATAAGTTTTGTGAATACAACCAAACAGCTACTAAAAGAATGTCGTAGTAAGACGAAAAGTATTATGCGCACAGCACTACACTCTTTTAAATCTAAAATGCTAAGCGAATATCTTGAGGAAAATCCAAAGTCATTCTGGTCCTATGTTAGGGAAATACAGGGTAAACGTCCCACTGTTTACTCTTTGAAGACGGAAAATGGAGAAATCATTACAGATAGCGTGAAAAAGGCAAATATTTTAAACCATTTTTTCCAGAGCGTCTACAACAAAAACACAAACGCACCAAACGATCCTCCACACCCACCCGGGGAACACATGAGCGATCTTACATTGACCAAGCAGGGAATAGTACATCTGCTCCGTAGTATCAAAGCACACAAGGCACCTGGTCCGGAAGAAATACCTGCTAGAATATTAAAGGAATTAGCTGACGACATTGCCCCATTTTTACATATTGTTTTTCTAAAATCGATAGAAGAAGGCTCAGTACCTCGCGACTGGAAGCTAGCCCATATAACTCCCATCTATAAAGGCGGCGATAGGGATAAACCAACCAATTACCGACCCATTTCTTTAACATCGATCTCTTGTAAAATATTGGAACACATTATTGTCACTAACATTATGAGATTTCTTGATAGTAGGGAAATACTAATCCACAACCAGCACGGATTTAGGAAAAGCAGATCTTGCGAAACACAACTTGGTCTCTTCATTCACGATATACTTAGATCGGGAGAAAACAACACACAAGTCGATGCAGTATTCCTGGATTTCAAAAAAGCCTTCGACAAAGTCCCACACAATAAATTGTTACATAAACTTAAATACTATGGGATCAATGAGAAAATAATTAATTGGATTAGAGACTTCTTGTCAAACCGCAAACAAATAGTAGTCATAGATGGGTTGTGCTCAACGGAGAGAGATGTAACTTCGGGCGTCCCCCAGGGAAGTGTAATAGGGCCTCTTCTGTTCTTAATATACATAAATGACTTAAGCACACACGTTAGTAGCAATCTAAGGTTATTTGCTGACGACACGGTGATATACAGGGAAATAAGGAGCCAACTAGATCGCGAGCTACTCTCTAGAGACTTAGACAATATCTCGGAATGGTGCAATAAATGGAGATTAACACTTAATATAGATAAATGTGCAGTTTTGAAATTTTGGAATAAAGGAAGCGAGGAACAGGATATAAACTACAAAATAGAGGGTTCAGTATTGACCACGGCAAATCAAGTTAAATATTTGGGGGTTGTTCTAACACCACGCCTTTCATGGGGAGCACATATCAGGACAATATGCGGATCAGCTTTAAAGAAACTTGGCTTCATAAAACGAGTGGTAGGGAAATGTAATGAAAAAGTTAAAGAGAGGTGTTATTTTGCTCTAGTTAGACCTCATTTGGAATATGCCGCAAGTATTTATTATTTTCATAATATTATAAAAATATATTATTTATTTTCCGTGTTGTTTTTTTTGCATGTGGTATTTTTCTTTTTTACGGTTGGTGACCTAACACCCCCCGCCACACGCCCTTGCGGCGGCTTGCGGGGTATTATGTAGATGTAGATGTAGATGTATTTGGGATCCGTGGGAGAAAATTTGGCAAAAAGAATTAGATAAAGTCCAGAGAAAATCCGCTAGATTCGTTAAAAATTGTTATGATAAAAACACAAGTGTGACAGGTCTCTTAGGGGATTTAGGCTGGGAACCACTTGAAGTGCGGAGAGAACAAGCGAGGCTTAGACTTTTAGAAAGGTTCCGAACAAACGAGTTTAAATATGACACTGAAGGAATTATAATCGCCCCACACTACTTAGGTAGATCAAACCACAAAGATAAACTAAGGGAGATAGATTCCAAGACATATAGGTACAAATACTCATTCTTTCCCCGAACAATCAGTAATCATAATAGCAAGAAACCAAAGTCACTTTAGAAATATTAAAAACGTTGAATTTACAAGTCGGAACAAAATTAAACACTATAGAGATGTTAGGTATACTTTCAGGTGCATGTGTATGTTAGTTGGTAGTTTGAGTGTTTGCATGTGTGTGGGGTGTAGGTGTTCATGCATGAATGTATGCCATGTTTTTTTTTTATATATGATTTTGTCGTTATTGCATGCGTTTTTTTTTCTTTTTCTTTTCTAAATTATGGGTGGTGTCCTAGCACCCCCCGCCACACGCCCTTTCGGCGGCTTGCGGGGTATTAAGTAGATGTAGATGTAGATGATACGGTAAAATACCTAGGTGTCACATTCACAAAAGACTTAACTTGGGGGACTCACATACGTAAAGTCTGCGGTCAAGCATATAAAAAATTGGGATTCATTCGACGCGTTGTCGGAAAAAGTGACTCGAAGGTCAAGGAACGTTGTTACCACGCTCTTGTAAGGCCTCATTTAGAATACGCATGCAACGTGTGGGATCCGAGTGAAAAAGGTCTCATTCGGGAAATTGAGAAGGTTCAACGCCGGGCAGCCCGTTTTGTAAAAAATTCCTACGATAAATCACAAAGCGTCACCGAAATGCTCATGGATTTGGGGTGGGAATCATTGGCTGAAAGACGATTCAATGCAAGATTGAAATTATTAAATAAATTTAGATCCGCATGTTTCAGCACCGAGGTCTCGCAAATTATTCGTACTCCTACATACATTGGTCGCTTGGATCATGCATATAAAATTCGGGAAATAGATGCCAGAACTAGCCGACTCAAAGACTCCTTCTTCCCACGGACAATACGGGATAGCAACTGCAGGGTTATAGATAGAAAAAATTCCACTTGCCACCCTCAGCGTCTAAAAAATAATTAGTTGTATTTAAATACATGTTCTTCCACTAACCTTATGTGTTTTGCTATAATAACCCATTCTTTCCGAATGACCTCATTCATGTTCTGTTCATCTGTTTTTAAGTTTCCCTTTAATCCCTCGTCCCTCTCCGCGGGGGCAAATTCCTGCTACCTGCAACGTTGGGTCCCATTCCCTGCCATTTAGAGACTCTTTGGGGGTAGAGTGTTTCGTGGTGCATTTTCATGTGGTAGTGATGTTTCAATTTCTCGCTTGTTGTGTCCTGGCTTCCGTGTTGTAGGATGTCTTTCGTGCTGCATCATGGGGTGCAGTTTTTTAGTTGTTTTGCGGTATATGTGTTTGCATGAGTATTGGATCAAGGGATTTTTGCATGAGTGTGTGCGCTGCTGTGGGTGTAATTTTCCGTGTTGTTTTTTTGCATGTGGTATTTTTCTTTTTTACGGTTGGTGACCTAACACCCCCCGCCACACGCCCTGGCGGCGGCTTGCGGGGTATTATGTAGATGTAGAATACTATATCAGCGGAATGAGTTTGGATTATGTGTCCTAGATCCGCTGATTTGTTCTTGAGGCTTCTGCAATTTATAACAAGTATAGTTAAATTATTTTGATGTTGAATAACGTTCTTATTTGTGCCTGACTGTATTTTAGGACGCCTTTGTGGGGAAGTGCGTGTCACATGTCTTTCTAAATCATTGCCAGTGTTGTCGGTGACTTTTATATTTTTATTAATAATATTATACGCGCTATCCCCAGCATTGCAATCGCAATCAAACATGACGAATAAACTAAATAGTCGGATAGCTGGGTTGATTTCTTTCTTCGGTAAAAAGAGCGATGAAACGGCATTGCATTCAACGCAGCGTGCCACGCGATATCGGCTGCGCATGGCGTGTCGGTGCCGTGGTTCGAACAAAAGGTAGAATTATTCCGTCCTTCGAACGATACGGCTCGCCGTTACTCCGCTGGCGACTCGCGCAAAAGAGCAGGTCGATTCCGATTCTGGTTCCCTCAACCCTTTCACGCCCTCTCACCCTTCCCGCTCTTCGCAAAGACCCCCACACACACACTCGAATCACCCACGTGATCCTAACGGCGAGAATGGTCTCACCCGTTAGCCCCCTTACGCGATTAATGCACCTATGTGCACGGTGCTCCGAGACAGATGCCTCTTTTACTGCTACCAGGGCGTGCGCGTATCCATCGGCGTATTCCACGAAGTTTTGAGACCGAAATACGAGCACATGAAAGCATAGAAATCCCCAGGACCAAAAGGTATTCCTGCTATAATACTGAGGGAAGATATTGCATCTTATTTTAAAAAATTCTTCCAATTTCACAGGCAAACTTTCAGTATCTCGTAAAGAGGATAACTGCCCTCTTCAATTAATATAAGATAACCAGACCTCTACATAATTGGCAATGTGGAGTATCCCAGTAAATGTAATACTTGTGTGTGCCGAATTGAGTAGTTTCAGGCGTGATGTGGTGGAAGTCGAACATAATAAAGAGCAGAATAGTAGCAAGTTTCCACTAGACTATCCTTATTGTAGAACTGGGTATCGATGTATTCAGGTAGCCTGAAGTACCTGTAGATGCCGTAATACATCAAAACCCGGTTGAACAATAAATCTTATCTAATGAATAACTGACTGAAGCACTTTTCCACTTGATACTAAGTGGAAAAGTGCTTCAATCAGTTATTCACTATGTTCGACTTCCACCACATCACGCCTGAAGCTACTCAATTTAAATCTTATCTAGTCGAAAATTGCTACCATCCGTTCTTTATCTTGTATATAATCATTTATTTAAAATAGGCGCAGTTGAGTCTCAATCATGTTCAATGCCCGTGCCCTTGGGGTGTAAAAAAACGCTAAAGAAAAGTTATATTCTAAGAACTACGTCGCTTGTGTCATGTAGAGAGATAATTGTTATTATTATTCGTACTCCTACATACATTGGTCGCTTGGATCATGCATATAAAATTCGGGAAATAGATGCCAGAACTAGCCGACTCAAGGACTCCTTCTTCCCACGGACAATACGGGATAGCAACTGCAGGGTTTTAGATAGCAAAAATTCCACTTACCACCCTCAGCGTCTAAAAAATAATTAGTTGTATTTAAATGCATGCTCTTCCACTAACCTTATGTGTTTTGTTATAATAACCCATTCTTTCCGAATGACCTAATTCGTGTTCCGTTCATCTGTTTTTAAGTTTCCCTTTCAATCCCTCGTCCATCTCCGCGGGGGGAAATTCCTGCTACCTGCAACGTTGGGTCGCATTCCCTGCCTTTTACAGACTCTTTGGGGGTAGAGTGTTTCGTGGTGCATTTTCATGTGGTAGTGATGTTTCAATTTCTTGCTTGTTGTGTCCTGGCTTCCGTGTTGTAGGATGGCTTTCGTGCTGCATCATGGGGTGCAGTTTTTTAGTTGTTTTGCGGTATATGTGTTTGCATGAGTATTGGATGAAGGGATTTTTGCATGAGTGTGTGCGCTGCTGTGGGTGTAATTTTCCGTGTTGTTTTTTTTTGCATGTGGTATTTTTCTTTTTTACGGTTGGTGACCTAACACCCCCCGCCACACGCCCTTGCGGCGGCTTGCGGGGTATTATGTAGATGTAGATGTAGAATTGGTAATTGTGAAAACTATAGGATTCGTGGACCAAATACTTTGTGAATATAAAATGAGCACAAATAGTAATAGAGCGAAAATCATTGTGAGTGCGTGGGAGAGAGAGGAGCCGAAGGCAGATATAACAATTCGAAGAGTGAGACAAGAGCAAATGGAATCCTTCATCAACATTAGGCAGCAGCATGACATGGGATGGAAGGATTTCGACCGACATCAAGCGAAGTATATCTCAAGAGGGCGTTCAAGAAGAAGATTCAACTACTTTGCCACCTTAGGTTGTAAACGAGGAAGGAGTCCGTCAAGACGTACAGGGTCCGTACAATAGATATCGGCACTGGTTTACTGTAGCTAATGGTTTCCGGCGTGACTTTATGGAATCGATTCATCTTGGAAATGAAAAATAATAACTTTGTGATTCCACAGAATTTTTATTGTGATACGACCCGGGTTTCGACGTTCAACGTCATCTACTGTAGCCTCAACGGAGCGGTGGTGGGGCTCCAAACGGCCAGCTTGGTATAAAAATCCCCCACCACTCAGGCGCACTTTAGTTCAGTCACCTCCGGGCATGCGTTGAGACAGGAGGTGGATATTTGTGACGTGTGATTGTTTGTGGTGTCGTCGCGCCAGCATGGAGCGCACCGTCGAGCAACGCTACGCTGTGAAGTTTTGCGTTAAAACTTGGGAAATTCGCGTCGGAGACCCTTGAAATCATAAAAGAGGCTTATAGGGATAATGCCTTAATCCGCAAAAGAGTTTTTGAGTGGCACAAAATGCTTAAGAGAGGCCGAGAGCTCATCGAAGGCGAGCATCGCGTCGGACGCCCGACGACCGCTCGAACCGATGCTCAGGTAGCCAAAGTGTAAAACGTTTTGGACTCTGACAGGCGTTTAACAATCGCCCTTATCAGTAAGGAGACCGGCTTTTCAGTCGGAACTGTCCACACCATTGTAACAGAGGATCTTGCGATGAGGAAAGTGTGCGCGAAGCTGGTGCCGAAAATCTTGAGCGAGGAACAAAAACTATCGCGGGTGGAGATTTCGTAAGAAATTTTGGAATGCGTCCAGGAAGATGAAGATTTCCTCGACGACGTTATTACCGGCGATGATACACGGGTGTTCCAGTACGACCCGAAAACAAAACGTCCAAGTTGAGAATGGCACACGCAGGGGTCCCCGCGTCCGAAAAAAGCTCGGATGTCAAAATCCAAAATCAAAACCATGCTGATTGTTTTTTTCGACCGACGTGGTATTGCTCACAAGGAGTTTGTGTCTACTGGAACGACCGTAAATGGTGCAATTTACATGCAAGTACTGGCACTGGGCGGAGGACACTCGACGAACGTGAAGACGGGGAATGGCGAGGAACGACGGGATGTGTGGCGAGCAGAGTGTTGCCCAGTGGCTCTACAAGCAGACCCGAGATTGTGCACGGTATAGACGGTAAAATTGAAGGTAACGGCTTAAATATCCTCCAGGTAAACTGTAGAAGTATCCTCAACAAATCTAGGGAATTTGAGACTGTAATAGATGCTTGTAATCCTAACATCATAATTGGCACAGAATCTTGGCTTCACGATAGCATTACATCGGCCGAAATTTTTCCGTCAAATTACAATGTCTATCGAAGGGATCGAGGTGGGAGGGGCGGAGGAGTATTCATTTGTGTTTGTAGCAACATAATAAGCTTTTTAGATTGGCAACAAAGTAACCGTGAGATGATGTGTGTAAGGATACGAGAAGCAGAAAGTAGCAAATGGTTAAAAATAATTGCTCTGTATAGAAGTCCAAGCGAAGGTATGCACTCGCTGGAGATCCTTGCTGACTATTGTTCTGAAAACCCCCAAGATAACATCATCATAGCAGGGGATTTAAACTTTCCAGAAATAGGGTGGGGGGCAAAACAGCGGGTGGCGGGCAGGCACAAGATCTGGTAAATCGCCTCATTAACGAATAAGGGTTTACCCAGGTAGTAAATAAGCCCACTAGGGGAGAAAATACCCTCGACGTTCTTCTACTTAGACCTCCAAACCCTACCATTAGTGTAGATGTCTTTCCGGGAATAAGTGATCACGCAGCAGTGTGTGTTAAAATGGACTGGTATAGATCAACAAAAGGTATGGGGGATGAAAAGAAAATTTGGCAATATACCCGGGCAGATAGGGAAGGGTTCCAGGAATTTTTAAGGGGCAAGTATCCTGAATGGGCAGCTAGTGGAGCGACCGTGGAGAAAATATGGGAAACATTCAAAGAAATAATTCTTGAAGGGCAAATGAAGTATGTTCCCATAAGAAATTTGAAACAGAACACGGATCCGGAGTACTACAACAAAACCATAAAAAAACTCAAGAGAGCGGTAAGAAAGGCACACAGATTAAAGAATGAAAGTACAGAAATGTCACACCATTACAGGACCTTGGTCCGGAACCTAAATAGGGAAAAGAAGGAGGCAAAGGAAAAATTTCTTGTCAATGCAATTTCGAAAGACAACGCAACGAAATTTTATAGATACATGAGAACAAGGAAAGATAACAGGGAACGCGTGACTATATTAAAAACTAAAGAAAGTGGTATTGTAACAGTCACTGTAGAAATTGCAAATGTGTTCAACTCCTGCTTTACGGATGTTTTTCGGGGAAAAGAAAACCAAAAGGAAAATAAGGCTTGCCTAAATAGCTCAGAAACGACAAAGAACTTCATCAGCATAACAGCACCAAATAGCTCACATCTACATCTACATAATACCCCGCAAGCCGCCGCAAGGGCGTGTGGCGGGGGGTGTTAGGTCACCAACCGTAAAAAAGAAAAATACCACATGCAAAAAAACAACACGGAAAATTACACCCACAGCAGCGCACACACTCATGCAAAAATCCCTTCATCCAATACTCATGCAAACACATATACCGCAAAACAACTAAAAAACTGCACCCCATGATGCAGCACGAAAGCAATCCTACAACACGGAATCCAGGACACAACAAGCAAGAAATTGAAACATCACTACCACATGAAAATGCACCACGAAACACTCTACCCCCAAAGAGTCTGTAAAAGGCAGGGAATGTGACCCAACGTTGCAGGTAGCAGGAATCTCCCCCCGCGGAGAGGGACGAGGGATTGAAAGGGAAACTTAAAAACAGCGTAGTGTATATATTTTGTCGATATCCTGCATGTTAATTTAAAAAAAAATTAATAGACTCATTATTTTAACAGTTCTATCGCATGATTTGAATATAGGTATCTGCCCTCGACAAACGGTATTATCCTGGAGGACTCATATTTTGTGAAAAAAATAAGGAGGATGAGGAAAAATAAGTCAGTGGGACCGGATAATATCTCACTTGACATTCTAAAACTGGGTGATACCGCAATAGCTTTGTACCTGAGTCATCTATTCAAAGTAACTTTAAATAATGATGCCTTGCCCAATGATTGGAAAAAAGCAAATATTACACCAATTTTCAAGAAAGGGGATAAAACAATCGCCAACAATTATAGACCGGTAAGCATAACCTCAGTTGTTTGCAAAATAATGGAAAAAAGAATCGCTGACTACATTCGGGAATGGTGGACAAGAGATAGATGCTATTCAAACACCAACATGGGTTTAGAACGGGATACTCGTGTGAAACGCAGCTTTTGGGATTAAGTCAATACATCGGCGATGCAATAGACGAAGGAAAGGAAGTGGATGAAGTAATTGTTGATTTTTCGGCAGCTTTTGACCGAGTGCCTCTCGATAAATTATTGTTAAAGTTGGATTCGTTACCATTGGACTTGAGGGTAAAACAATGGATAAAAAATTTTCTCAGAGGCAGAACTCAAAAAGTAAAATTACGGGATACATTTTCAAATGAGGCGAGCGTATTAGCAGGAGTTCCACAAGGCAGTGTTCTAGGGCCATTACTCTTCCTAATTTACGTAAACGATCTACCAAACAATTTACATTCCCAAATAAGACTCTTTGCTGATGACTGCATTATATACAGACGGATAGAGCATGTAAATGACCACGTAATATTACAAAATGACATTGATCGCCTTGGTGACTGGGTTACAAATAATAATATGGGTATTAATATAAGTAAAAGTAAGCATATAAAATTTTCAAATAAAAAGAATGCAGAAAAGGAAATTTACACCCTCTTTGGAGAAAGAATCCCATGTACTAGTCAATGCAAATATATAGGCATTTATTCAACTAGGGATCTTGGGTGGGTAGTCCAAGTAGACAATTTGACACGGAAGGCATTTAAAGTATTGCATTGGGTGATGAGAAATTTAAAAGGAAGTAGCGTAGCCACAAAAGAAAAAGCATATAAGGCACTGGTTATCCCTATCCTAGAATACTCCTCCATAGTATGGGATCCATATGAGGTGGGACATATTAAAAAGATAGAAAAAGTTCAAAGAAAGGCAGCAAGATATGTACTCGGAAGGTACAAAAGAACAGATAGTGTCACAGAAATGTTAGATATACTGAAATGGGAGAGTTTGAAAAATAGAAGAAAAAGGAGTAGGTTAGGCGCGATGTATACAATTGTTAAAAAGGACGAAGCGTGGGAAGATTTATGGAAAGGGATAGAAAAGCCTAACTTCAAGGGAAAAAACGACCATAGCCTCAAAATAAAAATAAGGACTCAAAAAACAAATAAGAAAAAATTCTCTTTTTTTAATAGAACCATAATTGATTGGAACCAGCTGCCTGGAGGTTTGTTTGAGCCCTTTCCATCCAATTTTAGAAGTTTTAAGTTGAAATGTAAAGCAGCCACTGGGTAATAAACTTCATTGTAGTTATGAAAATATTGTTTGTATCTGATGTGGACGGCATATTTTATGTGATGTGGAAGTTTGTTTGTATGTGATGTGGAAGTGTCATTATGTAAAGATATTTTATCTCTTCTGTTTTTATGTGTTCGTATGTAATTTTCGTTGTAAGAGTTATCTTTGACCTAACCTGACCGTTGCCACCAGGAAATTTGCCTAATTGCAACGTAATTGTGTAAATAAATAATAAATAAAATAAATAAACATCTGCTAAATCGCGTAACGCGCGTGCGAGCAGCCATTGCGAAGAATTGGAATCTTCACCATGACAACGCGACTGTTGGCGTTGTCATGGTGGAAATTCGGCATAGCAACGTTGTCTCATCCCTACCTACAGCCCCTACCTGGCTCCACTTGACTTTTTCTTGTTTCGCGAATAAAAAGGGAGCTCAAAGGATATCGCTTCGACTCCATCGAGGTGGTTCAAACGGCGACGACAAAGGCTCTCTACATTATTCCGGAAACTGACTTCCAGCGGGCTTTTGACGAGTAGCAGACGCACCGAACTGTTTATCGATGCAGGAGGAATGTATTTTGAAGATTATTAAATAGTGGTAATGATATCTGCAATAAATTTTGATTTTTGGAACCAGTCCCGATACTTATTGTACGGACCCTGCATTGAACATGAACCTGTATTGAGCATGAACGGGGAGATGGAAAAGTGGAAGCCTTTGAATCATAAAGCGGATTGAGAATGGTCGAGGTTAAATTGGAAATGTCATGAACGTGGAAGTACATGCATGTAGAAAGAGCGGAAGAGGGAAGGATCACATGGAGAGAACTCTATGGCAAAGTAGGAATAAACGGATTGGGCATACCTTGAGGCACAATGAATTAGTTACAAACATAGTTAGGGGAGATAGATTTGTAAGACGTTGTTATAACAAACTTAGTAGAAGTGCCCAAAATATTAGAGCAGCCAGGCCGGGAATTCCTCCCGGAGCGAATGGTAAATTACAGATTGAAGCTCTTGCACATATTGGAAGTAGGTCTCTTGATCAGTGATGTTGAAAATGTATTATTACCCTCATCGTACTACGGTAGGAGAGATCATGTCAGTAAAATTAGAGGGGTCAAGTGTAGAATAGATAGCTTTAAGATGCCTTTTTTCCACGAACGATTGGGGATTATAATAACGTTGTTCGACCGCGGTAGGGTCATACTTGGGTAAAATCATTCTGTTGTGTATTCACCTCCTGCCACACACCCTGGCGGTGGCTTACAGGGTATGTACAGGTATATATATATAAAATATGTAAAATGTATACATAAAATTAAATAAGAGGGAAAACTGAAGGGAAGATCCCGAAAAGGAAGACCAGGAGAAAAATACATTAAATTAAGGAGGACGTAAAACCGATAAGATATCAGTGAGTGAGGGATTCAACACTAAATAGAAAGAGTAATTAGGGAAAAAGCCACTAGTAGACCGAAGGCTTAAATACAGGGTAAATTTTCAACGTAAATATGAGGTGGGCTACTTATCTGAGGATGTTAAAGGCATATTACAGGTCCCGACTTACTATGATCACGTGCGTAAAATTGGGGAAAAAGATAGTAGAACGGATAGGTTTTATATGTCGGTTCGTCCTCGGAGCATTAGAGTTAACAAAAGACATAGTAATCGCGTAGAAGATAGTTAGAATTGGTAGTGAATATATTTTTTCAATGTCCAGAATGTTATTATTTTATTTAATACACCCATCTTTTTAACAGTTATCTCGCGTGATTTGATTATACATATCCCGTTATTGAATACTGTTGTACGTAAGTGCCTTCTTTCGTGTGATTAGCTATTTTCGAGTGCACGATCAAGCTAATATTGGTGCCGAGGTAACATGATTGGCATTGTTCATGCATGGCTGGTGACATCCCCCGCCATACGCCCCTGCGGCGGCTAGTGGTGTATTGTGTAGATGTATGTATATGTCAGATGAAGAATGGATGCCTATAGTAAGCCATTCTTAGGACTGATTGAGCGATTATGATAGGTTTAATGTGAAAAATCATCCGATGTTGCAATATTCCTCTCCTCATTGCATTTTTCTCGATGAACAGCTAAGGTATAAATTCGAAAGCAATGCATAAAATTAAAAAAAAAAACAAAATGAGAAATATTCCTTTAATTCCCTATTATCTCGAGTGCCTATTATCTTTCTTTAACATGAATATATACCACTCGAGTACTGTAGATGACGTTTAACCTATGAAACCGGGCAAGCCTTTATTGAAGGCAATCGAAATGTACTAGGAGTGTGAAGTGAAATAAACTGAAAACAGCAACTCTTATATAGAGTCAAAAAGTTTTTTAAGGATATGTAGATATGCTTCTCCATAGATAAGAATTCATGGGTAAATGCAAGTCAGAACTTCGAATTTAAAGCTGCAAACTTGAAGTAATGTGTTCCCAAATATAACTTCTTGCGAAGATAATCGCCCTTGAAACTCTTAAAAGAGTCGAAATCCGTCATTGAATACCTAATGCTCGCCCACACACACAAACACACACGCAAATGAACGAAGCAGCAACCAGAGCCCAATTAATGCTTAGACCACCCAAAGACCGACCGAGTTTGTCATCAATACGTCTCAGAATACCATGAGTGAATGCATAAAGATCACTTCGAGGCGATCCGTAAGGGCGTGCATATTTTTGCCATCGGGTAAGAATGTAACAAATGACGGGCGGGAAAGGTTCGCGATATGTCCGTAGGGTGACTTGGCTTTGCACGAAGACCGAATTCAGTCTGGACCAACCACTCTTGTCCCACCGGTGAGAATGATAAGTTGGAAGGAATGGCAGGTTGCAAATGGAGAGCACGTGGTTTACCTAAGCCGAAAAGCACTTGCATATCCCGCATACATTAGACCCGTCGCCAACGTGCAGAATCAGATTAATATGAGACCGTTTAGAAAGATTAGAGGAAATATATGTATGCATGCATGTAAAAATATTTTTGAAACTCAATCTTAATTTAATTGGAATTTTGTTACTTTATAGAAGTCTAACTAAGAACTAAATCATTTGTTTAAAGTGTGAGACTATAATTTATGTCAACAGAATCATTTGCCACGAGGAATAGGCTAACTCATTATACATACTTTAAAGAAATACAATCTCCTGAAGGTAGGAAAGAAAAAAAATATTTACATCAACGTTATGTCTACCAAGTCACCGGCAAAATGTGTGGCAGACAGTGCTTTGATAAGAAACATGCGCAGTACGCGAGGAGTTATGGACACGTATTTTACATGAAAGACTTGTAATTACAAAAATTTCTGTCATGTATACAACGCTATTAAAATTATTATTGCCAAGCTTGTGGAGGATGCACCTTCGGTATCGTCAGAGAGATCACGCAAGGAAAGAAATACACCGGCTATCGATTAGAGATAATATTTACTTAAGCCGCTAAGGGTTTTTACACCACTGTAAAAGGATTAAGGAGGGCAATATTGAGACAGGTGAGGTCATTTACGGGGAGTTCAATCCTCCGCCAGTGATCAGAAGACACATATTCAAAATACTAAGACGTTTACATTTACATACATGTAGTGGGGGGATGTTTCCCGAATAGGTTTACAACAAAATGAATCCTATTGCCAGGGACTGTGCTCAGGAACTCATAAATAGACACGCAGTCACACTGGTTAGCCCAAATTGGTTGACGGGGGAAGTTTTCTCCAACGACAGGGACAGACTTTGGGCTACCCTAAACACTTCCGAGTTAACTAGGAAGAGACCGAATAGGTTTGCGAGGAAATTAATCCTGACGCCAGGGACCGACGTCAAGGGAAAATTACCCACACACTCACTTGGGTATTACAGCAAAACAATAACAACACTGGATAATGTAAATTGGACAAAACATTGGATGGCCTGATTGCATTGTCAAAACCCCAAATGGTAGGGACTAAAGCCCTTCAGTCAATAGAAAGAAATAAATGAAAAATTAAGAAGGAAGGCAAATTAACACGTGCAAAATAAGGAAACACAAAACAGTGTGAAAAGCGGATGTGCTTATTTCGACCACAAGGTGGTTGCTCTTTAGCAACGATCGGAAGGAGAGCTACCACTGCAACACAAGGGTGAAGTTGCACCCTTTATGGCTGAAATGTTATTTATTATAGTCAGTCTAAAAAGACGCCGTAAGAAGCTCAATTTGTCTTTTCCATTGATGAGAACGTTCAAGTATAGTATTGCGCAAGAAGAAAGTAAAATCAACTAGGAAAGGAAAAAATAGCGATGTCATGGAAATCACGTAATATCTAGTTGATTCTAGCATAGTTCAATAGGAAGAAAAGAATAAAAAACGGTAAATATTTTCATGAACGCTAAAGATTAAAACTTAAGAGTAGAATAGAAACAGCGGCTGTTTCTATTCTACTCTTAAGTTTTTATTGATTATGAATTCGGCTAAATGAATTATAATTCATTACGCACATTACGTTCCGGAGAAATTTCTATGATAGACCGACAAAGCAAGTCCATCCGATTGCTATAATTCGACTCAGAGACGGCGAATGTGATGATCGCGTGAAGGGGAATATAATAGTTAAGAGAATAATAGGAAGTATACGACATGAATGCCGTTGAGTTGAGTGCATTTACTCACCAGACAAACATAAGAAAAAACATTAATATACAAGGATAAAATATCAATTTTGGAGATATTACCAAGCGTATTGCTGGATAAAAGGTCATTGCCTTCCAAAGCGAACTGTTTTTTTTTGCGTTTTAAATAAATATGATTACTAGATGGAAGAACAAACATTTGCACTGGTATTAACATTTTCTTCCACATCTACCCATAGCACTGACCCTACTGCGAGTGAATTCACCAACCCGAGCCAATTTATCAGCCCTAACAACGGTTTTTCATAACATTCTAGCAGCCATAGAGAGACACTATACTCCTCCCAAAACCTCTCACCCCACGGAGATTTGCATGACCACTCCTGAGACGGATGAGCAATGCAGCACTTTCTTTTTTATTTCTCAAAGTGGAATACCTCGTCTGAATTTTGGATTACCTCCAGGAAAATTTGCAACGAATCCTTCCTTGCGAAAGGCGAGATCTGCGCTAGGCAACCTATCTGGAGGACATCCAAATCGCAAACAACGTATTCCACTTAAGAAAAAAAATGAAACTTAACAATGCCGGATCCGTACCAGGCACGGCAGCGCAGGTTATTCGACGAAGTCCACAGGGGGGGTGGGGCGGCATCGGTTGTCCCCGTCTTCCGGAATCGACGAGGGACTGCTTTATCATTGGACTTAGGCGCTGATTATAATATTCCCAAGGGACTCATCCCTCGTTGAAGTCTCCACCCCTTTGGGACGTGCCGGGCGAGGAGGATGATGCAGCCGGCCGGTTAGGCGACCGCGCCCGGCGGGGGCCGTGACGGAGGGGCAGGAGGAGAGAAGGATTGACGAGGGAAGCATCTGGTGGCGCGCGGGTGTGGCGAGGGCGCGGCGGTGGGTGTTGGCATCGAGGTTAAGAGCACGCGGACCACTCCACGAGGTGATGACCTCACCCGCCATGAGGGATGCATCGTTCGCAGAAAGCGGGGGAATCGGACGAAGCCTAAACACTCGCATCCATTCGACCTTCGTAGAGCAGATAGATTTAAGATTTTTTATTTTTGATTTTTTACACGAGTGACAAGGGATAAGGATAACGTTGTCCGACCGTGGTAGGGGTAAAAATATTCCAGTCAAAGTAGTCTGGTGTGAATTAACCTCCCGCCACACACCCTAATGGTGGCTTGTATGGCGCTGAAAATATTAAAATACCTCCCGGGGTCCCAATTCTACCCCGGGGTCACCGCATTGGAGAATTCGCCTCCTCGGTTCCTCCACAGTTGTCAACCTGGGAGGATAGTTTTGGATAGGTGAGAGTAGAGGTCACCTAATTCCTATTTCGAATGGCATTCGGTCAGTTAAAGGAGCCCACCAAGATCTGATATTCGAAAATTACTGCCCGACAAAGCAGATTCAAGATTCTTCACTTTTTGAGGTCAAAGGGCGTCCTGAACGTTCGGCGTCTACAACATGTCCCTCTCTACCCTCGTGCCACTCAAAAACACCCGATCTACCCATGACCATAACCTGCTAGAGCATGTCATGAGTCTCTTTCCCGGTTTTGCTCAGTTTAACGCAAAACTGGATGGTGTAGTGCTGTTACAATAACCGGTCAGTGACGAATCGTAACGAGGTTACGTTACAGAGGTTTCGCAAATGGGCGTTCCTTAAAGTTTGGGAGCCAACTGCTACCGGCCTCCGGCCTTTCCTGAGGCTCCCTTCCCTCGAACCCAGCCAGAGAAACCTTCGCTAATCCTTCCGTCTATCCAGGAAAAAAATTAGGAATACTACTTCTGGGACAGGCTATGTCGGCTCTAAACCTGTAATACAAACATTACAAGGATATTAGGGCCATTACAATTAATATTTACAGGGGTATTGGCAGCTAGTCTGGCAGTGATTCGTTGGGATATGACATTGAGACAGGAATGTCGTAAGGTATGTCATATATCACCAAATCTTAAAGAACGTTTTTTTTTGTTATCAACTACTGGAAAAGAAAATGGTCTCCTAAAATTTCTTACAGCATTAATAACAGTGAGCCAGCGAATTTATAATCTATAAATTATCGAGGCACCACTTTTATCCAAGATCTCAAATGGGGAAAGCATATTAGACATGTGTGGAGAAGCTAATCGAAAATTAGTATTCATCAAAGAGGGTACCGGGCAAATGCGATGAGAGATTGAAAAAGCGAAAGAGTTAATTCTCACTTGTTAGACTTCTTTTCGAGTATTTATATCTGGGATCCTCACGAGGCAGGTTTAATAAAAGAGTTAGATCACGTGCAGCGTAAGGCAAGGCAGGATGTGGCAAACAAGTTTGTTGCAGAGAGAACAATGAGATGAAATTGTTGAAAGATTTTGGGGTGGGTTTACCTTAAGAAACAAAGATTAATTTTTAGACTGAATGTCTCACGCCAATTTGCGACCGATAAGTACTCCGAAGACGTTAAGCGCTAAAAAAAATCCAAAGTTACTATAGAAGACATGATAATTCATTCAAAATTGGATAGACTTTTGAACGGATAGGTTACAGATGTCGTTTTTTTTCGAAAACAGTTAAACACAGTCACAGAGGTTTTTTTTTAGGTAATCTACCGGTCAAGGTAGGTTTTTCGATGGACACAACTACCAAACAAATATTTTATTACTCCTAACAAAACACAAAATCCATCATCCTACTCTATATCAGGTCCCTCTTCATCTCTGAGTACTTTCTTCCTCCCTTCATCCCGTCCAACATCCCTATCCTGTTCCTTCCCTTTCCTCTTTTGCCCAACATTCTACCCTCTATCACAGTCTTCAACATCCCACTGCCGGTCAACACCCCCTTCATCCACTTTTCCTGCCTCCATAGGATTGCTCCCAACAAACCCCTCTCTTCGCCCACCATACCAAGTACTTCCTCATTTGTTTTCTTCTCTGTCCATTTCACCTTCTCCATTCTTCTCCACACCCACATTTCAAAAGCCTCCAGTCTACGTCTATCCTCCTGCTTCAATGACCACGTTTCCGCGCCGTACATAGCTACGCTCCATATCAAAGTTTTTACGAGTCTTTTCTTAACATCCTTACTCAAAGTCCCCGTCATCAACTCCCTCCTCCTTGTGAAAGCCTCTTTGCCTAGCGCAATTCTTCTCCTTACGTCCCTACTACTTTGACCGTGTTGGTCCAAAACACTACCGAGATACGTAAACTGTTCTACCTGCTCTAGTTTTTTCCCTCTTATTTTAATGTTAAGCTTGCCCTTTTTCTTTCTGGAAAATCGCATAACCTTTGTTTTATTAATATTGATTCTCATCCCATACCTGTCGCACTGAATTTCCAATTCACTCAGCAATGCTTGCAGCCCCTTGGCTGACTGACAAACTAAAGTTTGGTCATCAGCAAACCTAACTGATTTTACGAATCCCCCGCCCACTTTCATTCCTACCTCGAGTTCTTCCCATGCCTCTTTGATCATTTCCTCTGCATACAGGTTGAACAGCAACGGTGATAATGGGCAACCCTGCCTTACACGCCTTCCTAACACTGCCCATCCTGACTCCCCGTTTCCCACCCGCATCTGAGCAGTCTGAGACATGTACAGGTTGCGGATTAGCCTCCTTTCCCTCCAATCTATTCCTATTTTCTGCAATATACTCATTAGTTTTTCCCAATTCACTCTATCAAACGCTTTTTCGAAATCTACGAAACAGGCAAATACCTCCTGGTTGTGTTCTATATTCCTCTCGATTAATAATCTCATTACTGCAATGGCATCACGCGTACCTCTCCCCTTCCTAAACCCAAACTGATCATCCCCTAAGTAATCATTTGCCCTACTCTCTATCCTTTTGTTTATGATCCTGAGAACAACTTTAGCTGCGTGGGATATCAAACTAATTGTCCTATAGTCCTCACATGATGTGGCCTTTACCTTTTTCGGAATCGGAACTAAAACTGCTCTCACAAAGTCTTCCGGCCAGATTCCCTCCACATAAATGATACGGATCAGCCCATATAGCCTCTTCCTCCCACATTTTCCTAAGCATTTTAAAAGTTCCACGGGAATGTTATCTACCCCCACGGCCTTATTTAGTTTCATCTCCCTTAATGCCCTTTCTATCTCATTGTCTAGTATGCCTGGACCTAAGCTGTCTTCCTCTACGTCATTTTCTTTTTCAATGTCTAACTTTGTTGGTCTGAGTTCTTTACCATACAGTTCTTCTATATACTCCTTCCATCTCTCTTGGATCTTTCTATATATATATATATATATATATATATATATATATATATATATATATATATATATATAAAATGTGCGTGTTTGCATCCGAGTGAGTGTGTGTGCGAATGAAGACACACATATGCGCATATATATATATATATATATATATATATATATATATATATATATATATATATATATAACACTTTTTGAAAGACTCACGGACGTGAATAATAATGTATAACACTTAGCTCTGTCCCTCTCCTCCTTGATAAAGGTGGCAACGACCACCGAAAATTCGAAAAATAGTGAGTCTCTTTTTTTGTGTGTTTCTGTGTTTTTGTCTGTGTCCACTAGTGCTAAGTGTTATACATTATATATATATATATATATATATATATATATATATATATATATAGTACAATACACAGTAACACACAATATAGAAACACAAAAAAAAGAGAACACTCACACGTATTTTCTTGATATTTCGACGAAAACAATCCGTCTTCCTCTGAAGATATAGAAGTAATGACTGCTGGAATTGTCATTACTTCTATATCTTCAGAGGAAGACGGATTGTTTTCGTCGAAATATCAAGAAAATACGTGTGAGTGTTCTCTTTTTTTGTGTTTCTATATTGTGTGTTACTGTGTATTGTACTATTCGGCACTTCCGTGTTACGTCTACGAAAGCATATATATATATATATGCTTTTCGGCTTTCAGCATATATATATATATATACACTCGGATGCAAACAAGCACATTATATATATATATATATATATATATATATATATATATATATATATGTGTGTGTGTATATATATATATATTTATGAGAGGACCATTATATATATATTTATATATATATATATTTATTGACTGCGCCATTATATATATATATATATACAAAGTGATTGGGGCAATTTTTAACAATAAACATATGAATATTACCGCATGAATTTACTATAAATTGTGGTGGTACATTGTACACTTATCTTGTTTATGACAAGTGTTTACTAGTTTATTTCATGCTACATTTTTTTCCCTGTAGTGATGCTGATGCATGGGTTGTGACTTTGGTTGATCGTGTGCTGCGCATGCCTGGTGTTGATAAACCCCCTGCCATATACCTGACCGGTGGCTTGCAGGGTATCATGTAACTGTAGAACAATTAACATTTTCACCGCATGAATTATTTCATTAGCACATTTCATTTCCAAGAACATGGCCTCCTTACTTGGCCTCTTGGCCGTCATGGCCTCTTGAAACAACTGTATGTAAAATTATTAAGGTGACCAAGTGTTCACTAGAGTATATTTCAGGGGAAGCGACCGACAGCCAAGGTCATTTGAGGGGTGGAGAGAAACCCGGCGTCGGCATAAGCCTACTTTAAACGAAAGTCGTCAAGGGGCCCGCAGTTTAACGTCCCATCCGAAGGACGGGGTACTCACTCAAAGTGCCCTCCACAAAGCACCAAGCAAGTAAGGATCGGAACAACACTGAAAAATATCTGCCATCTCCAGGATTTGAACCCGGGCTCACTGTGTGGGAAGCCAATTCGCTTACCACCGCAACATCCCTATCCCCGCAAACTTTAATATCCTCTTTACTGCTCTCCACGTTTATTTACGCCTAAAATGATGAGCTGATCCACCCCCCCCCTAATATACAAGTATTCTCTATTCATCTACATCTACACAATACCCCGCAAGCCGTCGCAAGGACGTGTGACAGGGGGTAGTAGGTCACCAGCAATTCTACATGTTTACAATTCATGCACCTGGCACCCCGTGATCCACCAAAAATGGCGTAGAAAGGGGGAGACCGCACATCAGTGATGCAACATTCCTACACAAATATTTAATAACTCTGCAGAGTATCGACATAATATCCCTGATTTTACGTAAGTGATCTTATCCACCATCATCAATAGGGGCCTATAATATGTCTTTAACATTCTCGGACAAGTGACCTGCCTCAAATTTACGCAGGAAATTCAAACTGTATTTCAATTTACGGCCAACTTTTGGTTCTCATGCTGATCTTTGCACTTTTTTTAAAGCTTTCCGTACGGATGACGTCACTTAAGTCAGGCACGTGTTCGTGCTATTTTCCCCTGGTGAATCGTCACTGAAATGTTCACTCTCTGCATCTGCATCATTCGCCGCCACCCGTTTGAATCTTCAGTGGCGACGGAGGGAACGCACTTCGTTGGCAGTCGCTGCGTTCTTTACGTCAGTTAACTTGCGGCCCCTGACCCGCATCCTCGTGCTTGTTTAAATCTTTGCCAGAATCTTACCTCACGCCCGCTACCCACCGGCACCCACTTCACTCCTGTGGAGGAACTTCACATTCCATTCAGGATGGCAAGTGCAATAGCATGGAGTACGTTATCTAGGATACAAGGACGTCAAGGAAGGTGAAATGAAGACGGAGGCGCTTTTTGGTACAAATGAACTCCCGAGATACCTGTGCAGAAATCAAATCAGATAAGATGCAACATTTTTACAAAAATGTGGTCGATTTTTTATGAATGCATTATTGGCCTTTTTGGCCTGAAGTGAGAAACCATATGTTTAAATTGGTTTCTCTTTTGTTTAATAACGATCGACGAAAAATTTAACCGAACCAGTAGACTCTCACGTACACCCACCGTAGGATGTTTCCACTTCAATTAGCTAATAAACCTCGTAATTCTATGTAGAATTCACATCTATAACATTATTGCAGCTATTTGTGTGACTTCCATAAGTTTAAAAATTCAATGCAACAATTTCAGCGTGTAAAAATCATTCTCCTTAACCGGGATTCGATCCTGGATCCCTAGGATGTCCGGTCGAATGCTTGAGCTAGTTAAGCTATCGATATCGAAGCTCTTAAACTCTAAAAATATTTTTTCCGCTTAAGGCGAATGATTTTTATACTCTGAAGTTGTTGCATTGAAATGCATATTAGCGGATGACTCCGTTAAAAGTTACTGTTGCGGCATCTCCCGCGGTTTCTTGGAGCTTACAAGTTATCTGGAGTCATTACTATGGGGCGATAAAGCTTTTTTATTGATATTTTTCATTCTTTTCAGAAAAAAATTATCTTCTCCTGTGGCATTCCGAAGCTTCCCGAGCGTGGGAGACTGACTAAAATTAACTTGCTGTCATTCTCCACTGTCTAATCTCGCGCGGCTAAGCTAAAGGCCCATTGGTCCTCAATGTCTCGACATAAATATGAATAAAAATAACGGTAGGGTTTGGATAATGGGTTCTCTTCTTCGTATTTCCACTTTGCAGTCGGAGGGTACAACTTGTTTTCTAAGCGATCTTTATTGAGAAAGCCGCTTTATATTAAGTTACCTTGGAAACAGTCGATTGTGATTGGGCCGTTGGCAACCTAAACTGAAGAACTCTTTCTTATGTTTTCATTAAATGAGGAAATTCGTTTTTCTACAAAAACTTCTTAATCCTCATTTTTCTTTTCTTACGCTGACTTTTTTTTTGACTATATTTTTTATTTCTTAGTTGAAAATTTGCATAAGTACCGATTTTGCCAGAGTTTGAATGTTGAGTGTAATTAAATAAATTACTTTACATTGATTGAAATATTGCCTTTTTATCAATTCCAAAGCTAGTATTTTTTAATTTAAATTCAATAGGATGACATGAGCGTTTTTTTAGAGCTTTCAATGACAAAATGTATCTGTATGTCAAAGACAAAAATTGCCTTTTTTTATCAATATATAGGCTAACTTTTTTAATATCATATCAACAAATTGACATGACTGTTGTTTTAGCTTTGTAGATGACACAATAAATACTGGTGCGTTTACAATTCGGTAATGATTCGGCGCAATGATTTCGACCGTTTGCGATTTAAGTTTTTTCGCCAGGAAGATTTTCGGCGCCGCTCAATATACTAGGCTTAAGATGTCGGTCGAGGCGAAACCTGCCTCTACTTCATTGCAAAAAAAGCCTTAGTAACATCAACCTAGAATTACTTACTAAATGGCACTGAGGAAAGTACGATTCTGATCGCTCTGAGCACGACGCTTAGAATCAAATGACACCAATAATTCGTATTTATCTTTGAGTTGTGACATTTCACGTGAACTCTTTGGCATATTCATCCATCCCCCTTACCGTGCCCTCATTGACCTCGTAGAAACTGGTACGTATGTAAGGAGCTTAGAAATAATGTACATGAGGAGATAGGCCAAGCCATTAGTTCAACAAGCAGTCGCAAAACGATATGGACTGCTGAAGTCAAGTTGAAATAAACATTCTCAGAGCAGAGAGATACATGAAGAGAGCAGTTGAGAAAAATTCCTACGATTTGAAGATCCAAATAACATATTAAGATTATCATTATTGAAACTCACACGGGCAGATAGACAATGTCAGGTGACACAAAGGTCACAAGTATTACAATCAAACTTGCCTTGGATAAAAAGGCATAACCACTAAAATCCAATCAATATCACTTAAAAAGTACAATCAAAAGAAACTTCAACACATATATCTCTGAAACAAAAAAAGAAAATCCCCATCTCATCAACATCAGTTTCCCAAATCAACAAGAAAAAAAATCAATACAATTTAACATAACATATCAATCAAATTATTATATAAATTTTTTACATATTTTCTTAAAACTATTCCCCCTGTTAAGAACGGGCTCCAATAGTTTTACAGGTAAACTGTTCCAATCAACAAGAGTTTCATTAAGAAATGAAGTTTTTTTATTTTTCTTTGTACCCGGCATTTTGCCCTGAATTTGTGATCATTCCCCCCGATAAAATTTGGATTTCCTGTCTATTCCCTTAGCTTTCTCTCCCTTCAGAATGCGGAACATTCCACAAAGTCCGCTTATTTTTCCTCTAAAAATTTCTAAAATTTCCTTATAAACTTTAGAATGGAGATACCGGAAGACTGAATGCCAAAAAGATGATCGAGTTAACGAATATTAATCGCAATGTTAATAAAACGTGTGTAATTTCCTATCGTATTAGCTTGGAAATGAATCATCTGAATGTAACATAGTCGTGTGCGGTGCGGTGCGACGATTTGAATGCTAAATTAACGAAGATGGCAATTATTCGAAATAGAATGTGTATCATTAGTTCGATCAATTGTACG
Source organism: Hetaerina americana (assembly GCF_022747635.1). Taxonomy (NCBI): domain Eukaryota; kingdom Metazoa; phylum Arthropoda; class Insecta; order Odonata; family Calopterygidae; genus Hetaerina; species Hetaerina americana. Next base: position 78,267,645 of record NW_027287316.1, read on the forward strand.
CAAGTATTACTAAGTCGAAGTACTGGATTCCTTTAGTAGTCGGCGAACCCAAATGCATGCATCTCTAGTTCCTTGACGAAATTCATACGCAAAACTCGCACTTTACGAATGCAAGAACTATCACTGCGTGTACGGTGTAGGTAGCACAGAGAGGCCTTAAGAAACTGGGTCTACGCGATAAATATACCATTACTAGCCTTAATCCAGTTCGCACGTGTGAGACTAAAAAATAAGATTTTGCCCTCAGCGGACGACCATGAAACACCGGAGGAAAGATGCTGGATGGAGCATTGGGAATTTCTGTCGAGGCAACTCAGGAGGAATAACCACCACCACCTCCCACCAATCCAATATGATCGCAATCAATCCCTTGGAGGCCACGATGACCGGTTGCCCAGAGAGTACTCGTGAAGACTAAGCGAATGAGATGAGGTACATGGTGACAATTTGCTTTAATCTACATTCAAATCCCCTCTATCAGCTGTCAAGATGTACGAAATGGTGTTAGTGAATGCGTAGATTTCCGCAGTAACCTGTCGCTAATTCCTATCGACACACTTGCATTAGAACTGGCCGACACCTCAGCATAGCGTGGTAGCTTAGTAGGGTGTGCTTAAGACCACCGACCTTCATGGTCCGGGGCTCGAATCTCTGGCGATGATTTCACCCTACTTAATCTAAATAAAACAATGACCTTGCACCTAGCCCCCAATACTTCCTCTTCTTGCACTTGAAAGAGCGTCTTGGTGGACGACAAGTAGAAGACGTACGAGGAACTCAAGGCTACCGTTTCCAACTGGTTCTTAGGCAGCGAACTTCTCTGCTGAGGGATTAAAGTAATTTCTGCTGGGTTATATATATATATATATATATATATATAGTGACGATCATATTTATCTTGGGAATGATAATTGTGGTGGATATAAAGTAGGATGATGGATTTTGTGTTTTGTTATTAGTAATAAAATGTTTGTTTGGTAGTTGTGTCCATCCAAAAACCTACCTTAACCGGTAGATTACCTAATAATAATTATATATATATATATATATATATATATATATATATATATATACTATATATCGGACAGCAAGAAAAAATATAGGCACACAAACAAAAACACTCACGTGTTATTTCTTGATAATTTCGACTGAAGTTAACTCCGTCTTCCTCGGAAGAAATTATAGCCCTAGTTGCTCTTTTTTGCTGTCCGAGTTTTTATCAAACTTGTCCGTGTTACTTCGACGAGATCATTTATAAAAAATGTGTTTGATAAAAAACTCGGACAGCAAAAAAGAGTAACCAGGACTATCATTTCTATATACAGGTATTCCAAGTTTTCGGTGGCGCTGCCCCCGTTCACAAGAAAGAGGAGGAAGGAATTGAGACTGTCATTCCTCCAAATCCACATTTTGAAGTATTTCATTCTTTTGCCAACCAACTTTTCCTCCATATCCATGCCTCACAGCAGTATTGCATTACGCTCCACACACACAAAATGTCACTCGTGCCTCTACAGGGTCCGTACAATAAGTATCGAGACTGGTTCCAAAAATCAAATTTTATTGCAGATATCATTACCACTATTTAATAATCTTTAAAATACATTCCTCCTGCATCGATACACTTAGTTCGGCGCGTCTGCCACTCGTCCAAAGCCCGCTGGAGGTCAGTTTCCGGAATGCTGTTGAGAGTCTTTGTCGTCGCCGTAGGAACCACCTCAATGGAGTCGAACTGATATTCTTTGAGCTCCCTTTTTATTCGCGGAAACAAGAAAAAGTCAGGGGAAGCCAGGCTTTAGGGGGGGTGAGGCAACGTTGCAACGCCGAATTTCGTCAGCAGCGGCTGTCTGTTTTTGTTCTTCGCTCAAGACTTTCGGCACCAGCTTCGCGCACACTTTCCTCATCGCAAGATCCTCTGTTACAATGGTGTGGACGGTTCCGACTGAAAGGCCGGTCTCCTCTCTGATAAGGGCGATGAATAAACGCCTGTGTAAGTCCATAACTATTTTCACTTTGGCCACCTGAGCATCGGTTTGAGTGGTCGTCGGGCGTCCGACACGGTGCAAGTCTTCGACGACCTTCCGACCTTTCTTAAAGATTTTTCGCCACTCAATAACTGTTATACGGCTTTAGGCATCATCCCTATAAACTTCACAGCGTAGCGTTGCTCGACGGTGCGCTCCAAGTTGGCGCGACGACACCACAAACAATCATACGTCATAAATATCCCCCTCCGGTCTCAACGCATGCCCGGAGATGACTATACTCAAGTCCGCCTGAGTGGTTGGGGACCCCTATACCGAGCCGACCGCTTGGAACCCTATCATCGCTTCTTTGAGGCTACAGCGAACCAGTACACTGCCAGTACCAGTGCCGATACTTATTGTTCGGACCCTGTAGTAATCAACGAATAGTTAAAATGGACAATTCGCAATGATTCTTTTAGTTCTACTTTTAATTCCAAAACTTTGGTTTATCATATCGAAGAATTGCTGCGAGCTTGGAATTTATTCACGGGAAAATATTTGCCGATGAGCACGAGAGGAAATGATGAAGGACATATCCTGAACGCCTTCGAAGAAGCGATTTCCCTATATACATCCCTATAGCTTTATGTGCATATATATTATATATATATATATATATATATATATATATATATATATATATATATGTACAGGCACATAGAGAGCTAGAGTTTCGCCCTCCGCTCCCCCAGCCGCACCCACCCCATCGTCCTCCCTCGAACCGGTCTAAAGAGAGCGAGAAATTGTTTCCGTGTTCTAAATGAATTTCCCGCAGGAGGTTAATTAGGGATAAACCAGGTGAGGGGAATGAAAGCGCAATAGTTTGTTGTTTTCTGGCTCGCGACGGATGATCCGAATCCGAGAACATCTACAAATCGAGATCAGGGAGAGTTGGACGAAGAGACGGGGGAGGGTAATCAACCCTCTAATTCCGCGAAGTATTGCGATAATTGAATCAGGTAGGGAAAAGACTTGCTTGCATTCATTCACACACACATATAAAAGACGAACACAGGAGTGGTTGGGAAGGTCGAATCGAGCAGATCACAAGCGCAAAAAGTTTCCTTGGCCAGGACCAATATATGCCGAATCAACAGAATGATAATTAGACACTGAAAATGTTTTTTTTTATGAATTACTGCTTTATTATAGATATTACCATTATCATCCTTCATCAGCTAATATGTTAGCCAATTAATGCAATATTTACTAAATGTTTACTAATTCACCAAGAGGTTAGTGCATGCCCGGTGCACAGCGAGCCACCAAGACGATGGGGTGCTATGGGGCGCTCAATCAGGAATGACGAGTACCCACTGACCTCGGGGGAAAATTCTGATGGACGCCCACCTGAGCGAGCGAGAGAGTTGACTGATTGACCTAGGCGAATCGTCTCGACCGACGGACGAACCTTCCGCTCGGACGGACGGGTTTCGAAATCATAATCCTTGCACGCGCGCGTAATATGTTTCTGAATGTGTGTGTATTTATACGGTCTCGACCTCGATACGGAGGACATGGGAAGCGATTGAAAGCCATCCGGAGTCGATTGACTCAAAGGGAAAAAAACTGTTTATTGGGGGGGGGGGGGCGCCGACTTATTCACGAACGCCACATCGGGACGCTGAATGAATTAACACCATAGCTACACCGAGATTACACTCTAAAATTAGCACCACTCTGCCTCCATTTACACTGTTAAATATTAATTTAAAACAACCATGTCTCGTTATGATGGTTACAATTTTTTCTGGGTTTCAATTCAAATGATTTCTTCGTGGTGGGTTCATTCAAGTCAGTGCCAAACCTGAAGATTGAATGAACTGATCAAATTAGGAATGGAGAAGGAGGCAGAAGATTTGAATAAGAAAAGACGATTTGGATGACGTCCACAAAAAGAGGAAACGGTTGGATTTCGTGCATTTTGAGGCAAATTAGATGCATTAGAAACATGTGATAGAAGGAAATATATCGGGGAATTCATATTGATGTTGAGTTAAGTAGAAATACGAAGAAAATAATGATGCTAGAGGGAACTAGTGGTAGGAAGTAATGGAGTGGACATTACGATGGGAAGAAGAGTGGTGAGCTGCAGTGAATCAATCTTCGAAATGAAATACTGAAGATGGTCAAGCGAAATAAACTGTACCCGTGAAGGAGACTGCGGAAAAATAGCATTCGCATGTTGAAAATCTCCAACACCAGAGAAAGTTTTCTCACTAGTAATCAGTGTAGCCGGTTCTTAATGACAGTCGGTGTTAGCTTAAAAACGAGATTCGAATGAAAATCTTAAAAATTAAATATTTCTCATCCCGTTATTTCTTCAATACAAAAGATTCCCACATAATAATCACCGCCTCTATGGAGTTCAACTGAAAAAAAACACGCTTCATAAATTAATGGATACATTATCTCTTGAAAAATCACGGTTATAACTGCTGTTAATGTCTCTGACATCATTACTCGGTGCGACTGACGTGGTCCGTCGCGAAAGTAACGCTGTTAGGCTAACTTCCGAGTCCGCACATCACCGTTGGAGTAGTGTACGTAGTTCACCGAAACGAAATTTCATTCGCCGATGAATTTCCATACGTTTCAACCCTTGAGTACTCAATAAAAGAATGAGAGAATGCTGTTCAAATGAGATGCATGTTTCAGGCGGAGCCGCCATTATCGTGTCGTATTGTTGCGTTTTGGCATCGTGCTGCCAACTGCGGGCAACCATTTGAATCAAAAATATAACTGTTGAGGACTAACAGGGCGGTAGCGCGATTGCTTCGAAATTGCAGACACTTTCAAGCTTTTTTCACTTGATTCATCCTCGTCCTTTGGGGTAGTTCAAGAATACGGCGATCTAGACTCTTTTTCGCTACCTGGGTGGCGAAAGTATAGGATTTCTTGAAATCGCTTTATCAAATTACTGCAATCAATTTACCTTGATTTCTTGTTATTATATCTTAAAACCAACACATTTCAATTTTAGAATTATGCCCTCGATATGAGTGTTAATCTCACACTATTTGAACTTATCTTTATTTATGTATATCCTGCAAGCCACCGTCAGGGTGTGTGGCAGGGGGTGAGTACACCAGATTAATTTTACCCAAACATGACCCAGCCGCGGTCGAACAATGTTATTATAATCCCCTATCGTTCATGGAAAAAATTACATCTCAAAGCTATCTGCTCTACACTCAATCTCTCTATTTTTATTAACATGGGGTACAATGGGATTAATAACACAGTTTCAACATCACTGGTAAAGTGAACTCCCTCCAATTCATGCAAGAGCTTCAATCTGTAATTTAACCTTCACTCCGTGAGTGATTCCCAGCCTAGCTGCTCTAATATTTTAGATACGCTTCTCATTTTATCATTACGACGTTTTACGACTAGTCTAGCCCTCTGCTATGCACGTGATTCAATTCGGAGATTAATCCAACTTCGTGAGGATCCCATATACTTGCAGCATACAGGGTTCGTCCGGAAAATAAGTGTACTGATTTTTTCCCGCCGCTCCAGGCGCGCCCAGCACCGCTCTGACAGGCTGCGATTGGAGGGGGGTATGTTGGCAAGCGACGCTGAAAAAGGCAGTCGGCTCTGAGCTGTGGTGTAGTGAGGAGCTCTGTTAACGCGAACCTCCACGCTCGACCCACGTCACGGAACGCGATGCCGAAGTTTTTGGAGCAGCGTTATTCCATCAAATTTGCGGTAAAGCTTGGGAAATCGTCTACCGAAACTGTCGGTATGATTAACCAGGCTTACGGGGAGTCAGCCATGTCCAGAAACATGATCTTTCGGTGGCACAAGATGTTCGTGGAGGGCAGAGAAGAGGTCGACGACGAACCACGGCCTGGACGCCCATCAACGACACTCACCGACGAAAATGTGCGAAAAGTTCGCGATGTACTGAACTCTGATCGTCGTCTTAGTGTTCGGATGATAGCAGAGCAGTGTAATGTGCCAAAAACAATAGTGCACGAGATTATTAGGCACCAATTACAGATGCGAAAAATTTGTGCAAAGTTGGTGCCGAAAGTGCTCAGTGATGATCCAAGACTCAATCGTTTGGAAATCGCGACACAACTTGCGGATCACTGCAAAAATGATCCACATTTTTTAGAGACTTCTTTCTGTTCCCAGAGATAAAAAGGAGTTTGAAAGGAACGCGATACGGGACTTTGGACGCCGTCAAAGAGGCCGTGACGACGTGTCTTCGAGAGGTTCCCGATGATGCCTTCGCGGGAGCGTTCCAGGAATGGGAACGCCGCTGGAACAAGTGTATCGACTCACAAGGGTCCTATTTTGAGGAATATTAGCTTAAGATATGTAAAAGTGTAATAAATTTTTTTTCCTGAGCTCAGTACACTTATTTTCCGGACGAACCCTGTATTCTTAATGAGGCCTAACCAACGAGAGATAACATTTCTCTTTGACCTTATCATCAAATTTACCCGGTACTCTTCCAATAAATCCTAATTTTTTTGTTAGCTTGCCCACATATTCCCCGTATGTGTTTCACCCAGGCTTCTTATTCCGCTGGACGTCTTCGAAGGTTTTCTAAGGAATATTCAAATAAATGGTTGATTATTCCTATCGAACATCATTCTTTGACGTTCGAGAACCACGCCATATATGCGATTTACGTTTAGAACTTTCCTAGTTTTGGACTCAGGTCCCAAACTACGTATTTCGCCCAGGAGATATCGTATGTGAGGGTAAAGCATAGGTATTTAATAGGTATCTACACAATATCCAGTCTCATCCAGTATTCTAAGACAATTACGGCGCTCTGTCGTGGCACTACCCCCGTTATAACTGTGAATCACGGTCGAAATACCTCTACAACGTCTGAAGGAAATCGACTGATTGTTTCAATGCTGAAAAATGAGAACACAGATTGGACTGTGGGCCACTTGTCCTCAACGCGTCATAATTTCCGCCCCACTGAACTCGGGGCGTTTCCCGCCTTAAATTGGTTGTCTTTCTACTGAATATTATGGAAATCGCTTCCTCCGAAAATTACAAACTCATCTCCCGAAGGCGGTTTCTAAATTAAACCACGCAAGTATTTTCTGCGAAGAGGCAAAATGTACAGGCAACACAAAGGCGCACACTAAATAGATATTTTAATATCCTCTCGGTGAATATTCATTGCCAATGTACTTCTTCAAATCTTCAATCCGTTCTGCAGTGTTGCCTTGTTTATCATGTCCTTACCTTTTCCTTTATGAACTCGTTTCGAAATGGAAACTGATATCATTCATGTAAAATTTCCTATTCCATTCCATTTGAATGACTGAAATACTTAAAAGTTCTATATTTCGGATGCATTACTTACATATTCTTTCAGCCACCCTAACAGAGTTTTTGCAGCATTTACGAGGGTGCGCTGAAAAGTTAAGCACACATGCCTGTAGACCACAAACAAAATGACTTTCAGAATCACTCTTAATGGCATATGGAAATAACATTCCCCTCCACATGCCTGCGTAGGTTTGACGTCGTTACATTCATATAATGTGTTTTGAGAAGCGGAATTATGGAGACATGTTCTAGTGATATGTCAACGCGAGTTAAACAACGTGCTTTTATCGAATTTTTAACTGCTGAAAAAGTGACTCCTACTGAGATTCATCGTCTTATGAAGGCTGTTTATGGTGGCGGTGCTATCAATAGGTCTACTGTAAATCGATGGGTAGTAACATTTCGTGGTTGCGAGCCTGGAAAAGATATAATTGTGGATGAAACACGCAACGGACGTCCGATCACTCCACTGACGATAAACGTCGCAAACTCGTTTAAAGATTGCTTAAGTGAGAAAGGCGACTCACTAAACCATGAACTTTCATTCGTTCATGAATTTAGATATGTTTAACTCCACTAACTACTTAATAAACGAATGAGAGGTCGCAATATCTCTGTGCGTTCTGGTATTATGCTGCCAATTTTAGCCAAACATATAACAATGACTATCACAGGGGCTCAGTCTCAGTTCCTTCCTCCTCCTCCTTGAGAAAGGTGGTAGCGCCACCGAAAATTCGGAATACGTGTGAGTTTCTTCTTTTTTGTGTGTTTCTGTGTTTTTTTTTGTTTTTTTCTTGCGCTTGTGGTTACTTGATATTCGTTATTATTTAGCTCCGTGAGACTTTCTTCTAAGTTTAAACTTATATATGTATATATATACAATATACAATATATATATATATATATATATATATATATATTGGCTGACACAACATAACACAAATAGAAAAGAATAGACACATATAAAAGAACACTTACACGGTAAATTGTTCGAGCTTTCGGCCCTCTCAGGGGCCTTCTTCAAGAGAGTCTCTCTTGAAGAAGGCCCCTGAGAGGGCCGAAAGCTCGAACAATTTACCGTGTAAGTGTTCTTTTATATGTGTCTATTCTTTTCTATTTGTGTTATGTTGTGTCAGCCAATTATTGTGCCGCTCGTATGAGTTTTTCCGTACAATCGTTATATATATATATATATATATATATATATATATATATATATATATATATATATATATATATATATATATATATGATTTCGTCGACGTAACACGGAAGTGTTGAATAATAAATTGGACAGCAGCAAATAATATAGAAACACATAAAAAGATCACTCGTTATTTCTTGATCATTTTGACGAAATTCTGCTCCGTCTTCATCTGAAGATATAAAAGTCATGACTGCTGGAATAGTAGAGGTGAGGGTTGCGAGATAAAGGGAAGGGGAAAACGGGAGGCGGAGGAGGGGAGAGAGGAAAGGGCGAGGAGTGGCTAGAGGGGAGCGGAGCTAGGGAAGGTGGGAGAGGGAGGAGGTGGAATTGACACAAAATCGGAAAGTAAAACAATCTGCTCACCGCAACTATTGCAACATCCGAGACCTAGGTTTCAACTTACAAAGTCGTGATCAAGACCCTGCAAGTCGAAACAATGGCCACGCACACCAAACCTCATGCGGAGGAACAAAGTATTCACCTCTCCGATATGCATCGCTTCCACAAAGTGACAATTCAGGCCATTCCCATCAATGAACAACATTGAGACCCGGATGCTGATAGGCCATACAGAGCCAAATGAATGCCTTTTCAAGAGTTTTTAATTCTATAGGGTTATCGGATGTGGGAAGGGACGCTAGGACGGAAACATTTTAGCACTGGTTGAAGGGGGTTTTATGATGGGAAGCATGTTTAGGGATGGCGAGACCCACCAACGGGGAGGAGGGATTGCACGAGGCGCGGTGATTGTTAATCCTAATGTTCACGGCTTTGGAACATTGGCCTATGTAAAAGGCCGGGCAGAGTTTACAGGTCAGAAGATAAACAACATTCTTGGAAGTGCAAGAGGAGTGGGGGAAGGGCGGGAGAGAGTTAAATGGTGGGATGGAGTGGGGTGGAGTGGTGAAAATAGGGCAGGTTTTGCATCTTGCTCGATGACATGGAGTGGGTATGGCTCTGGGGGTGTGAGGGGATTTTGAGAGCGGCTTGGTGGATTTGAGGATATCTGCTAGGTTGGCGGGCCGTTTGAAGGTGACATAGGGGCATTTGGGAAGAAGGTTGGAGGAAGTGTTGTGATTTTTGAAGATGGGGAATAGGTCTTTGAGGATGAATTCGAGGGACTGAATGCCTGGGAAGTAGGTAGCACAGATTGAGAGAGGCTGGGAGTCTGTGGTTGAGGCAGGCTTAGGGGTGTAGGAATGTTTGAATATTTTTTTATGAAGGAATCAGGGTATCCTCGTTGGAGGAGGGAGTGGTGAAGGTTGTTGAGTTATTTGTTAAGGGATTCGGGATGGTTGAAAATACGGTGACCGCGGATAGAGAGGGAGTATGGGAGGGAGCGCTTGGTATGGGAGGGGTGGAAACTGCTGTAATGATGATATTGCTGTTTATTATTAGGTTTAGTGTGGCCAGAGGTCAGGAATTTGTCATTGCTAAGGGACACAATGACATCGAGGAAGGTGATCTGAGAGGATGAAATGGCTGGGGTGAAAGGCAGAGATGAGGAATCATTGAGTTGGGAGATGAAGGAATTGAGGGAATCTATACCATGTGGCCAGAGTAGAAAGATGTCATCAATGTATCGGAGCCACAGGAGGGGTTGCAGAGGATAGCTGGAAAGGAAATTCTCTTCCAGGACACCGAGGTGGAGGTTTGCATATGAAGGGCTGAATCTGCTTCCCATGGCACAGCCCTTTATTTGGATGTAATAGTTATTGTTGAAAGAAAAGGAGTTGCAGGTGAGAATGAAATTAGAAAGATCAAAGAGAAATTCGGTGCTGGGAATGTAAGGGGTAAGGCGTTTGGAGAGGAAGTGGCGTAGGGAAGAAAGGCCTTCTTGGTGAGGAATGGATGAGTATAAGGAGGTGACATCGACGGTAGACATAGTAATTTGGGTGTCAGGAGGGAGGGAAGTTGAGTGGAGCCATCTGAGGAAGTGGTAGGTATCTTTTATAAAGGAGGGTAGAGAGTGAACTAAGGTTGGAATTAGTAGTCCAAGAAGGCGGAAATTCTTTCAGTCGGAGAGCTACGAGAGGAGACTATAGGGCGGCCTGGGTTGTTGGGTTTGTGGATCTTAGGAAGGCTGTAGAAGTGAGAGGTGTGTGGTTGGGAAGGGGAAAGGAGGGAGATGTCCCTGGAGGATAGGTTCTCCTTAGGGCCGTTGTCTCGGAGGACAGTGATTATTTCTTTTGGAATGCGGGGTTAGAGTCAGCAGGAATATGTTGATAAGAAGAAGTGTCGGAAGTGTGTATATATATATATATATATATATATATATATATATATATATATATACACACACATATATATATATATATATAAACATATATACATATATCGCTAGGTTGGTTAGACACAGGTTTCGGAACAGTGGGATAAATTCGGACAGCTTCCCGGGGGCGGATGCCGACTCCGACCACAATTTAGTGACACAATTTAAGGTACTGATAAAGATTACCTAATAATATATATATATATATATATATATTATTAGGTAATATATATATATATATATATATAGGTTTTGGCAAATTTTAATGCAAGTGTGTTGATAGGAATCAGCGACAGGTTACTGCGGAAATGTACGCTTTCACTAACACCATTTCGTACATCTTGACAGGGGGGAGTACCTCTTGATAGAGGGGATTTGAATGTAGATTAAAGCGATAGTCACCATACACCTCATCTCACTCGCTTAGTCTTCATGAGTTCTCTCTGGGCAACCGGTCATCGTGACCTCCCAGGGATTGATTGCGATCATATTGGATTGGTGGGAAGTGGTGGTGGTTATTCCTCCTGAGTTGCCTCGACAGAAATTCCCAATGCTCCATCCAGCATCTTTCCTCCGGTGTTTCATGGTCGTCCGCTGAGGGGAAAATCTTATTTTTTAGTCTCACACGTGCGAACTGGATTAAGGCTAGTAATGGTATATTTATCGCGTAGACCCAGTTTCTTAAGGCCTCTCTGTGCTACCTACACCGTACACGCAGTGATAGTTCTTGCATTCGTAAAGTGCGAGTTTTGCGTATGAATTTCGTCAAGGAACTAGAGATGCATGCATTTGGGTTCGCCGACTACTAAAGGAATCCAGTACTTCGACTTAGTAATACTTGCGTACAATTGATCGAACTAATGATACACATTCTATTTCGAATAATTACCATCTTCGTTAATTAGACAATCAAATCGTCGCACCGCACACGACTATGTTACACTCCGATGATTCATTTTCAAGTCAATACGATAGGAAATTACACACGTTTTATAAACATTGCGATGAAAATTCGTTAACTTGATATTTTTGGCATTCAGTCCTCTGGTATCTCCATTCTAAATTTTTTAAGGAAATTTTAGAAATTTTAGAAATTTTTAGAGGAAATATAAGCAGGCTTTGTGGAATGTTCCGCATTCTTAAGGGAGAGAAAGCTAAGAGAAGAGACGGGAAATCCAAAATTTATCGGGAGGAATGATCACAAAGTCAAGGTAAAAATCCGGGCACAAAGAAAAAATAAAGAAAAATCATTTTTTAATAAAACAATAGTTGATTGGAACAGTTTACCTGCAAAACTATTGGAGCCCTTTCTTAACAGGGTGATTAGTTTTAGGAAAATATTTTTAAAAAATTATATAATAATTTGATTGATGTGTTGTGTTAAATTGTATGCAACAGCTTAGTTTTAATATTTTTTTCTTGTTGATTTGGGAAACTGATGTTGATGAGATGGGGATTTCCTTTTTTTGTTTCAGAGATTGATGTGTTGAAGTTTCTTTTGATTGAACTTTTTAAGTAATATTGATGTGATATTAGTGGTTATGCCTTTTTATCCAAGGCAAGTTTGATTGTAATACTTGTGACCTTTGTGTCACCTGACATTGTCTATCTGCCCGTGTGAGTTTCAATAATGATAATCTTAATATGTTATTTGGATCTTCAAATCGTAGGAATGTTTCTCAACTGCTCTCTTTATGTATCTCTCTGCTCTGAGAATGTTTATTTCAACTTGACTTCAGCAGTCCATATCGTTTTGCGACTGCTTGTTGAATTAATGGCTTGGCCTATCTTCTCATGTACATTATTTCTAAGCTCCTTACATTAACATACGTACCAGTTGCAGAACACCTCAACTTTATTAGGCAATGACAATTTGCATCTGCGAAATCTGAGGAGGAAGTTCCACCCATAATCGTATAGAGATGATGCAAGCAAATAAGGAAGATTGCTATCTCCAAGTATCTTTACGTAATTGAAGCTGTATATCCTAGAAGCTTATGATCGTTTTCAATAACGAAGGAGTTTGGGTATTAATCGAATTCACATCGTTACGTGGTACTAAATTGATGACATATTCATTGTAAAATAGAATTTGAATCATTCCTGAAAACATTTCTTACTTAATATGCCTTTTCTAGAATGCTACCAGAACAAGTGTCATTGCAATTAAACAGATACAACGATATTTTCATGTGAGTTTTCACGGAACTCTGTGCTCGCGCATTTCATTTCCAAATGTTTTCTATAAATAAATACAAACACTGAGAAAACGTAAACAATTTGTTTAATTATTTTAGTTGATTGTATAAATTTTTTCCATTAAATAGCGCGCGACTCTTTGCGAAAATCGTTGGTAAACTATGGATTGCTTTCACTACCTGTCATAGATGTCACAGCAAGCAAATCATGTTTTTTTTTCCTTCACCTCAGAAATGGGAGCATTCTCGATCACGAGATGGATTTCAAGAACGAGATATTAGCGAAGGAATTAAAGATAAAAATAGCCTTAATTCACTGATTTAAACAGTCGCCTTGAATTGCCGAAAAATAGAATGACCTCAGGCTGCCGCTGCCTTGCTTGTGAATGTGATAAAATATTATAAGTAATTAAAAGAGCGGTGGAGTCAAATCTACGGAAGAAGGAAAGGATTTGACAGGTACTATTAGGACCGAGAGCCAGGAAACCGAAAAAACATACGGACATATCCCCGAAATATCCGACCTTATAAAAACCATGTCCGAGTTCGGGAAAATGATGCAACTACAAATGCAAATGTTACAGGAAATGATGACCAAAATAAGCGGCATAATACTTACAAGCGCCAACTATCATGGAAAATAGACATAAAGATAAACAAAAATTGGTCATTTGCCTGTGGAATGTTAACGGAGGGCTAGAGCATAAAACGCCCGAGCTTCTTCATTTCCTCAGAAGGAATAAGGTGGACATATGTCTTCTATCAGAGACGCATCTAAAAACTGACGTTAGCTGGGAACTACCCGGTTATAAAATAAGACGGAATGACCGAGCTCTTACACAGAGACAAAAAGCTGCAGGAGGCGTAGCAATCACAGTACGAGAAGAGCTGACTACCACAGAATTGCCGATTTTAACCTCTAACAATTTAGAAAGCATAGGGCTGGAAATTTTAATGGACAAAGGGAAGATAAAAATATACTCCTGCTACCTCCCACCAAGAAAAAGTATGGTAAAACCAGAATTTGACGCCCTCTTAGACTCTGACGAACCAACAATTATTGGTGGCGATTTTAACGCTAAACATTATGACTGGGACTGCCCGACAAAGAACGAAAACGGGAAACTTATCAGAAAATGGACAAATGATCTCAAAGCAAAAATAATAGCCCCAAACGAACCGACGAGGGTACATGGCCAAAATGTCATCGATTTCGCAATACTAAAAAATATAAGGAGCCCAGCGAAAGCCATTACCTATAAAAACCTAACAAGCGACCACTACCCGGTATTGTTAAGCATTGGGACTAAACCGATAATAAACCTGGAAAGGACTAAACGACCCTCTCTCGGGTTAGCAAACTGGCCACTCTTCAGGGAATCTATCGTAGACTGCCTAGAAAAGAGCCGCAGCCCAGACACGACTGAGACGATAGACGAGATGGTAGCAGAAATAACAAATGCCATTGTGGAAGGCATGAAAAAAAGAATACCGATGGCAAAGAAACGGCCGTATGATTACCTCAAGCTAAGCGACGAGGTAAAAACCCTCATTAAAGAAAGAAATGCTCTTAGAAGATCATACTATCGCCTAGGCACCCGAGAACTTAAAAATAGGGTTAAAGATCTTAACAAAAAAATAAGGACTTCAATTGAGGAATCTAGGACTGCTAAATTCAATCAGCAACTAGCAGAACTAAATAAAAACAATCACTCCGTATGGAAGTTAACAAAGAAACTACGGAAATCCCCTACCAGTGACCCAAGTATAAAAACAAAAACAGAGACCCTGACGACGTCCCTAGAAAAGGCCAAACATATGGCAAAATTTTATGAAAACATTTTTACGACCAACGACCCGGGGGCCGAAAAAGCCGAAATTAAACCACTGAACAAAAACGACGCCGGGTCACCGGAGGGGCAACTAATTATCACACTGGATGATGTTGTTGAAGAAATAGCCAAGCTCCCAAACGGGAAATCCCCGGGAGAGGACAACATCACTAACGAAATAATAAAAAGACTTCCGGAAGCGGCCGGCCAGTATCTGGCAAGGATCTTTAACGCGTCAATCGCACTCGGATATTACCCGAAAGATTGGAAGGAGGCCTTGATCAAATGTATCCCTAAAAAGGGGGGAAAACGCTAAAAGAGGAAAACTTGAGACCAATATCCCTCCTCTCGAGCCTGGGTAAGCTCTTTGAAAGGGTTGTAGCACCGCACATCAAGAGATACGCGGAGCTAAAGGAAGTCATACCACAAGAACAGTTCGGATTCCGCCAGGGATATTCAACCGAACAACAGATTCACAGAGTCACAGACTTCATAAGTGACGCTTACAACAAAAAAGAAAAACCATCGGTATTTTCCTTGACCTATCTAAGGCCTTCGACAAGGTCTGGCATGGGGGCCTAATTCAAAAGATGGAGTTTTGGAAATTCCCCAAATGGATGATAAATTGGACAAAGTCTTACCTAGACGGAAGAACTTTTAAAGTCAAATGGGGCGAAGAAAAAAGCGACAATAAAACTGCCAAAGCTGGTGTCCCACAAGGATCCATACTAGGCCCTCTTCTATTCAACATTTATACAGCCGACTTTCCAAAGCACAGAAATGACTGGCGAAGTATAACTGCCCTCTATGCTGACGATGCCGCAATCCTGGTAAAAGGGAAAAACATGACCTCAGTAAAATAAAGAGCACAAGATGCATTGGACGAGATAATATCGTGGTATAAAAAATGGAAATTGCAGAAAAATACCCAAAAAACCAAAGCAATACTTTTCGTCCACCCAGGATCACGTAAAGCATCTTGTGAATGTATCAGGATTGGACAACAACCGATTGAATGGAGTCAAAGCATCAAATATTTAGGAGTGGCCTTAGATGACAGACTGACCTTTAAAATACATATCAAACAGATACGAGATAAAGCGGCCGCAATAAGGTCGCAATTGGCACCGATTATCCGACAAAACGCCACCCCCAAGGAAATAAAAATTCTAATATACTCGGCAATAATAAGACCAACATTGACCTACGCAGCCCCTGCGTGGATGGGACTACTCAGTAGATCCCTAATGGACAAATTAAATAGCACAGAAAGGAAGACCTGAGGCTGGCTTTGGGCTCCCCCCATGGGAAGAAAATGAGAATGTATACCAAAAAACAGGCATAGAAAAACTCTCAGATCTCTTACTAACAAGGTGTAAAACATACTATGATAAGTTAAAAGAAAACCCAAATAGGGCTATGACATACACAAAAATAAATAAAATAGGCCCCTATGATAAATATAAGAGACCTAATAA
Source organism: Hetaerina americana (assembly GCF_022747635.1). Taxonomy (NCBI): domain Eukaryota; kingdom Metazoa; phylum Arthropoda; class Insecta; order Odonata; family Calopterygidae; genus Hetaerina; species Hetaerina americana. Next base: position 78,283,966 of record NW_027287316.1, read on the forward strand.
TGTCACACTCCAATAATAATACGGAAAATAATTAAATAAATATAAAAAGGGCAAAAACAACGATGCTGGTGGTGCTCCAGAAAGAAAAAGGAATTATATACTGAGACACAGAGCATAAGCCCAACTAGGCGACCTCTGATAAACAAAGCCGCCTAAAAACGGCAAGGCAAGTCGTAGAGTCGCTCATCAATGGGGCAATTCATAAAAAACTAATTACATTTTTGGATCAAAACTTTGGCAATGTACATTTGTCCTTACAATTTTAGCGACGACTGAACATTAAAAGTATTTTAAAGCGACAGTTGTAGTTAGATCAGTACTGTAGCTGGTGTCGTAATCAAGCCCAAATAACCACAAATCGTACTACGTTAGGAGAGATCATGCTAATAAAATTAGAGAAATTAAGTGTAGAACAGTTCGATTTAAGATGTCATTTTAACCACGAATGATAGGGGATCATTGCTCGGCCGCGATAAGGGGTAAAAGTATTGTTGGACCGCGGTAGGGTCATGTTCGGGTAAAATTATTCTGGTGAATATTCAACCCCTTCCACACACTCAAACGGTGTCTCGTAGGGTATATAAATAAATAATTAATGTTTACAATGCCTTAATTAAGGGTTAAAATAAGCTCCTTGAAGTTCCATTCATATGAGCTTGATGACTTTATTTATAATTATGAACGGAGACAACAACGGTTTCAAAGGAAAAACATCAAAAAAGGCCACGACATTTAAGAAAGGGAAGACTCGATTAAATACCTGGATGTTACCCTCACTCATGATCTGTCCTGGATGAAACACGCACGGGGAATATGTGGACAGGCTACCAAAAAATTAGGATTTTATTTGAAGAGTACTGGGTAAATGCGATGAAAAGGTCAAAGAGGAGAAATGTTATCTTTCGCTGGTTAGGCCTCATTAAGAATATGCTGCAAGTATATGGGATCCTCAAGAAGTTGAATTGATTGCCGAATTGGATCACGTGAAGCTAAGAGGAGCTAGATTTGTGAAATGTTGTTATGATAAACTGAGTAGCGTATCCAAAATATTAGAGCGGCTTTGCTGCGAATCCCTCGCGGAGCGAAGGTTAAATTACAAATTGAAGCTCTTGCATAAATTGGAAGGAGATCTTTCTAGCAGTGATGTTGAAAACTTATCGTTACCCCCAACGTACAATGGTAGGAGAGATCATGCCAATAAATTAAGAGAAATTAAGTGCAAAGCAGATGACAGATTTTAAGATATATCTGTATTTAGATGTTTTTTCCCCAATAATAATAATAAGAGATCAGAATAACACGAACGCACCAGTCGGGGAAAGTATTTTGATTCAAAAGTTCTCTGGTATGTAATCACCTCCTGCTACACACACATCCTAGCAGTGCCTCGCAAGGTATGATGTAATATATTTGAAGAATTTGAATGACCAAATGAAATGGATGGAATCCACGTTTACAATGAATTGTTTTTGCTTGTAATTGATAACATTAATGCTTCTTAGTAGTGCGAATTTTACTATTCCAATGGTTAACACAAAATTGATTGATTGTTCCGACTGCTTTTACAGACAAATTCGTCGATTGGACGCCTGCATTTAAATTTGTATTAAATATAAACCTACCTTTCCAGCTAAGAGATATACGTTGATTGAAATGAGGTCGGAAATTGTTTTCATTGCTTCTCATTGAAAAAATTGAAAAACCATTTACTTTCCAATAAGCACGAAATCTAATAGACAAGTAAGGATAATTGAATGCCGTAATGAAAACAGATACAAGGTGAATAAATTATTAATTTGATTCAAGATTTCCTCGACATAAGCTAGAGGTACCACTTCCACGGTTATTATGGTCACTATGAAATCTTAATATTCCCTATGGAGTGGAGAGGCACTATACTGTCCAGAGGTTTCAAGCTTATTCGACGGCAAGAATTTTGTATTATGCAACAACGCAGGCTACCACGTACTTCCATACTGACACTGACAATTTGGTTGATCAACTGATTGGCGCAGATGGCTCAGATCACCTTTCAATTTTATTTTTATTACATTTATTTTAAATTGCTTAGTTTTGTTTAACTTGTTTTATTGCTTTATTTGCTTTGATTACATGCGTGATTTAAGTGTATCTAAGTATCTAGCAGCTAAGTTTTGATTTTTTTATTGACTGAAAATCTATTGTCGATGGGAAGGGTAATTTTTTGTGACTTTTTGGGGGTTACATATTAGAACAATATGCGGATCCTCTGTAAAAAAAACTCAGCTTCATTGAACGGGTGGTGGGGAAATGTAATGAGAAAGTTAAAGAGAGGTGTTATTTTGCTCTAGTTAGACCTCATTTGGAATATGCCGCAAGTATTTGGGATCCTTGGGAGAAAATTTGGCAAAAAGAATTAGATGAAGTTCAGAAAAAAATCCCCTAGATTCGTTAAAAATTGTTATGATAAGAACACAAGTGTGACAGGTCTCTTAGGGGATTTAGGCTGGGAACCACTTGGAGTATGGAGGGAACAAACGAGGCTTAGACCTCTAGAAAGGTTCAGAACAAACGAGTTTAACTATGACACTGAAGGAATTATAATGGCTCCACACTACTTAGGTAGATCAGACCACATAGATAAAATAAGGGAGATATATTCCAGTACAGATAGATACAAATACACATTCTTTTACCGAACAATCAGAAATAATAATAGTAAGAAACCGAAGTCACTTTAGAAATATTAGAAACATTTAATTTAAAGTCCGAACAAGGTTATACGTTACGTAGACATAATGTACATGTGTATGTTAGTTGATAATATATGTATCTGCATGTGTGTAACTTATTAAAGTTTTGAATGAATATGTACGCTTTTTTCAAAGAAACTGCGTGAGATGCCGCAACAATAACTTTTGACTGAGTCATCCGCTACTGTGTATTTCAATGCAACAATTTCAGAGTGTAAAAATCATTCGCCTTGACCGGGATTCGAACCCGGATCCCTCAATATCCGTCCGAGTGCTTTAGCCAGTTAAGCTATCGAGGCGTCCTCTTAAACTCTGAAATCGATGGATCCGGGTTCGAATCCCGGTCAAGGCGATTGATTTTTACACTCTGAAATTGTTGCATTGAATATGTACGCCTTTATGGGTACAATATTGGCATTAATTAATGGCAGAGTCGCTTAAAAAATGTGTAGTGGTCCAAGGACAGCACTTTGAATATTTTTAAATGTTTGCGCAAATCTTTTCGATAAATTACTTTTTAATAATAATTGTATTACTTTTGGAACGCACCTTGCATATTGGTCTTGCATGCGGTTTTCTTCTCTTTTACGTGTGGTGACCTTTCACTTTCCGCCACATACCGTTGCGGCGTCTTAGGATGATCTATGTAGATGAAAATGTACGCAGAAATGTGTTTTTAAATTATACAGCTAGTAATAATACTTGCAATATTGATGATTCATATTCGCTAGAAATATTTTTCACCCCATCGTCCTTTTAACTCGCGCGATTACTCTTGGCTTCCGAAGCAAGGCGAAGCAAAGCAAGAGTATAGAGAGAGAGAGAGAGAGAGGGAAAGTTATTCGTCCAGTACCGTTTTTGAGATTTCCACGCACGCGTCGCGGCCGGCATTTGTTTTCATTTACCACTACTTCTCCCCATTCCTATCTCCGGCGCGTGAGCGGAATGTGCGGAGTGCGCCGCGCACACTTCGTCCTCTCCTCGAGGGGGGTTGAGGGAAGGCAGGGGGGGAACCCATGTTACGGGTTGGGTGAGGGGGGGTGAGGAGGCCCGACGCCCACCCATGTCCCCAGTGACGACACAAAAACACGATGGGGGGAAAACCAAATCACGTCCCGTTGGAAGACAGGGAACCCTCGGGGGGGGGGGGGGGAGGGTTGTGTCGGTTGAGAAGACGGAGGGTTTGAAGGTAAAGGGGTGGGGGGGGGGGGGAATAGGGAAAGAGAATGGGAGAGAGTTGGCACCCTCGGGAACAACGGCCTATCTCCAACGCCCTGCTCTTATCGTATGCTCTTTTCTAGGAGTACGTAATCGGCCCAATAAATACGCGAACTGGTGCAATCTGGTGGCCATGACGCGGACCAATGCTCCGCCTACTAGCGGCGCTAGTTGCCTGAGACCCAATGAGCCTTATGTGCTTGGCGGATCGTCGAGCTGTGCGTATGGTGCCAGTTATGTTAGTTTCTGTTTTCCTTGTCTTTACTGTTTGTCGAAAATGGAAATTGAAGAATTCCCGGAGCACGAATTAACATCAAGTTTTTAAGTAGAAGTGCAGTAAAAGTTATGAAGAAATTACTGAAATATTGACAGTTGTCACGGTGATAATGCCCTGAAGAAAACATCCATTTTCAAGTGGATTAAGGGTTTTTAAGATGGCCGACAATACGTCACGGATGATGCAAGGCCGGGACGACCTTCTACCACCTGTTTTGACGACAACATTGATCGTGTGCGGTCCCTTGTTCTTACCGATCGTCGAAAAACTGCCCGAATGATAGCCGAATAATTGAATTTAGGAAATAGTGCACACTATTTTGACCGAACATTTGGGTTTTTGAAAAAAAATGTGTGCAAAAATAGAGCCCATGCTGTATTGATTTTTCGCCTTTTTCTGGCAAAAAATTCAATCACTATCCTTGACCATCCTCCTTATTCGCCAGATCTCGTCCCCTGTGGCTTTTTCCTATTTTCAAAATGCAAAAATTTGATGAGGGGACATCACTGGGAAGATGAAGAAGTCAAAATGAAGTTGGAAACGACGAGAAAACTAAAAAGCCTAACTGCCGAGGGCTTCCAAACGTACTTTAAACAGTGGGAAATAATATGGACTTAGAGCATAGCAGCGAATTGAGAGTACTTTGAAGGGGACAAAATCGATGTAGACTAAATTTTGCAAAACAAAGTTTTTAACGGCCTCAGTTTGAGTATTTGTTGTACAGTCCTCGCATGCGCCACAGTGGCGAAATTTGAAAAGCTCTCAAGTGGGGAGGGATATTTACGCGTGGAAGTGTAGAATCATGTTAAATTGCAAATATAAGTACAGTAATTCAGAGAGAGAGGAACATACCCTACACTAGACATTTTATGCTCAGGGGGAAGAAGGTAGGCAAAAGCAGCGCCGGGCGTAATATTATTAATTTTTAATATCATTAAAGACAAAATATTCCGAAGGGGGGAAGGGCATGCCCAAGCCCTAATGTCCCTTTAAACCTCCTGTATCCAACAACCCAAATGCACCAAGGGCATCGGCTTGTGTCACAAAAGATACGAAAAAGACTAGTCAACTCACTAATGAGGGGCAAGTCTAGGATCGCTCAAAAATTTCGCCTCTGATGAAATATGATTTGTTCATGGGAACTGAGAACAAATAGATGAAAATGACAAAATTATGCACCAAAAGTAATGAAACACAGATCAGGAAAGAAAAGTTCTAGTCGGTAATGTGAAGTTAGCGTTGGTCTGTGCAGCAACTCGTACCCCGAGGATAAAAGATTGATTTGGAAGTATATGAGAGCATTAGGGACGAGGAAACATACGCGAAGAGTGCAGTAAAGAAGTGCGAAAAATTCAAAAACGGGCAATAAAGTCAATCATGTGAAACAAGAAGTGGATTGCTCACGAATGTGGAATCTGAAGACGGAAAAATGAAATTTGAGCGTTTGAGAGAATCGAGGAAAAGCACATTTCGATAAAAAATAAATAATAGAAAAAGAAGTATAAAAAATAATAATCAATCTCTTAATATAAAAAAGACAGAGGGTTGATAAAAGATATAGTCTTAGGGGGAAGAGATAGCATTAATTAATAGCACACATATTACTTGTTTTTAATTAATGCATTTATTGTGAAAATATACACTGGTACGGCATCCCAATGGTTCAATAATGAAGCCGACACGTTCCCTGAATATTGCATAATGAAGCCGACACGTTCCCTGAATATTGCAATATGGTTTGCGATACGCTTTTGAGTGATTCGCCGGTCAATTCTGAATGAAATCCTCCACGGGTTTGCGATTTCCATCGTCTGTGGCAGTGATCGGACGTCCGCTGCGTGTTTCATCCACAATTATATCTTTTCCAGGCTCGCAACCACGAAATTTTACTACCCATCGATTTACAGTAGATCTATCAACAGAATCATCACCATAAACAACCTTTAAACGACGATGAATCTCAGTAGGAGTAACTTTTTCAGCAGTTAAAAAATTCGATAACATCACGCTGTTTAACTCGCGTTGACATAGCACTAGAACACGTCTCCATAATTCCGCTTCTAAAAATACATTTGATGAATGCAACGACCTCAAACCTGCGCATGCGTGTTGAGGGGGAATGTTATTTCCACATGCCACTAGGAGTGCTTCTGGAGCTTATATTATTTGTGGTCTACAAGATTGTGTGCATCCGGTTTCAGCCTAACCTCGTGCAATGTTTTATTCATTCTGAGGGGCTATACTAATCAATCTTGCGGAATGATTTGGCAGAAAATTGGGCTACGAGGACATACGATATGAAAAAGTTGAGGATCAAAACATATCCTTCAAAAGTTAATATAAAGTATGAAAACAAGAGCAAAAAGAAAATAGCGATGGCAGTGGAAAATAGCACTTCACACGTGGTCCTTGCTGCTGCGTAGCAACAGCTTTTATTTAAGAGCTTTATCCTTCAGAGGGCTTTTAATCTTTATCAGTCTCATCTCTCTCCCTCTATGGACTTCACAGCTCGCCTGTGTTACTCCCTTAACTATTACATGCGTAGTTTCTCCCTTCTCATTCTTTCCAGAAGTTTTTGGTTCGGATCGCCTGCGATCACTCGTTGTTTACTCCATCCTTATCCTGAAAGTGTTGACCAGGAGTTGTTTAAGGTTCGCCCTGGGTTGGGCTCGTAACGTTTTAGAAATATTACAAGACTTAATTTGATCTGCCGTAGTTAACACTGAACCCTCTACTTTGTAATTAATGTCCTTCTTATCACTTCTTCAGGTTCAATGTTCTGGTGCACTTAATTACATAATTTTAATTATTGAAAAGGCTTCTCACTCTGGCGGTAGCTATACGAACCCTGTGCACTGTATGGTGCAGCCATCTATTTGTTGTATTTATAAGTAGTGCTCGCGTATTTTAAGCTTAACCACATCTTCTCTTCAAGCTTGGAGAAAAAATTGCGTGATATCAGAAATTGAATGCACCTTTTATACAACCACATTCCATGAAACTATTCAAACCCATCTAATTGAAACAAACATCATCCAGTCTCGTCAAAGTAGTCATCGGCTATTTTATGAATTATAAATGGTTTACACATATAAACGCAAAAACAAAGAAAGGCGCTCAAATCCAGTGGAAACATAAATGCACTTACTGTAAGCGAATCACCTCATTAAGCACTTTGTTTAACTTGTGACTTTTAGTCACAGAGACCCAACTCTCCCCTAACCAGTGGATCGGTTCCGTTCGATCTCACACCCACATCTACTTAATACCCCGCAAGCCACCACAATGACGTATGGCGGGGGGTGTTAGGGCACCACCCGTAATTGAGGAAAAAACCGCATTTAAAAGCCACAAATGTATACGGTCCACAAACAAAATATGGTATGCACCCATACGAAAACCCTAACAACCCACACACATGCAAACACTCATTTCAATGCAACAATTTCAGAGTGTAAAAATCATTCGCCTTGAAATGCATATTAGCGGATGACTCCGTTAAAAGTTACTGTTGCGGCATCTCCCGCAGTTTCTTTGGAATTTGTCAAAGTATAAAACACCATAAGTGTTTAAAAGTTGGCTTTAACCTCGTGGACTGTGGCGCCTCGCGCACGACTACGAATGCCTGTGACATTGTATGTACGGTATTTCGTCACAACATCTTGTTCCTTTAAAAGCCCCAAAAATTTCAGAGTTTAAGAGGACGCCTCGGTAGCTTAAGTGGCTAAAGCACTCGACCGGATATTGAGGGATCTGGGTTCGAATCCCAGTCAAGGCGAATGATTTTCACACTCTGAAATTGTTGCACTCAAAATCAATCTCACCCACCTCATGGTCCCATAACTCTGAGGTCATTCCCTCTGTACGTTGCCAAATGACTTATTTGCAGCATCGCCATCTTAATGACCGCAAGAAATGATGGTGACCTTCGTCCCGCTTCCACTTGTATGCGGCTTGCTTTAGCAATCCTTATGCTGTTCGAAAATGATTTTCATTTCATTCTGAAATGGCAATATGTTAAATTTTCAAAATCCACTTTTACTCTAAAATCATCGTTTGAATTGGTACTTAAAAGAGAATATGGGTAATTCAACCCCACGTAATTCAAATTTGTCAGTAATCATTTTTTAACTGCTCATATTTTAAATTTCTCTGTAACACCAGAATCATCTTTAAGACAGAAGCCAGTGCGTGTCTTAAAATGGTAACATTTTTTCACCGCGGTCACTCCTCTTAACTGGCCTTCAAGTTAAGTATTTTGAAAGAGGGCAACGAATTACACTTCCCGATGAGCACATTAATGGGCTTGTTGAAATTGAAACAATAACGAAACGACAATTTGATTGGCCGAAAGTAAATGCCCTTTCATTGTCAACTGTTTCAACTAAAGGAATGATAGATAATAACCCGAAGTTTGCGATGTTAATCAATCCATCTATTGATTGAAGAAACTCCAGCACTCATTTACTATGAGTTAACTATAATGACAAACCTAAATAATGACCTATAGGCTTTGGAGTACTCTAGGCGCTTATAGATCCTTGAAAAACCAAGTAGATCTCTCGATCGATGAAAATTCATAACTCAGTTCCGGCACAAGGAAGAACAAAGTTATACATCGCATACGGACAAACTAAGCAGCAGATAATATCAAACAAACTTTTCTAATTTTAAATCCACACCAACATAATACCCCGCAAGCCGCAGCAAGGGCGTGTGGCGGGGAGTGTTAGGCCACCACCTGTAAAAGGGAATAAAACCCAATGTAATATCAACAAATCCATGAAAACCTATACCCAAAGCTGCGTATACATTCATGCCAAAATCTTTTCATTCTACATCCATACAAATACATCTGTATCTACTTAATGCTCCGCAAGCCGCCGCAAGGGGTGGGTGTTAGGGTACCAGCCGTAATAAGAGAAACACGCATGCGAAATCCACAAATTTGTACCATCCATAAACAAAACGTGGCATGCATTCATGCAAAAACCCTTACACCCCACACATATGCAAACACACAAACTACCAACTAACATACACATGCACCTGCAAATATACCTGATATATTTGCAATGTTTAATTTTGTTCCGAGTTGTACATTCAATGCTTTCAATGTTTCTAAAGTGACTTCAGTTTCTTACTATCATGATTCATGATTGTTCGGGGAAAGAATGTTACTTTGTATCTATCTGTACTGGAATCAATCCCCCTCTATGTGGTCTGATCTACCTAATTTTAGATATCTCCTTTGAAAATAATGAAATTGATAATTGAAAGGGCACACATAATATGGCGTAGGTGATCGTAAGTGATTCATCGGGGACAAAAATATGGGATTAACGTAAACATCAAGTCTTCCTATAGAGTAATGATGAACTACCCCCGTTTCCTGTACAGTCAACGTTGCCTAATTGATTCGTTCGCCTTGATCAACTTAGACTCAGCGAAAAGATTGTTACAAGTCAATGGAAAAACCCAAGGCTCTTACAAATACTCCGCAATCCCAAGGACTCCTTAGTGGACGTTAAAATAGGAAGTACTTGAAGCAAAATAACCGATGAAATCCTGGAGAGGATGCTTAATGCGCAATGACGGTGGAGTCAGATTGCCCAACTGATGAACACAAGCAACATACTATACGTCAGTGAATCGGACGCAAGGCTGAAAAATGAGTGTCTCATGACTAGTATTTTGATGGAAATTAAGAGTCTTTCGAGGTGAACAATATTCAATCAGCATTCCGTTTGCCGTGACGAATGGTGGCATAAAACGTAAAAGGGAATGGGTCGAGCATCCGGGTCAGATAATTGTCAGAGTGAGCTGGACTTCTGACCTCAGTCGGCGCCTTCACACGCTTAGCGAGATCGGGGAACACGTGGGAAGCATCAATCAGGCTTTCGCACTCGTCCGACTTGCATAACGTCCAACTTGGCCGTAAGATATGGTCAAATAAGTAGGCTCCGGGCATTCATTGAATAGGAACAAGTTGACCGAAGGAGGTATGTGACGACAGAAGTCTGTCTTCGCCCTCAAAGATTAGATTTATTTATTAGACAGCCGTGTGAACGATCACTTTCCTTCAAGGGAATACTGATTAAATGCAAGTCAATGCATCAAAGGAAAACGACTTTTGATGCAACCGTTGTCTGTGAAATAAATGCGCGAACTGGTGCAATCTGGCGGCCATGACGCGGACTATAGTCCCACCCACTAGCGGCGCCTCAGCCACCCACTCAGGCTAGTTGCCTGAGACCCAATGAGTCGTCTGTGCTTGGCGGATCGTCGAGCTGTGCGTATGGTGTTTCTGTGTATTCTGTGGTCTTCCTATGTATGTTTATGTTGTCCTTTTTTATACTGTTTGTCAAACGAAAACAATGGAAAAGAAGATGGAATAAGTGCATAGCAACTAATGGAAAGTACTTTAAACGGGACAAAATTGATGTAGACTAAATGTTGCATAATAAGTTTTTATGCCCTCAGTTCTCGCATTTATTGGACAGACTTCTTACTTCACTTTCCCAAAATTGTATTTTTCTCACCGTCTTCACCATCCAATTTCCACCAGTTACTATTGCATCAATTTCTCCTGCTTCCTTCCAATTTTTCCCAACAGCCGTCTCTCTCTTCCCTATTCACGCCTAGAACTTCATCCTTTGATCTCCTCTCTGTCCATTTCGTTTTTCCTTTCTTCTCCACAATCACATCTCAAAATTGCACAATCTAAGCGGATCCTCCGGCTTCAAAAACCGAATTTCCGTTTAATACGCTCCACATTACAGCCACCACCAGTCGTTCCAAGAGAACTTCACTTAAGGAGCTCGTATTCAAAATTGTTGAAAAGCGTCATAAGAAATTGGTTTCGAAAATTAAATTAATTGCTCTCATATTCACGCAAATTGAAGCTATAGAAACTTTCCCTCTAACTTGTAATCTTGTTTTTACCTACCCCCTTAAACAAACCAAGTTCCAATCAAGTTTACAGGGTGCGTTCCGAAAGTAATGCGAATACCTTTGCCCTGAACTGCTCTCTCTCTTCAACTTGAGGATACCAACCGGATCCACCCCCACCCACTCCATCCTCCATCTCTGCTCCTATTCCTAGAATATATCTCACCAAGCGCCCACATTTATTTCGCCTTCTTAATTCACTCCATCACACTCTCCATCCTTTTAATTTATCATGCAGCAATTTCGCCACCCAAGCTTTATCCCAACTTTCAACAAATTGAATATTTTCCCCTGTCCACGCTCAGTGCTCATTATTTATTGCTATGCTGTTGCCGTATTTTTTCCTTTTTCATGTTTGTTATATTTTCACTGTAAATTGGCGTTACTGCTGTACGTGAATAATGTTTTTAAATAAATAAATAAAATGATTTATTCAACAGATTTTCTCAAACACTAAAACTTCTTCAAAGTATTGTCCTTGGGCCTCTACATATTTTTTCCAGCGACTCTGCCATGACCGGTACCCGCCCTGGAAGGCGTCTTCGGGGACCTCTCGCACGGTCTTCTTCGCGGCTGATTGGATATCTTGTATGGACGAAACATCGGTTCCTTTCAGGGCTGACCAAATCCGAGGGAACTAAAGGAAATCTGCTGGGACGACGTCAGGACTATATGAGGGTTGGGGTACCGTTGGCACCTGGTGTTTGGCCAGGAACTCGCGGACTCGTGGCGTGTTGCGGCAAACACCTTGGGCACGTGCTTGGCGCACACTTCCATCATCGCTAAAACTTCAGTAACAATGCAAAACACAACACTAGACGTCAAGTTCAGTTCATTGGCAACCATCTTGATACTCAATCGACGGACGGTAAGCGAGAAATTAGGGAAAACCCAAATTTAATCCTGACCTGCACCATTAGCAACAGTCTCCCAATCAAGGTACTGGTCTTTGGTAGGCTCGGGAAGCACTGTTACATTTCTGAGAACGACTAACAAAGGATTTAACATCCTGACAACCATACAATAGCTCAAGATAATTGGTATTCACCTCAAGCCGTCTAAAATGCTTATTCTTTTCCTCCATCAAACATGCTTACCCAACTTTCGCCCCACTCACTCATCCCGTGACCTTCCAACATCATCTGCATCCACTTTTCCTGCTTTACTTATTCTGGGCTCCCCCAACTGAATTCTCTCTTCAACTGCCACGCATGCAACTTCTCGGTTCTTTATCAACTCCGTCCGTATTGGTTTTTCCATTCTTCTCATTCTGCATGCATAGAATGTCTCCACCCGAGACAATGCGTTAATGAAAGAATACAGGTAAGGTGACGCTCTGCGAAAATCCAACAGATTCGTCAGTTGTTACAGCGGGAAGTCAAGTGTGACAGGTCTTTTAGAGGAGTCGGGCTGGTAGCCGTTTGAGATGCAAACAGAAATAGCGAGACTTACACTTTTAACAAGGTTCAGAACAAAGGAGTTTAACCATGTCACAAAGGGAGTTATTATGGATCAACATTATTTAGGTGGGTTAAACCACAAAGATTAGATAAGGGAGATAAGGAAGGAATAAACACAAAGCTAAGATATATAGTATTTCGGCACAGATAGATACGAATACTCGTTTCTTCTTCAGACAATCAGGAATCATAACAGGGTAGTAAGAAACCAAGGTCACAATAAATAAATATACAGATATATATATATATATATATATATATATATATATATATATATTTATTTATTTCTTTATTTATTTATTTGTTTGTTTATTTATTTATTTATTTGTTTATTTATTTATTTGTTTATTTATTTATTTATTTATTTAAGATATTCAATTTACAAGTGATGAGGAGAAGATTAAATACCAAGTAGACATTTGGTACATTCACAGGTGCAAGTGTATGTTAGTTACTAGTATATTTATTTTCGTGCGTGTAAGTCAATATGGGTTTTGCATAATTATATTATGTACCTTTAGATGGGTGTGAATTGGCATTCTTTTATTTCTCTTGCGCATGATCGCAATCTGTTTTGAGGGTGGAGTCCTAAGACACCCCATACCCCTACAAAACGTTATTTTGATAAGCTGAGTGGCGAATCCAAAATATAAGAGCATCTAGGATGGGAATCACGTACGGAGCCAAGGTTACATTACAGATTAAAATCTCTTGCATAAATTGAATGTTTCTTTAGCAATTATGTCGCTGGAAATTAATTATTACCCCCATCGTAGAACGGAAAACGAGAGATCATTTCAAACAATTAAGAGTAATTAAGTGCAGAACAGATACGAGCGTATGTTTAAGATTTTATTTTTCCACGAACGACAAGGGATCACAATACAATTGTCCGACCGCGATAAGGGTAAAAATATTCGGGTCAAAATTAGTCTGGTGTCTAAAAACCCTAGCAGTGGCTTGAAGGGTACTAGGTAATAATGACATATTCATATTCTTTCACATAGCACGCATGGCATGGGAAAATGGCACGCGAAGAACTGAAACGCCTTATGGCATTACTCTTCTTCTACTTACCCCTCCCGCAGGGGCGAGGATATTCCCTAACTAATGGTGGAAAAGAATATCCATCTCGTCTACGGCCTACTTGAAATACGCTACAATTAGTATTTATGTTTATGTAGTATTGTCGTTCATTGTCTTTACTTTTGGCGAAGCAACGCTCTTATGTTATCAAAAACTACGTATTCACGCCACGCTCGGCTATGATTCTTAGTCACATTCGACTCGCGGACAGAGTCCAAACCTGTAACCCTTCCCGTATTACTTCTCGTGTAAATCTCAAAGGATTTTAACATATAACATAACATATAAATACCCGCATGAGTCATCACTTGGTGCGAGTTGCACCGAAACCTCCGCCGTGTGCGACATAGCATTTTGAGCTCTTGCGTCAATGGCGAAGTTTCTGACAAACTGCGACGGGAGGATTGATCAAGAGGAACGGATGGAGTGGGATCACTTGTGATTTGAATTTTAAAGGTAAGGAAGAGATTTGGATCGTAATTAATTTTGGAAATTAAAGATTCCAGAAGGGATTGAAAGTGGAAGATGTATCTAACTGTGTGATTTGACCAACCGTAGGACATACGCAATTTCGGATTGGTGTTCTTTTCGCTCGAGTGAAAACTTTCAGATCCGAGATGCGTCCAGAATTACAATTTTGGCACAGCGGGAACAACGGCAATTAAAATACTCCAAGCCGCAACAGCGGAGTGGGTCAGCATTGGTTGGAATTGGATAAGTTCTCTCTCGGTCGAATGGCGCACTATTTCACACGAGCATTCGTACGTCAAGCCATAAAGTTATTACGAAGAAAGCGCTATATTACAGCGTTTAATGAAGCCACTTCAATGGCGTGCCATAATGTTCATGTTAGAAAGTATGAGTATGAGGGGCCTTTATAGTATGAACAAGAATTTTTAGAATCAACAGTGGTATTAATAATAATATTGACAGAGCGTTGATTATCACGTTGAGCGTTTGACAGTGTTGACTATTAAACGTTTGCGCGCTGCATGCTACCATTATTGCAGGGCAAACATGGCCTACTGCGAAAAACATTCTCCCGCCCTCTCTGCGAAATGGTCAAAACGTGTTTTGATCTTGTGTATTTGGACCCTCCATAAGTTGAAGAAAAACACTAAAAACGCTACAATTATTATTTGGGATTTACATTCGCCGAGTCTTCCAATATTATAAATCAAGGTATTAAAGTTCTATTAAAGTGACAACTCTGTCCATAGGCATGAGGAAAACCAAAAAGGTTCTTCAAGAAGACAGGGAGGGCAGTTATTGAAGTCCGTTGGACATAGATTCCTTTAGATGTATACGTCTCTGTAACTTCTGTTGAATTGAGATGCCGTCTTCCTAATTAAAAAGAACGTTTCTACTTAGTTTCAGGGCACCGAGATTTCCGCTTTAGAACTTTATAATATCTATTTGTGTGTCGTCACAACGAGTCGCCATGGCATAAATGAAATCTCAAATTTTATGCTACAAGTCTTAAATATTATTCTTTGCTACTTTTTCGGTCACATTGTCGATAAAATAAGTATCTTTTGCAATCTCTTTTTCTCAATTTAAATCTATTCATCATGATAATTTCTTATATTTACGGTCATTTAATTCAAACTTCTTATGATAGCACCTGTTTTAAATGTGATATTACAATTGCGCATGAATTAACCTGAGAAAAGATGAGAATAAAAAAATATTTAAAGACTTCAATCTGGAGAGTAGTACTTTATGGATGTGAGAACTGGTCTTTGAGGTTAAATGATGAGCAAAGATCGGAGTCATTTGAGATGTGGGTGTTGGGAAGTATTGAGAAATTGTGTTAGAAAAAGAAGATGATATTTTCACTGTAAGCCTGAATACATGAGATTATATCGAAGATATTTTCAATGGAGTGGACAAAGAGAGGAGTATTAATTGGGGAATTCCTAAAAAGGTGGAGAAATTTAGCGAAGGAAACACTGAAAGGAGGTGTTATGCCGTAGGTAAGGAGAAGTAACTAAAAAAATGAAGGCAATTATGGAGGGCGTATGAAGGGGAGTACACGTGATAGGTAGGAATAAATAGACGTCCCAGGCTGCCCAAAACCCATCCTTAAAAGACAAGACACCTGTCGTCTGGCAAAAAGGGTCTCGGTATGAATTCTAGACGCGAATAGTTACACATATTTTTAATACACCGTGTTTGACGCCTCAAAGGATTGGCGTCGGGAAAAACCCCTTGGCGCCTGTGTCCTTCAAAGGGTAAATAATATATATATATATATTATATATACATATATATATATAATATATGTATTTAAGTTCCAATACCAATGTAAGCAAGTTGATATATATATATATATATATATATATATATATATATACATATATATATATATATATATACACACACACCCTTAGGAAAAAGGTTAAGAGCGAGACGCGAACAGCGATGGTGGTGCTGGGATAAAGGAATTCCAAGGTTTCGGAACTCTTTTCCTCGTTCGTCCATTGACGTAATTCCGAATCTAGAATTCGTGTTAAGGCCAAGGGAGGTAATGGAAGGGGGGAGCCTTTGTAGTTTTGTCACGGTGTTCCTTGTGAATCGAACGGAACCCATGCCAAAACCTGAGAAGCCTTAACTGCGCGTTTGATGGGATGTCCAGGGGGAAGTCGCAGTGAGGTAAGTCCGAACATCGAAATGGGACACGCGCCTTCGAAGTGCGAAGACGCGAGTGAGGATTTAATCTTGAGGATCACTGCCACCGCGTGTAAAGGAAAAACCTCCCCCTCCAAACCACTTCAATTCCCTTCTGGGAGTTGGGCGAGTCAGCCATATTCTCAGCATGGGATCTTATCCAATGAGGTCTCTGTAGATGTTATGGTATTATTATGAAATCAGTCTACAGTTTTTCTGTCTCCAAGAATTTTGAAGAGTGTTAAGTGAATTCAAAAGGAAAAGTTTAGCAGAGAATTTTAACTAGAATCCGAAAGCATTTAGTTGTGCGTCAGAGAGGTTGAGGGAAATCAGTCTGCAGATAATTTACCTTAAAATAATAAAGGCGAAAGATAAACAAGCAGTTTGAAAAAGGCTACTACTTATAAAATTCCTTCTTTCAAAGCGTCTTCACCAATATCTCGCAGAATACCTCCAATAGCTTACCAAATCGTGCCGGTCAACCGATGCCCAAAATTTAAATATCAAATAATGGAATAGAGCGTTTGCTGAAAAACATTTATCACAATTAATCTTCCGGGATTGATGAAAGACCCGCTTG
This sequence comes from Hetaerina americana, assembly GCF_022747635.1. NCBI lineage: Eukaryota > Metazoa > Arthropoda > Insecta > Odonata > Calopterygidae > Hetaerina > Hetaerina americana. The sequence continues at coordinate 78,300,940 of NW_027287316.1, forward strand.
TATATTTAAGGATCCAGCTTCGGAAATTGCACTGCATCTAGAAATAATATTTAAGGCGTCGCAGTAGCTCACAAAGTTCCCAGAGATTGGGAAACAGCAAACGTAACACCAATATTTAAAAGCGGAGACAAGGAGGAACGAAGTAATTACAGACATTTTTCCCTCTCATCCATTTCGTGTAAGGTTATGGAGCATATAGTTGATAGTTCAATCGTAAGACACCTCGATAATCAGGACTTAATAATGAAAAATCAGCACGGTTTCCGAAAAGGGAGATCCTGTCAGACATAACTTGCGCCTATTGTACATTATATTATTATTTATGGAGACAGCAATTTTCCAGTGGACGAGGTTTCTCTGGATTGTAAGAAAGCCCTGGACCTCATAGTAAACCACTCGCAAAGCTAGAATCATATGGTATGGATAAAAATATCCGGGGTTCGATTAAAGACTTTTTAAATGGTCGGGTACAAAGATTAGTGATAGATGGAGTTCGCTCAAGTGCAGTAGAAGTTACTTCAGTTTTCCCCAGGGAAGTGATATCGGACATCTTTTATTCCTATTTTACGTCAAAGACACCCTGCCACACACCCTAGCAGTGGTTTTCAGGGTACTTCGTAAATCTAAGAACACAAACAACAAAATCAAACGGCTCCTACAGAGAGTTAAGTTTCAATACCAATTTAAAAATTTAAAGCCTTAATCGAATTCTACTGTTACCTGATGTTTCTTGTTCATAAAAGTCATGTGAACTCGTACATAAGTGTATATTAGTGCTATACGATATGCGCAAAATATGTGAAAATGCATATTTTTCCATAATTGGTTTATGCCTCCACATCCCCCGCCCTACGCCCTTGACTTGTAAGGTGCCCTGTAGGCGTAAGATGTGAAGTTGGAGACTGCCCGTTCTCTGCGCTTTAATTCTTGGAGTGGAATTACCTTTTCTAAATAATATAACATTCGTAATTAGACACTTAATTTTGGCTCAACTCTTCACGTTCATTGTCGAACATAGACCCTGTTCCAAAGGCAACTTTTAGCTCACTAGTATTCACACACTTGTTCCCTGCCACCCCTTGCTCAAAACACGTACTTATACAGGGTTCGTCCGGAAAATAAGTGTACTGAGCTCAGGAAAAAAAATGTATTACACTTTTACATATCTTAAGCTAATATTCCTCAAAATAGGACCCTTGTGAGTCGATACACTTGTTCCAGCGGCGTTCCCATTCCTGGAACGCTCCCGCGAAGGCATCATCGGGAACCTCTCGAAGACACGTCGTCACGGCCTCTTTGACGGCGTCCAAAGTCCCGTATCGCGTTCCTTTCAAACTCCTTTTTATCTCCGGGAACAGAAAGAAGTCTCTAAAAAATGTGGATCATTTTTGCAGTGATCCGCAAGTTGTGTCGCGATTTCCAAACGATTGAGTCTTTGATCATCACTGAGCACTTTCGGCACCAACTTTGCACAAATTTTTCGCATCTGTAATTGGTGCCTAATAATCTCGTGCACTATTGTTTTTGGCACATTGCACTGCTCTGCTATCATCCGAACACTAAGACGACGATCAGAGTTCAGTACTTCGCGAACTTTTCGCACATTTTCGTCGGTGAGTGTCGTTGATGGGCGTCCAGGCCGTGGTTCGTCGTCGACCTATTCTCTGCCCTCCACGAACATCTTGTGCCACCGAAAGATCATGTTTCTGGACATGGCTGACTCCCCGTAAGCCTGGTTAATCATACCGACAGTTTCGGTAGACGATTTCCCAAGCTTTACCGAAAATTTGATGGAATAATGCTGCTCCAAAAACTTCGGCATCGCGTTCCGTGACGTGGGTCGAGCGTGGAGGTTCGCGTTAACAGAGCTCCTCACTACACCACAGCTCAGAGCCGACTGCCTTTTTCAGCGTCGCTTGCCAACATACCCCCCTCCAATCGCAGCCCGTCAGAGCGGTGCTGGGCGCGCCTGGAGCGGCGGGAAAAAATCAGTACACTTATTTTCCGGACGAACCCTGTATATTTAAAGCGTTTCTTCATAAAAGTATTAGGGAAACGACGGAGATCGCTCATCGGCAAGGATATGTTTTATTTTTCCAACTTCCGTCCAGACGGCAACAAGATCAGCTTTCAAGGAGTCCCGTCACGACCGGGATTGAATGAGAAGTCAGATGATGATTCTGACTTTGTTTTAGTTAACTGTTCAACACGCGCTATTGATGTAAAATAAAATCTTGATAGAGAAAGCGACTCGGCTTAAAATCTTGGCATTATTTTAGCCAAGTTCAAACTGTTTCACTGTAAAAATATATAAATATATATTATATATATATTATATATATATATATATATATATATATATAATATATATATTATATATATAATATATATATAATATATATAATATAATATATATATATTTATATATATATATATATATATAATATATATAATATAATATAATATAATATAATATAATATAATATAATATAATATAATATAATATAATATAATATAATATAATATAATATAATATATATATATATATAATATATATATATTATATATATATATATATATAATATAATATATATAATATATATAATTATATATATATATTATATATATAATATATATATATATTATATATATATTATATATATATTATATATATATATATTTTATATATATATATATCTCCTCGAAGTAACACGGAAGTGTTGAATAAACTTTGACAGCAACAAACGATATAAGAACTCATAAAAAGATTTGTTTATTGCTGTCATTACTTCTATTTCTTCCGATGAAGACGGAGCTGAATTCCGTCGAAATTATCAAGAAACAGCGTGTGAGTGATCTTTTAATGTGTTCCTATACTATTTGTTGCTTTCCAAGTTTGTTATATATATGTACGTATATATGTATATATATATATATACACACACATATATGTATACATAAATATATACATATATATATATGTATGTATATATATATATATATATATTATATATATACCTGTATATGCACTACATTACGAAAATTGGAGTCCCACATATTAATACATTTTTCTGCACTTACTTGAATGTTCAAAGGTTGCTATTTTTAAGCAAATGCATCTCTGGTAGCCATATGAGGAGGGCTTGAGCGTTATGGTTTTCGTGACTATCATGAAAGAAGCAGGAATCGGACCCGTGTTCGTTTGCTTTCCAGACGGGCGAGACGGTTGCGTGACGCCCAAACAATTACGCAAAGCTCTTGGGGAGGGCAAGCGGCTGGCGGCAGCGTCACTCGCTCTGGCGAGGGGGAGGGTGACGAGCGGTGTGACGTAACTCTGAGGTACAGCAATCCGTCACGGCGTTAACAAATGCTGGATGGCAGCCATGCGGTTGACATCCGCCACTCAAGTGCCGTGGCAACCGGTCGGAAATGAGATAATTTCTGATTCTCCATGAAATTGCGGAAAATTATTGAATGAGCAACGACCATTGGGGGACTTTTTGGAGGGCACTGGAGGATAATCCAGTTCTTTATTACTGAGTATTAATTCCCTTTTATTTGTTTAATTTCATTGCGTGAATGATTATCTTTGTATCAGACACTGTATATATATATATATATATATATATTTATAGGAAGCATATAGCGAGGGTGCGGCTTTTAAATCCGGACAAGTACGAGTTTCCTCGAATGAGGTTTCCTCGCCGGGTTAGCGAAACCTTCTAAAGACTTCTCCGAAGCATTATACTTAGCCACAATACCGTAAGCAGTTGATCTGGGGTTCCGGAAGAATCTAACTATTTCGAAATATAACGCCCAGCGCGAACACTTCCGACCATAGCGGTTCTTCAATTATACTCTACTATTGTACATAATATCTCAGCCATTTTTAGGTTATGTCTGCTTACTAGATGCCTATAGCTTTCAAGAACGCCAATTGCGGCCTCCAATGGAACTACGATATAGCGGGAAATTCAAATGGACAATTATCTGGATATAAGCGCCGCAACTTGTATATCGGCTACATTGGATATGTGCCTTCTTTTATTATATCCTACTGTGACGATTTATCAGGGTTACAACTCTCCGCTTTTAATTAATTGATAAATACGCAGCGGTGCTTAGAAAATGTGTAGTTTAGGTTTTCTAATGAGTGAGTGAGAGATAAAACTAAGAATACAGTAACTAAGCAGTGTTACTGACGAAAAAATGACTCCATTGAAATGGAAATCAAGGAATTACGAAATACTCGAAGTCGCACTTTCACACGGACTCTCATCGCTGATTTAATTATCCGTGCATACTCCGCACGCGCGTCAATTATTCCGAAACTGGGCAGTCACGGGAGAACTGAAAACAGTGACATCGGCCGGGGAATGCCGCAAACATCCCCGGTGGTCATCGTTTAAAAACGGGACAGCTTTTCTTATGGGAGTTGAAGCCTCTGACAGGACTCTTTTTTTCCACGCTGCTCTTTTTACTGCGAATTGGTTTTATTCTGCCTGTCTTCTCTCAGTGCTTTTCAAAGCAAACCAATTCAATTGACTACGATGCGAAAATATTTTTTTCTCGAAACGGAAGTTCGAAAATAAGTCACATCCTGTTGCATTTCCACCGGGTCTTATTTCGCTACGAAAGCGAATCAATGAAGTCCTTGAAAGTACGCTGAAATTTCAAAATGGTGTCCCACTTTCCTGTTATTTGGCGACATATCACAATTGCCATTGTTTGATGAGTGTCCCTCAGTCAGCGGCATGATGCCAGAAAGCAACAATATGGTGCAACAATAGTGTAAATATGGCAGCTGCATTTTTTACATGCGCCCCTAAGGAACAGCATTCTTCTCTTTTTCGTTTGTTGAGTAGTATAGACGAGAAGCATTGCAATTTCTCAATTAATGAAATTTGGTGACCGTCACTCAAAATAGTTTACATGTGAACTAGGCAGTTCTTAAACAGCATAAGTTCTCTTAAGAGACTTGTCGGTCAGGGACACCAAGTATTGACGCCTTTTTAGCAGTTAAAGCCATGATTTTTCTAGAGTTATCGTGAACTTTCCAAGTGCTGGAATATTTATATTGCACACCATGAAGAGTACATATGGCAATGATATAACTAAGTTTTTTGGTATTCAAGAAGTTAGAAGGGTTGAAATTAAATTTTTAAAACGTTTAATTTAAAAATTAAACGTTTCACCGTTTTCACTTGACTCTCCCTAGCAGTTGAAACTCCCTTGTTCTGATACATTACGAAGAAATCGAATATACTGATACATTACGATCTGAATAAATGAGTGGTGCCATCTTTATTCTAAAGAAGACAGCTAATCATGTCTCCATCCACTATCTCACCGAACGACGTAGACTAGATTAGAGAAATTTCATGCGTGGAATCTATGAATTGTAGAGCACGATAAATTAACAAATACTTATTACTTTTGCGTAACAGAACTTTGTTTATTATGAACAAGGTGCCGACAGCTTTTGCGTTATCTTTCCTTGAAGTTGTCGCAAAGAATTATTTATTATTAGTCTACCGCTTAAGATATGTTTTGGATTGGTACAAGTTTAACACCCTTCACATTTCTTACCGCCACCTTACGAGACAACATGACATCCGGAGCTGCAATACTACCTTGATCAAAAATTTCCCGGAATTTATTCAGAAAATTAAAAATACAAGTTTATTCATCTAAATCTATATTGTCCCCTTCAAAGTAATCCCCATCGACTGCAACACACTTATGCCAGCGCTTGATCCAATCCTCGAAACATTTTTTATATTCGGTTTTCGGTATGTCCATCAGTGCTTCCTGCGATTTTTCCATTACTTCCTCTCGGCTGCTAAAACGCGTTCCCCGTAATGGTTTTTTAACTCGATTGAACAGAAAGAAGTCACAGGGAGCCAAATCAGGTGAATTCGGTGGCTGTTGGATGGTATTTGTTGCATTTTTCGTCAAAAAATTACGAATAATGATAGCACTGTGCGACGGTGCGTTATCATGGTGCAAAATCCACGAGTTTTCTGCCCACATTTCTGGTCTCTTTCGGCGAATTGCTTCACGCAAACGTCTCATAACGCCCAAATAATACTCTTTGTTTACTGTCTGGCCGTCTGGCAAAAATTCATGATGCACTACACCGTTGTAATCCATGAAAACCGTCAGCATTGCCTTCTTTTTTGACTGAAAACGACGTGGTTTTTTTGGTCTCGGCTCATTTGGTGAACGCCATTCACTTGCCTGATGTCTGGATTGCGTGTCGTACTCATAAACCCACGTCTCCTCTCCAGTAATGATCCTTTTGATGAATGTGGGATCGGATTCAGCCTCGCAAATCATGTCTTTTGCGACGTCAACACGGTCTCTTTTTTGCATGAAATTGAGGTCTTTTGGCACCAACTTTGCTGCTACACGACGGAAACCCAAATCATTAACCACAATGTCTTGGGCGGATCCATAGGCAATGTTCAAGTCCTCCGCTATTTCTCTGATGGTTAATTTGCGGTTATTGACCAACATTTCTTTTACTTTATCAATTTTTTCACCGACTTTCGATGTCGATGGTCTGCCACTGCGTTCATCATCTTCGATTGACTCACGACCACTTCTGAACCGCTCGTGCCACTGGTAAACGACCGTTTTTTTTAGAGAATCGTTGCCGAAACACTTTTCCAACATTTCCAACGTCCGTGCGCCACTAAATCCGTTTTTTACGCAAAATTTAATACAAGTTCGTTGTTGCAAATTTAAATCCATTTCTGAAATTGTAAAAAATCGCCAACACACACAGAGATAGATGTACTCTTGGCTACGTAACTTTTGCAAATGTCAAGTTATGACACTAAGATTTAAAGGGAATATCAACAACAGATGTACCAATTTAACAAAAAAAACAGAACTCAAATCGGAACGATGGGAGCGCCACACGGTGGTTATTCCGGGAACTTTTTGATCAAGGTAGTACGTTCCTCTTCAATTCCGTAAAATTCCTTCCTCCCTACATCCCTATCCTGCTCCTGCCCTTTCCTCGTTTGCCTAACATTCTCCCCTCTATCACAGTCTTCAACATCCCTCTGCCGGTCAATACCCTCTTCATCCACTTTTCCTGCCTCCATAGGATTGCTCCCAGCAAACCCCTCTCTTCGTCCACCATACCAAGTACTTCCTCGTTTGTTTTCTTAGCTGTCCATTTAACCTTCTCCATTCTTCTCCACACCCACATTTCAAAAGCCTCCAGTCTACGTCTATCCTCCTGCTTCAATGACCACGTTTCCGCGCCGTACATAGCTACGCTCCATATCAAAGTTTTTACGAGTCTTTTCTTAATGTCCTTACTCAACGTCCCTGTCATCAACTCCCTCCTCCTTGTGAAAGCCTCTTTGCCTAGCGAAATTCTTCTCCTTACGTCCTTACTACTTTGACCGTGTTGGTGCAAAACACTTCCAAGATACGTAAACAGTTCTACCTGCTCTGGTTTTCCTCTAGCACATGAACTTCTATTTAATTCCAAAGAAACTGCGGGAGATGCCGGAACAGTAACTTTTAACGGAGTCATCCGCCAATGTGCATTTCAATGCAACAGTTTCAGAGTGTAAAAATCATTCGCCTTGACTGGGATTCGAACCCAGATTGCAACAATTTCAGAGTGTAAAAATCATTCGCCTTGACTGGGATTCGAACCCAGATAGCTCGAGCAATTTCAGAGTTTAAGGGGACGCCTCGGTAGCTTAAGTGGCTAAAGCACTCGACCGGATATTGAGGAATCTGGGTTCGAATCCCAGTCAAGGCGAATGATTTTTACACTCTGAAACTGTTGCACTCCTATTTAATATTTAAATTATATTTCCTATTTCTCCGACTCGCTACTTCACTACTAATTAATTAACTCCTTCAACCATTTCGAATATGAAAAATGTGAATTATATCAGTATCCTTCCAGAAGCTTGGGGTGATAATTAATTATATGTCACCAACGTGTGCCATAGCGAGGGCGGAGCATTAAAAAAAAGAGGACTATAAAGCGATCGTCCCTTCGTCATCCGCGAGTAAATGGGAATTGACTTTATTAGCCCGATAAATCGGCGCAAAATAAATATTTTCGGAATGAATTTCATCATCTATTCATCATAATTACTTCGCTCGGTATAAACGGCGAAGTTGATTAATTAATCATTTTGCATATTCACCTGAGGAACGTGCGAATAAACAACTTCATTCGAAAGGATGCTGTTGTGCTGTTGCGCAGCTGCGCGTCTCGCCGATATCCGCAGACTATTACGCATATATCACGCCGTGAGTGGGAAAGGGATTCAGAAGTTGGATCGGGCGGATAGTATGCAAGCACCCAAGCTATTATTATTATTATTATATAAATCTCGTAGCAATAAGGCAATTGTCCTGGTGGAAACGGTCACGTCTGGTCAACGGGCACTCTTACAATGCAAATACATAGGAGTACACACACAAGGAGAACAGATAAGAGACAAAATTCTCTTCAAGCCAATGACAATTTTAGATTACCAACCCCACATTTACCATCACCCATGGGCTAGGTTCACACCATACCTACAGCGTTCCGTCCATCGCCGCACTCCGTCCATAAACATACACTCATCAATTTCAGATACCGTTCAAAACCACGCACCGTCAACACATTATTCACTTTTGCAATACAAATTCTAACGCCGTCCACATCACATACAAATATATTTTTACTAAGTACAATAGCATAACAGTAATCACTGATCAATGAAGTTTATCACCCATTGGCTGCCTTAGACCTATTCTCAAAACTCCTCAAATTGGATGGAAAGGGCTCAAACACAAACCTCCAGGCAGCTGGTTACAATCAACAATAGTTCTGTTTAAAAAAAAAGAGTATTTTTTCTTATTTTTTTTGCGTTCTTTCTTTTATTTTAAAACTGGGGTGATTTTTTTCCTTTAAAGTTAGATTTATCTATCTCTTTCCATTCATAAATCTCCCCACGCTTCGTCATTTTTAACAATTCTATAGTACATCGCGCCTAAACAACCTACTCTTTTTTTCTTATATTTTTCAAACTCTCCCATTTCAGAATATCGAACATTTCCGTGACACTCTCTGTTCTGTGGGACATGTAGCAGTGTGTACTCCCTCTTTCCATTGCAATGGAACAATATGCGCTTAGCAAAAACAGACACATACAAACACCGGAAACTCGTAAACATTCACGTCGAGGCGCCGATTCAATAGCTCATAAATCAAGGGAAAGAATACATGCGTCAGGCACAAACGATGACACTAATGAGGAATGCGAAGAGAAATAACAAAACCTGGAAAATAAAAACAAGTCTAACGACCTTAAATGCCTAGAGGTCAAAGGAGAATATATTGGAGAATATACACTGGAGGACTATATATAAAGGAGAATATACACTGTTATAACTATTGGCTTTTCTTTAAAGGAAACCATGAATCCGTAATGACAGTGACTTTTAAAATGGACGAAATTTGTGCATCAAATCAAGGGTACAAGGGTCTCGGCGATTTGACGATTCATGGAAATTTACTGAGTTCGTTTTTATATATCTTATGACACTTATGGTTTGTCCTGCGAGAAAAATCGATGCTTGGGTGAACTGAAGAGAATCGATACATATATGTGTTAATACATATATGTGTGTGTATGGGTTTGAATACGTGTGTGTATATAGTATACAGAGTGCGTTCCGAAAGTAATGCAATTAAATTTCCCGCGCCGCTCCTATTGGTCGGAGTGGAATTGAACTATTTGAAGTAGGTGGGGGAGGACGCTAAGTTTTGCCGCAAATCCGGTCTCAGTGCTCTCCAAGCTGTGAAAGCGGCAGTTATACTCAGTTATTGTAAACCTCTGCGCGCCGACCGTGGCACGAAAAAAATGGAATCGACAATCGAGCAACGTCACTCGATTATTAAGTTTTGTGCTAAACTGTAAAAATATCTTGAGAAGACTAACAAAATGATTTGTGAGGCTTACGGAGACCTGCTCTGCCTTGCTCACAAGTTTCGAGGTGGTTAAAGGTCTTTGAAGGAAAGGGGGGCTCTGGGCGGGCGTCAATCAGCAAAACCGACTACAATGTGGCTCGTGTTCGACAATTGTTGGAGTCTGACCGTCGATTGAGTATCAAGATGGTTGCCAATGAACTGAACTTGACGTCTAATGTTGTGTTTCACATTATTTCTGAAGATTTAGCGATAAGGAAAGTGTGCGCCGAGCTCGTGCCCAAGGTGTTTGCCGCAACACGCCACGAGTCCGTGAGTTCGTGGCCAAACACCAGGTGCCAACGCTGCCTTACCCTTCTTTAGTCCTGAAGTCGCCCCAACAGACTTCTTTTTGTGCCCTCGGATCAAGCAAGCCCTGAAAGGAACCCGTTTTTCGTCCACAGAAAAGTTCCTATCAGCCGTGACGAAGACCTTGCGAGAGGTCCACGAAGACGCCTTCCAGGGCGCGTACCGGTCATGGCAGAGTCGCTGGAAAATATGTGTAGAGGTCAAAGGACAGTACTTTGAAGAATTTAAAGTGTTTGCGCAAATCTGTTCAATAAATTAATTTAAAAAATAAATTCATTAATTTCGGCAAGCACCCTGTGTATACACATTTATTTATACAAAATGATGGGAATAAAAAAGAAACAATGAAATCTGCCCATTTGTTTTTAAAATAACATTACCATTACCGAAGAACTCTATAAATTGAATTAAACAAGAAATATATATCCACGACGAAGAAATTCACGCACACTAGAATCTCTGCAGCAGAAATAAATTAAGTATTGAATAATCAAAACGATGCCATGGTTAACTCAAGGGAAAAAAGCCATTTAAATATAAAACAAAATCGCTTTTTCAAAGAATTTACTCTATTCAAATTTTCGATAAAGAACCCAAAAAATAAGATGTTTAAATAAGCAAAAAAATAAAATCTCAGCTCTAAATTCAGTGTTTTTCACATGGACTCTTTCTTGTGTATGGCCTCAAAAACGCATCAGCTTTCGATCTGAGCACTAGTAATTGGTCATAACGTAACGATAAGTACGTGATTCAGTATTGGCAATTAAATTCATTAAAAATTTGAAGAATGAAAAGTTGTCAAATAAATTATCCAACAGATAATTTATCGTCCATCGCCTCTTCCAATCCAGAAGTTACGAGTTCGATTCCCACCTAAATGGCTTTTCCTCTATGAATAGAGCTTAGGCATTTGTAATTTTGCCTATTTTTGCATGTACAGGGTGCGTTGCAGATTTTTTTATAATTTAAAAAGACAAAAGTTATATGTTTACGACTAACTTACGACATCTTTCAGTAAAATCAATTGTCCTTATTGATTTTCACGAGTAATGAATCATAATTTCTTTCCATAAACGCAGAAATTCCTTCGCAATGGTGAGACATGTTCCATAATAAAAATCATTAACACGATCGTATTTCATAAGTCACTTTTCAGCAACATTAATAATAATGTTAGTAATTTCAGCACATTTAGCATTCAGCACAATCAGTTGTGGAAGTGCGAGGTGCCTACAGGGTCTAAGGGTCTACAAATGTTTCCTGACAAATTAATTAAAAGAAAAAGTTGATAATTCTGTTACTTCCCAACATAACATCCCTTTTGTGGCAACCATCCATATTTCACAAATTAGACGCCATTCAATTCAATTCGGCTTTTCCACGACTGACAAGAGCGTTTCTGTAGTAAGGGTCCCTCACGTCAACTGGAAAATTGCTGATCCTTCTGCAATCACACCCTTCCATCTAACCTCGTTCCCTGGAATACATCAGCATGTCGTCTTAAGACTTGAATATGAGTGTTATATTATTAATCTATACAAATATAAACGTTGTTGCACCGGGAAAACCTTTGTGAAAATGATTCACAGATAGATCACTTTTCATGGCCCATATCATTTTAAATTGTTCGATGTAAAGGCCAAAAGGGTGCTGTTTTCGGATTAATTCTATATAAAAAAGGTATTAAGAAGTATGCATTCGGGTAACTATGTAATGAAGGGACGTGGCCCTTGGCATTTTGTATCGATAGGAGTGTGCTCGTAGGACTGATTCGATAGCACAGAAATGCGACCGGGCACCTACATCTGCCCTTCGTAGTGACTTGAGGGGGGGCGGGAGGGGCGGGGGGTGGCTCCGGTAAATAATAACTGAAGAGGCCGGGGTGTGTGGGGACAAGGGAGAAGGACAAATGAAGTGCGCTAACGCCTGGAATCTGTGTACACATCGCCTAGTCTCCGGAAAGATGCGACCTTGGGGCCATATCCTGCGCACTGAGCACATATTTGAATGAACGAAGTCCTCCCAGTTGTGTCGACAAACCTATTGGCCAACTGCACACCCAACACCGTAATATCCCGGTAACCATAGGACAAATATTTTAGTCGAATCAAGGCAAGCAATGTTTGCTGACGCTAAGAATAATTTAACGGGACTTTTGTTTGTGCATGACGGTTGAACTGCATGCACTTTTAATTTTACTCAAGTTCTAGAAAAGGAACAACGATACGTAACACCTCAAACTATTGTAATAAATGCTGACCTAACCCGGTAAATTGTAAAGAAACCTGGCAATATAAAGTAAAATTTCACAGAGTACAAAACACATTAAATGCGATAGAGTGTAAACGTTGACCTATCACCCCCCGCAACACGCCCTTGCGGTGGCTTGCGGGGTACTGTGTAGATGTAGATGTAGCACTGAAATATTTTGTGTAGAGATGCAGGAAATAGAGAAAACAATCCAAGCTATTGCTTCAGAGGTAGGCAGGCAGAGGCAGAGGTTTGTTAGTCTATTTTATGTAACATATATTTGAACGATTAAAACCGGCAATTAATTCACAATCATTAAAGACTGTGACATACCAGTAGGACTAGCGGTGAATTGATGAGAATTGTTCAGGAAAGTGAGGTAACAAGTTTTATAATCACATAATGTACGATTCAAGTATTGTTTGCTTTAATACCAGTTTAATAAATAATTCACAACTCGTCTGTACAATAAATGCGCGAACTGGTGCACTCTGGCGGCCATGATGCGGACTATAGCCCCGCCCACTAGCGGCGCTAGTTGCCTATGACCCAATGAGCCGTCTGTGCTTAGCGGATCGTCGAGCTGTGCGTATGGTGCCAGTTATGTTAGTTTCTGTTGTCCTTGTTTTTACTGTTTGTCGAAAATGGAAATTGACGAAATCACGGAGCAACGAATCTACATCAAGTTTTTAAGTAGAAGTGCGGTAAAAGTTATGAAGAAATTACTGAAATGTAGACAGCTGTTTACGGTGATAATGCGCTGAAGAAAACATCCGTTTTCAAGTGAATTAAGCGTTTTAAAGATGGCCGAAAAGACGCCACGGATGATGCAAGACCGGGATGACCTTCAAACACCTGTATTGACGACAACATTGATCGTGTGCGGTCCCTTGTTCTTACCGATCGTTGAAAAACTGTCCGAATAATACGAGCTGATGAACTGTATTAAGGAAAATCAGCAGTGCAAACTATTTTAACCGAACATTTGGGTTTAAAAATGTGTGCAAAAAAAGGGCACAATCTTTATTGATTGTTCGCCTGTTTCTGGCAAAAAATCATTCAGTCATCATCCTTGATCATGCCCCTTATTCGACAGATCTCGCCCCCTGGGACTTCATCCTATTCCCGATGTCCCGATGAGGGGACATCACTGGGAAGATGTGGACACGAAAAAGCAACCCTAAACTGGACAACTAAAAATCCTAACTGCCGAGGACTTCCAAGGGTGCTTTAATAAACAGTGGAAAAGAAGATGGGATAAGTGCAGAGTAACAACAAATGGAGAGTACTTTGTAGGGGAAAAAATCGATGCAGACTAAATTTTGAAAATAATGTTTTTATTGCCTCAGTTCGCGTCAGAGGTGTGTCGATAAAAATTTATTGACAGACCTCTGATAGGGAACACATTTAATTGATTGGACTCAAGTACTACGTCAAGGGCAGCAGTTGTAAGTTTGAACCTGTTCAGTTCACCCGCGGGAAAAATGGAGGTGGCGCTGCTTTGACATATTGCGTTAGTCTGAATAAATTCTTAATTTCTGGTGCCTTTATTTAATGGTACGTGAAGATATACGGAGAGTCTTTTCTTACCTGCACAATAGCTGAAAGGTTTTTAATTATGCAATTATGAAATGGCTGAAGAGGGTAGAAATTCAATTTAAAAAAAAGGAACGTTGGTCCGGAACTCTCATTAAGAATACTCCTGCCATTGTGAGGGAATATCGTCGAATAACATTGAGGGCCTAATAGAAAATATTGCAGATTACACCGAGTGCTACTCGTGGTTGTCTATGGAAAAATCAGTAAAATATAATCATTCAAATTCGCTGTAGTATCATACTATTTCCCACAAAAATATAGGCAGAGAAAAAAGAAATGGGCGATATAATTTATATCTATTTAATTGATATGCTTATTCTTCACTAAAAATGTATTATTCAAGTGTTCTAAAAAATTCTACACACTCGACTGATAAATACCTCTCAATTGGTTATAATGTAAGTGGTATAAAAAATTTCCTACTAATATTGAAGCACATTGTAGAACTGCATAATGTCCTATCGCAAATCACTTTGATACATAGTACATGGACCGCAGTTGTCTATTACACTTTTTATATTCTGATCATATATTTTAATGATAGTCCTGAATTCCTGATTTACACATGTGCTCTGATTAAATCAAGAAAAATTGAAAAACGATACTCTCCTTTAAATGAACTGCACTTAAAATCTTGCGCATTCCCCCTTCCATCCCATTCATCAACATCACCACACGGTAATATATTTCCTTTACCTTTTTCGACTTCTTGGGTATTTCCTCCGAAAGGGCCCTTTTTCCATATTGTGAAAAAAGCTATAAATGCCTAATATAAGGATGAATAAGAGGAGGTAACGCGAATGAGATCGAGGGGAAAATTTGTGGGTCAAATTATGACAGATATAAGACAGAGGTGTAGTCAAGTGTTTATGGAATTAGCTTCGCACAGAAAAGACAGGCGCGGGGTGCAATCAAATTACATCTTCAATTTGAAAAGCTCATCGATCAATATAAGATGAGACCTGAATAGCTTTCAAGGTTTATGAATTTTCTATTTTATGTTCACCGTGAGCTGTTTAAATACTAAAAATCCTTATTCTTAAAAGGATTTATTGACCTTTAAAAGCATTAATACTCGTTAATTTTTAATTAAAACTCCACGCATACCAATTTTCAACCTTTATGTTTGAACGTCAGAGTCATTTTATCATGACTTGTTCTGCACACATTTTAGCTTACTTATTTTATGAAGTCCACGCGTGGAAGGCATTCATTACATTCTCTTGAGCAAATTCATTGTACCAACAAGGGGCATAACCCAGACTAATGTTTTTTTCTAAATTTCAAGGGGTTACTCAGCAAACGCTTTAATGAGAACAATTAGTCCCACAATTGGACAAGTGTAACAGCTCCACTTATTTTAATAGCTTCTGAGCTTGAGTAGGCTGGCTACCGCAAAGAAGAGATGTCCCAACTGGTATGAAATATTTCCCTTTGGTTTAACCTACTTTTTGCCTTCTCCTCATCGTCCGAAGTGTAATGATTACCCTTGGGGTTTCTCTAGAGTTGAGGAAAAAATCAAAATCGCAAGGCGCAAGATCGAGGGAATGAGGAGGGTTTTATTTGTTTTCGTCTGTGGTATCTATCGTGCACAGAATCTATGGTATCCCAATTGTTCAATAATGATATTCCAATATGGTTTGCGATACGCTTTGGAGTGATTCGCCGGTCATTTTGAATCAAATCTTCGACAATTTTGCGATGTTTATCGCCTGCGGCAGTGATCGGACGTCCTCGGCGTGTTTCATCAACAAACACGAAATTTTACCACCCATCAATTTGCAGTGGACCTATCAACAGCATCGTCACCATAAAAAGCCTTTAAACGACGATAGCTCTCAGTAGGAGTCACTTTTTCAGCTGTTGTATATTTCGATAAGAGCACGCAGTTTAACTCGCGTTGACATAGCACTAGAACGCATCTCCATGCTTCCGCTTCTCAAAATACACTGGATGGATGTAACGACCTCAAACCTTCGCATGAATGTTGAGTGGGGAATGTTACTTCCACGTGCCATCAGGATTGCTTCTGAAGGTCTTCATTTTGTTTGTGGTCTACAAGCAGCACGTGTGCATTAGTTTTCAGCCTACCCTCGTGCTATATCTGTGTGTACACATTTATTTATTCGAAATGATGGGAATAAAAAAAAACAAAAAAATCTGCCTATTTGTTATTAAAACAACATTACCATTACCGAAGAACCGTAAAAATTGGATTAAACAAGAATTATATCTACGACGAAGGCTTTCACGCACACTGGAATCTCTGCAGCAGAAATACATTCAGTAGTGAATAATCAAAGCGATGCCATGGTTAACTTAAGGCAAAAAAGCCATTTAAATATAAAACAAATTGCTTTTTCAAAGTATTTACTGCATTCAAATTTTCGATAAAGAAGCCAAAAAAATATGCGGTTTAAAAAAGCAAAAAAGTAGAGCATTCTCTTAAGCAAATGTAATTAATCAATGGGGCCTATCCGGCGCAATGTTTTTTTATCTAAATTTTAAGGGATTACTCAGCAAACGCTTTAATGAGAACAATTAGTCCCATAAATGGACAATTTTAACAGCTCCACTTATTTTAATAGCTTCTGAGCTTGAGTAGGTTGGCTACCGCAAGGAAGGGAAGAATGTCCCAGCTGTTATGAAATATTCCCCTTTGGTTTAACTTCCGCCTGAAGTATATTATTCCATTAATAGCTGTTGAATATTCATGGGTCATATTTGGTTCTCGGGGCGAATAGCATCGCCTGGAAGCTTTTGGAAATTGCCTACCGGGATTTCCGTTTCCTTTTTGACAAGCGTAAAAATATTACGCAACTGAATGGGAATTAATTTTTTATAACTGATTGAATGTCCTGAGGTAAACGTATGATTAATTTCCGAAATCCGATAAGAATGAATGAAACCAGATTCGTCGCTCATTTAGACATCTGTCACATAATGCTTACTCGGCTGCCCGCATCCCATGCCGTGTCAATAAAAAGAGGAAAATCAATGAAGTGTACAACGATAAGTATACCATAAGTGCACTTCATCAGGACATTATAAGATGATAGAAAGCAAGCGGCTTATCGAAGACGTCGGAGGCGAGTGATACAATCTGTGCATCATACTACTCAGGAAATATTTCCCCAATTTTGGATAATATACATATTATTGTTGGTATTCTACCTATCAGGGTAGGTTTTGATTGGCTGACAACCTACACAAATGGTACAGAGAAAATCTTTCTTACTTCTTCTGGGAAAAAAGGACAACATTAAGCCATTAAAATACTGTAGGTCCCTCTTAAATTCCATATATTTCTTCGCTCCCTTCATCACATCCAACACCCCTATCTATCCTATTCCCACACTGTCCTCGTTTGCCTAACATTCTCCCCTCTACGTATCACAATCTTCAACATCTCATTCCAAATAAAAACGCTCTGCCTCTGCATCTTTCCTGCCTCCTTAGGATTTCTCCCAACAATTGCCTCTCCTCCCTTTTCACCACACATAGCACTTCCTCGTTTGCTTTCCTTTCTGTCCACTTCACTTTTTCAGGGAATTGGAGGGAATATAAATAAAAGAATTTAGTTCTCTTAAAAAACAGCAATAAAATATTACTTCAATTAGCATCAAATTCATGCGAAGTGCCATCATCCATGTTCAAACATCAGCGTTCATAGTCCCGGTTTTGCAGCAATTTCAGCTACCACCACGTGATATCAGAGCACTTGATTGCTAACCTTAAGAATAAACTGTAGACATGAAAATCGTCATATGCTGATTTGCAGGCCACTTCAGAAACAATTGAATATGACAATGCGCTTGGAAAACCTACGGTATGTATCGATTCAATTTCAGGTTGTTTAACTTAGACAATGGAATACGTCAATGTTAAGAGGCACAAATTCTTTTTTTTTAATTTTTTTGCAGAACATATATTAAAATTGATGTATTACTGCCATGGGGTTATCATATCATCGCATTTGTAGTCATTCAAACCCAGAAGGTCCGGTCCTATATATAAGTATGTATGTGGACGGGAAATCCTGCGATGGGCTGGAACTCTTTCGGTGCTCTGATATCACGTGGTGGTAGCTGAAATTGCTGCAAAACCGAGACTATGAACATTCCGCTGATATTTGAAGTTGGATGATGACACTTCGCATGAATTTGATGCTAATTGAAGTAATATTTTATTGCTGTTTTTTAAGAAAACTAAATTCTTTTATTTATATTCTTTCCAATTCCCTGAAAAAGTGAAGTGGACAGAAAGTAAAGCAAACGAGGAAGTGCTATGTGTGGTGAAAAGGGAGGAGAGGGAATTGTTGGGACAAATCCTCAGTTTATTAAGTAAGGATAGACCTTACTGCTGGAATGGTATGATTTCAAAGTATTCTTCCATTTATATTGGCATAATGTGAAACCTGACTCGCCCTTGCTGTTGCAAGTTCTACGATTTTGGAAATAGTACAATTTTTCTTACTCGTAAAAAACCAAAGATTTATTTGCCATTGATATACGTCAACGGTTTAGCCCTAATGCCTGTACTTTTCGTCTTATTTAACTGTGGTGATGTGAGCGACGGCCCGAGTACACACATAAGTCAGCCCTTTCCCCGCCCCCTCCTCCCCCTCCGTGAGGGGGAGGAGGGGGGTGCAGAGGTGTCAGTGCGACCGCCATCCCATTTCTTCTGTCGACCGTGAAAAATGAGCCTCGGGATATCGTTGCTTTCTTATGTTTGGCAGAAGAGAAAGTCATTCTTTTCTTGCTTCGTTTCTTATCCTCTGGCGTAAGTTCTTGAGAAAAACTATTGAGAGGAAAAAACAGCTTCCGCTTTCTGCCATAGAGACACACACTTTTCGCGAGCATTCATCCAGTTAAAGAGTGAAAAAAAAAGACCAACCAGTTTAAGTTACATGCTTGCCTAACTAGAAAGAAGAACCCTTGCTGCTACCCCATTGGGTTATCGTACTGTGCGCACCTAAAATCACTCTCCAGCAATGGGTGTCTAACTCATATCCTTCAGAATATCCACTATCAGTTCAACGGACTTATTCTCCAGTGGATTTATGTGCAAATTTGGACTTGGCTTAGCTTCGGTTACGAAAAACTCATTTGGTAGTTGTTTACCTCGCCGACCGTTTAATAATTTGATCACTGTGAATTTCATCAACAAAAATAATCCGCATTCAGCAGTAAGATTGTCGCCATAATCATTATAGGAATACGTGTTCCATCAAGTCAACAACTGATGGTAATTGAATAATATTATGATTGAATGTAAATGAAAATTAATTAACGAAAAGTTATCATTGTTGATCAAATGATTTAGGATCAACGAGGAGTTGGTGAAAATGATAATGTTTTGACAAGTTGTGGTGTCCAATCCGTTTGCTTTCCTACAGTTCAGTGAGCACTTACTGAAGAACTGTCCTGCTCATTTCCGGCCCTCAGCCTCCGTAGAGCAGTCAAGCGAAAGACATGTCCGACTCTCAAAGTGAGTTCATAGTCCCCCCTCCTCCTGGGGGACTCGAGGGTACTGAACAGCTAAGTCCTATCTCAGCCTGCGGGCAATCCACCCTACCTCTACCGCCGTGGCCCTTTCTTCCCCTCGAACTTCAACGCCCGCCCTCTCTCCCCCCCTTTCGCTGCCTCGCTTCCCCTTTGGAACTGGGGCAGCGTGCCTCTTTCGCTCTTTGCCTTCGACCTATCGAGCGAGGAAAAGTGCACCGACCAATTAAAAATCTGGCGCGCAGGGCATTTTTAAGGGTGCCCGTGGTTTATACCAAATGCCAATATTCTTTAAAAAAAACTCCATATTCATTCCGTAAATGACTGCATATTAAAAGCCTTACATAGCTTAAGGGAGACGACTCCTTGATTGCAAAAATCCCCTAATTTCCTCCCCTGCGGTCTTCCTCCCTCCCAATGGGGAAAACCAAATATCCCCGACAACTCCAAAAATCAGTCCCTATAATACCTGTCAAAAAAAAAGATACTAAACTTCTTAAATCTACCACCCTTCACCCTAAACTAAATAAACCAAATGTACACTTCCCGCAAAAATTAAAATGCAATAAAAGCAAAACATCTTCAAAAAAGAAGAAAGCTGGTCCTGGCTCATCTGAACTCCCTCACCTTAAACCACCCAACCCTGCCTGACTTACTGACCCAATTAACTTCAACCCAAACACACCCACCGTCCAACCACCTTCCCAAACAATCCCAACTTGTCATTAAAAAAAGGGAAAATATTGTAAAAAATAATTTAAAAAATGAATGAATAATATAATTTGTGCGTCGCCGAAGAGCGTTCCATATATATATATAATTATATATATATATATGTATGTATATATATGTATATATATGTGTATATATATATATATATATATATATATATATATATATATATAATGAGGAAGGCAACGGGAAACCACCTCAATTATCATTCCCTAGAAAAATATGATGGACAATAGAGATAATTTGAGTCCTGCCAACCACGGGGCTCGGCCCAATCGGCCGTGTGTCGTGCCCGGCAGCGGGGGAGGCAAGGCTTCCGCGGTCGTCATCCCACGAAACCCTTGCAAGGGAAAACCAGCAGCAGCAGGACAGAAGACGCAGGAGAAGAAAACCAAATTAGTTAGAATAGGAACGTGGAATGTTAGGACAATGATGAGGACAGGGAAATTGGAGAATGTTAAGCGAGAGATGGAAAGGGGAAATATAGATATTTTAGGTCTATGCGAGGTGAGATGGAAAGATAGCGGGGATTACTGGAGTGATAAGTGTAGAATAATATACAGCGGTGGGGACGAGAGCCAACGAGGGGTTGCCATAGTATTAAATGAAGAGGTAGGAAGAAGCGTAGTCAACATAGAGCAGGTAACGGATAGAATACTACTAGTGGAGATAAAAGCAGAACCGACGAACTTAGTTATTATTCAGGTATACATGCCACCGAGCAACCATAAGGAAGAAGAGGTCGATAGGATATACGATCAGTTAGAGGACATGATCGCGTGTGTTCCTGCAGGGAAACATTTGATAGTGATGGGGGATTGGAATGCGACGGTAGGCGAAGGAAGAGATGGTGATGAGGTGGGCGACTACGGTTTAGGCACGAGGAATGACCGCGGGGAGAAAGCAGTTGAGTTCTGCAGGAGACAGGGGTTAGTCATCACCAACACTTGGTTTAGACACCACAAAAGACGCAGGTATACATGGAAAATGCCAGGTGACTCAGGAAGATATCAGCTAGATTATATCCTGGTTAGACACAGGTTTAGGAACAGTGTGATAAATTCGCACAGCTTCCCGGGAGCGGATGCGGACTCAGACCACAATTTAGTTGTTATGAAATGTAGCGTACGTTTCAAAAAGATAAGGCAGGGGCGGCGAGTTAGAAAATGGAATGTAGAAGCATTAAATGGGTTGAAAAGGAAGGAATACAAACAGGCGGTAGAGAAAATCATGGAGGATGGTAAAGAGCTAAGTACTATCGAAGAAAAATGGGAAATGATCAAAAAAGGGTTGTCTAAAGCCGCAAAAGACACTATTGGAACCGTTAACGCTAAAAGGACTAGGAAACCATGGATCACGGATGAGATGATTACAAATATGGATGAGCGGCGAAAATGGAAGAATATAAATACAGAATTAGGCAAAATGAAGTACAAAGAATTGAACAATAAATTGAGGCGGGCAACAAATAAGGCAAAAGACGCATGGTGGAAGACGCAGTGCGAGGATATGGAAAGTCTGCAGAGGAAGGGTGAAATCGGTGCGCTGTACAGCAAAGTTAAATCGTTATCGGGAAGTAAGAAAGGAAGAGCTACGCTAAGAGTTACAGATAAGGCGGGTAAGGTAATAGTTGACGCAGGAAAGATCCAAGAGAGATGGAAGGAGTATATAGAAGAACTGTATAGTAAAGAACTCAGACCAACAAAGTTAGACATTGAAAAAGAAAATGACGTAGAGGAAGACAGCTTAGGTCCAGGCATACTAGACAATGAGATAGAAAGGCCATTAAGGGAGATGAAACTAAATAAGGCCGTGGGGGTAGATAACATTCCCGTGGAACTTTTAAAATGCTTAGGAAAATGTGAAAGGAAGAGGCTATATGGGCTGATCCGTAGCATTTATGTGGAGGGAATCTGGCCGGAAGACTTTGTGAGAGCAGTTTTAGTTCCGATTCCGAAAAAGGTAAAGGCCACATCATGTGAGGACTATAGGACAATTAGTTTGATATCCCACGCAGCTAAAGTTGTTCTCAGGATCATAAACAAAAGGACAGAGAGTAGGGCAAATGATTACTTAGGGGATGATCAGTTTGGGTTTAGGAAGGGGAGAGGTACGCGTGATGCCATTGCAGTAATGAGATTATTAATCGAGAGGAATATAGAACACAACCAGGAGGTATTTGCCTGTTTCGTAGATTTCGAAAAAGCGTTTGATAGAGTGAATTGGGAAAAACTAATGAGTATATTGCAGAAAATAGGAATAGATTGGAGGGAAAGGAGGCTAATCCGCAACCTGTACATGTCTCAGACTGCTCAGGTGCGGGTGGGAAACGGGGAGTCAGGATGGGCAGTGTTAGGAAGGCGTGTAAGGCAGGGTTGCCCATTATCACCATTGCTGTTCAACCTGTATGCAGAGGAAATGATCAAAGAGGCATGGGAAGAACTCGAGGTAGGAATGAAAGTGGGCGGGGGATTCGTAAAATCAGTTAGGTTTGCTGATGACCAAGCTTTAGTTTGTCAGTCAGCCAAGGGGCTGCAAGCATTGTTGAGTGAATTGGAAATTCAGTGCGACAGGTATGGGATGAGAATCAATATTAATAAAACAAAGGTTATGCGATTTTCTAGAAAGAAAAAGGCCAAGCTTAACATTAAAATAGGAGGGCAAAAACTAGAGCAGGTAGAACAGTTTACGTATCTCGGTAGTGTTTTGGACCAACACGGTCAAAGTAGTAGGGACGTAAAGAGAAGAATTGCGCTAGGCAAAGAGGCTTTCACAAGGAGGAGGGAGTTGATGACGGGGACTTTGAGTAAGGATGTTAAGAAAAGACTCGTAAAAACTTTGATATGGAGCGTAGCTATGTACGGCGCGGAAACGTGGTCATTGAAGCAGGAGGATAGACGTAGACTGGAGGCTTTTGAAATGTGGGTGTGGAGAAGAATGGAGAAGGTGAAATGGACAGAGAAGAAAACAAATGAGGAAGTACTTGGTATGGTGGGCGAAGAGAGGGGTTTGTTGGGAGCAATCCTATGGAGGCAGGAAAAGTGGATGAAGGGGGTATTGACCGGCAGTGGGATGTTGAAGACTGTGATAGAGGTTAGAATGTTGGGCAAAAGAGGAAAGGGAAGGAACAGGATAGGGATGTTGGACGGGATGAAGGGAGGAAGAAAGTACTCAGAGATGAAGAGGGACCTGATATAGAGTAGGATGATGGATTTTGTGTTTTGTTAGGAGTAATAAAATATTTGTTTGGTAGTTGTGTCCATCGAAAAACCTACCTTGACCGGTAGATTACCTAAAAAAAAAATATATAAATATACGAGGGTCATCCGGAAAGTAGTACCCGTTCGTGAAATAAAGACACAAAAGTAAATATTAACAAACATAAAAAATTTTATTTGAAAGAGGATACTTTAAACTACTTCTCAACATAATCTCCAAGCAAATTAAGGCATTTGTCATAACGTGTGACAAGTTTCTGTATTCCTGCTGCATAGTCCTTCGCCGCCAGCTCATTGAGATACGCGAGGGACCCATCTTGCACAAATTTTTGCATAATGCAGATGGTGTTTAACAATTTCATGAACAATTGTTCGAGAAACATTGGGAAAATGCTCACAGATGTCATCAATTGTGACGCGCCGATCGTTCCTCACGAATTCGTCAACTGAGCTCACCAGTTGGTCTGTAATGACAGACGGTCTCCCCTAACGCTCATCGTTGTGTGTGTTCCCCCTCCCCATGTTGAAGTTGCGACACCACCGCCGAACAGACGACTCGTCCATTACATTGTCTCCATACACCTCCTTTAATTGGCGATGAATATCACATGGGCGAACGTTTCTTGCATTGAGGAATTTAATCACTGCCCTCACTTCACAACTGGCGGCGTTCTCAATTTTTTTAAACATTGTAAACAATCACAGAAACAACACAGGCAATGTTGCAGGCAACGCAACTTGGCTCAGAGAAGGCAGACAAGCCACTGAAGCTATCTGACCTCGTCCAGCGGCTACTCGCGTCGTGTGCACTTCATGCGGCACGAACGGGTACTACTTTCCGGATGACCATCGTGTGTGTGTGTGTATATATATATATATATATATATATATATATATATATATATATATATATATATATATATATATATATATATATATATATATATATATATATATATATATATATATATATATATGTATATATATATATATATATATATATATATATATATATATATATATATATGTATATATATATATATATATATATGCTTTCATAGACGTAACACGGAAGTGCCGAATAGTACAATACACAGTAACACATAATATAGAAACACAAAAAAAAGAGAACACTCACACGTATTTTCTTGATATTTCGATGGAAACAATCCGTCTTCCTCGATATAGAAGTAATGCATTACTTCTATATCTTCAGAGGAAGACGGATTGTTTCCGTCGAAATATCAAGAAAATACGTGTGAGTGTTCTCTTTTTTTGTGTTTCTATATTATATATATATATATATATATATATACATACTACCTTGATCAAAAAGTTCCCGGAATAACCACCGTGTGGCGCTCCCATTGTTCCGATTTGAGTTCTGTTTTTTTTTGTTAAATTGGTACATCTGTTGTTGATATTCCCTTTAAATCTTAGTGTCATAACTTGACATTTGCAAAAGTTACGTAGCCAAGAGTACATCTATCTCTGTGTGTGTTGGCGATTTTTTACAATTTCAGAAATGGATTTAAATTTGCAACAACGAACTTGTATTAAATTTTGCGTAAAAAACGGATTTAGTGGCGCACGGACGTTGGAAATGTTGGAAAAGTGTTTCGGCAACGATTCTCTAAAAAAAACGGTCGTTTACCAGTGGCACGAGCGGTTCAGAAGTGGTCGTGAGTCAATCGAAGATGATGAACGCAGTGGCAGACCATCGACATCGAAAGTCGGTGAAAAAATTGATAAAGTAAAAGAAATGTTGGTCAATAACCGCAAATTAACCATCAGAGAAATAGCGGAGGACTTGAACATTGCCTATGGATCCGCCCAAGACATTGTGGTTAATGATTTGGGTTTCCGTCGTGTAGCAGCAAAGTTGGTGCCAAAAGACCTCAATTTCATGCAAAAAAGAGACCGTGTTGACGTCGCAAAAGACATGATTTGCGAGGCTGAATCCCATCCCACATTCATCAAAAGGATCATTACTGGAGACGAGACGTGGGTTTATGAGTACGACACGCAATCCAGACATCAGGCAAGTGAATGGCGTTCACCAAATGAGCCGAGACCAAAAAAACCACGTCGTTTTCAGTCAAAAAAGAAGGCAATGCTGACGGTTTTCATGGATTACAACGGTGTAGTGCATCATGAATTTTTGCCAGAAGGCCAGACAGTAAACAAAGAGTATTATTTGGGCGTTATGAGACGTTTGCGTGAAGCAATTCGCCGAAAGAGACCAGAAATGTGGGCAGAAAACTCGTGGATTTTGCACCATGATAACGCACCGTCGCACAGTGCTATCATTATTCGTAATTTTTTGACGAAAAATGCAACAAATACCATCCAACAGCCACCGAATTCACCTGATTTGGCTCCCTGTGACTTCTTTCTGTTCAATCGAGTTAAAAAACCATTACGGGGAACGCGTTTTAGCAGCCGAGAGGAAGTAATGGAAAAATCGCAGGAAGCACTGATGGACATACCGAAAACCGAATATAAAAAATGTTTCGAGGATTGGATCAAGCGCTGGCATAAGTGTGTTGCAGTCGATGGGGATTACTTTGAAGGGGACAATATAGATTTAGATGAATAAACTTGTATTTTTAATTTTCTGAATAAATTCCGGGAAATTTTTGATCAAGGTAGTATATATAATTATATATAATAATATTTATACTTATATATACAAGTGCGTGTATATTTATATAATTTTAAGTATATATTTATATGAACAAAATAAAAAAACAAAAAACATCCATTAAACAAAATAATCCCTGAAACAAAACGAAATAATTACAATTTAAAATCAAATATATATATAGAAAATAATAATAATTAAAAAAACAACACTCCTAATAATCAAGATCACTGGGCCCATCTATTAACACTTCTAAATGCACTCCATGCCTCCGGTGGAGTCTGGTCCCGAGGGAGTAGAAAAAGTAACGCTAACTTCGCTCTGGCTCCGGCGTAGGAGGGTGTGGTAGGTCCAGTGGCTTTGGTGCTCGACTCTCGGCCAGAGGAGGCTCTAGGTTGAATTCTGCTGGACGCCTATTCCCGAAAGCTACGGGGCAATTCACAATACCTTGATCTACTGCCATCACAGTGAAGCATGTTGTCATTTCAATCATCATTTAGATCCCTACGATATATCGACCGCAAGCGGACCACTATTTCAATGTTGGCTACATTGAATTGCAAAGTAGCCAGGGTTAAAATTTGACAAGTTTCACAAAGGTCGGTGAGCGGTCACTGGCTCGCTGAGAATAATGTAAAGGTGATATTTTGGCATTCAGTGATTGGCAGGCACTGCGGTCCTTTAGAGCGAGAAACCTCACTCTCAGTGCCCAACTGCCGTGAATGTCAGTGCGACTAATGCCTTTGCCAAAATCTCAGCGTTTAGCTGACAGTGTCAGACTTTGGTAATTTACATGTTTTCCGTATAAATTATCGGGAAAAATTTAGGAAAATTAGATTCATTTCAGATATTGCTACAATGCCTCATATTTCTTCAAATTACATCCCTTGAGTGCCAACACACTTATGCCGGCGGCTTTTCCACGAGTCGAAGGTTCTCTGGCAAGCGGATTATTCCGGAAGGTCCTTAAGGATACACGTGCTAACCTCTTTGACAGCTTGACTCAGGGTGCCATGGTGGTGTCCTTGGAGGGAGAATTTCACTTTTATACAGAATAAGAAATACTATGCTGGTGCCAATTGGGGACTTTTAGGGAGTTGGGGAATCGTCGCGATACCGTAGCAGAATGACTTCGCAAGCAGGTACTCGACTCTGTTACTTTGGTCCTCCGTCAAGACCTTGGGGATGAGTGTATCGCAGATCTTTCGCATCGCCAAATTTTCAGGGATAATGGTGTGTGCACTGCCATCTTATCAATGTTAATATTATATTTGCAATAATACGCTAACTTAACCGACGATCTGAATTCTGCACTTCACGCACACGTTGCACGTTGTCGTCCGTTCTTGGCATCGACAGCCATCTAGAATGGGGCTCGTCCTCCACACTCTCTCGGCCATCTCTGAAGAGCTTGTGCCACTTAAAAATTGCAGTTTTTTGACATGCTTTCATTCTGGAACACTTGGTAAATCATGCCCAACATTTCCGTACCCAATTTCTTTAGTCTGACACAAAATTTGATGGCATACCACTGTTCAATCGTTCGTTGCACCGAGTCGCTCGACACAGGTTCACTAAAAATACGATCTAGGATGAACGAACTCTCGCAGGCGATTGGCGCTTGGCGCGTGTTTTAGGTCAGACTGTCCACCACCGAGTCCGCGTGGTGCGAGCGCACTGCATCATACTATTTACTTGGATTGAATTGTTTTAATTGGTCTCTTGGTCCTTCCCTACCCTACCAAACCCTGCCTTGCCGGCCTCGGTGGCGGCGGGGTAACGTCCTCGCCTACCAACCCAGAGTTCGTGGGTTCGATTCCCACCTAGGTGGATTTCCCTCCATCTAGGGCTTGGTTGTATGTGATTGTCGTCAAATGTCTGTAATGTAGGGTTAGGTGGAAGAAGGGACTAATAGTCCCAACATCGCCCAAATAAGTCGATATTAATAATAATATGAAAATAATAATAATACCATACCACCCTCTGCCATGGTGATAACACATACAATTCGCCTCAAAATGTGGCCAAGCGATCCGGTTATTGCTTCGCAACTCGTACACCACTACGCATTCTTATCAATACACTTCTTTATTCAATTGTAGATTTTTGAAGTTCCAAAACTACAAATTGAGTATCTTCAGGCATGAAGTGGTGGAAGTCGAACATAGTGAATAACTGATCAAAGCACTTGATAAAGTGGAAAAGTTCTACGATCAGTTATTCATTCCAAAACTACTATTTGTATCGCGATAACTTTCTTCCTTCCTTCCGTCTTCATTTGTTTTTCTTCAACGCACAATGTTTCTGCCCTCGTATTTCGTGTCAACATGTTCCTCAGGAGGATATGTTTTCGCATCTTACATTTTAGAGGAAGAACATTTTTGTTAATTGGCGGTTTTCTTTTTAGCACCATATAACTACTTTTCAACGCTTTTAAAGACAATTCATGGATTCGCCTTCTTGTATTTAACTCGAAATAATAATAATTATTATTATTATTATCATTATTACAGAGATTTCGACGAATACGGTCGAACAAATTTTTCTCAAATGGCGTGCATCCTTAATTATTCATTTTTATTCCCGAGGTCACATTTGTTTTTGTTGACATTCGGTCTCCCTCTGCATTCCCCCCCCCCCCCGCCTCGGGATGGGCTTACGTGATACTCTCACCCCAATCCCACGGACGCGGCCCACCCCCCCCACCCCAAACCACTCTCGCCACACCCTCTCCCCCACCCCATCCCCGTTTCATCCCCCATGTTTACCGGCTCTGGGGAGGGGCGGGAGGAGGGGAGAGGGCGGGAGATGGAGCCGTCTCCTCCTCCCCAGTGCAAAGCGGGATGCAAGGCGCCCAGGGGGGGTTGGGAAGAGGGGGTTGGAGGGGTCGAGAGTCGAGGCCCCTTCATCACATCCTTTCGACCCCTCCGACCGACCCCATCTCCTCTCGCCCCCGCCCTCCTTCCGTGGGCGTGGATTTAAAGTGGCCCCGCCGCGAACCGACAGCAGACTGATGCCGACGCTGGGTTTCTCTCCACCCTATTATTATCATTATTATTGCATAGCACCCGTCAAGCCACCACTAGGGTGTGTGGCAGGGAATGATTACACACCAGACTAATTTGACGCAAAACACTTTTCTCCCATGCAGGTCGGACAACATCATTCTGATTCCTTCTCGTTCGTGGGAAAAATTAAATTTTAAATCTGATCTACGCTTAATCCCTCCATTTTTATTGACATGGTCGCTCCTGCCTTAATGCGATGGGGCTAATAATGATTTCCCATATTACTACTGAAGACTTCCTTCCACTTTATGCATGATATTGAATCTGTACTTAACCTTTGTTCCATTGATTGATTCCAATCCTAGCTCCCCTGATATTTTGGATATGCTACTAAGTTTATCAACACATGGCTTTGAAAACCTGACTCCTCTCGGCTGAACGCGATCCAATTCGAAATATCTTTTAATTTTAGTATCTTCTTTCGTGTGAGTGCATGTACGAACTGATATCTCCGCCCTGCAACGGCTTTTGTATTATGGAGATGCATGTAGATGAGAGAATTTTGAAGCATATTTACGGGGCATCCAAAACAAATCAGTTATTTCCTTCGATGGAACGTTTTATCTGTCGTTGAATCTTGTGACAAGAAGGTAACTACTGGACCCTTTCAACGCATTATAATTCCCTCCTACGTATGATTACCCCCATATACTGCGTGTCAGTTTTCTTCCATATTAACTCTTAATTTTTTTAAATAACAAGTTTCTTTCTCTTCTTAAGTTACTATGTTGAAAAATCACTTTATATACAAAAATACTTTAATCGAAGAAATGTTTATCGTCCAAACCATGAATAACTGTCAACCCTAAAGTGAATATGGCGCCGTGAAGGGAGTGCGTGATAACATTCACGAAGTGTGTGGAACCCCGTGCATTAGAAATGTGAGCAGTGAACATTTGAATTCATTCGTCACTCATTCTTTCGGAAGAGCACTCCCTTTTGGCGACGGAGCCTCAATGACCCGAGCACCCTCTCTTGAAAAGTTACGATTTTCTGAAATTGGAAAATAATCGCGATTTTTCTCCTCACTGAACAGGAATATACGCACTACTAGTGGGAAACATGAAACTCTAATGTAATTTGTTACTTGGTCACCACGGCGTCGGTGGTGTAATGGTCAGCATAGTTGCCTTCCAAGCAGTTGATCCGGGTTCGATTCCCGGCCGACGCACTTTTTTGCAACATTGGGCTTCTATTGGAGTTTTTAGATTGACTATTTGAAAACATTTTTCTTTTGACCGTAAAGGGTTTCCCAGAACGTTCTATAAGGAAGGTGAAAAAATTAAACTGGACGTGGTGATTAATCCCTCGTCAGTGATCAAGTGACCAAGTGTGGTATTTCTTGAGTCACAGAAAAGCACCTATCAATATTCAGAAATTCGGTTTACTCAAATTAAAGAGCGTAAAAAATTTACATAGATATTTCTTGCATTCATATAAAAGCAACAGAGGTCAAATAAGCCAATGCAAATGACAACTGATGTTAGTTGACCTAACTTACTACACATGTAGGCAAAGTCAGTAATGTACTACTGATGTGCGTAATGTCAGTATAGCTAATGTCAAAAGGCCTAAATGTCAATTACTTCAAGTAATTAGTGACTTTAAATTAAATTATGAAGAGTCAGTTCAAAACTTCTTTCGAGATAAGGAAATAGGAACTTCATGATGAGGGAAACCGATTGGATGTAGCAATTTGTTTTGTACAAATTTTCTTAAGCTCCATATGCCGACCAAAATAAAATAGCTTTATTGAAAAAACCCCAGCTCCAGTCATAACATTCGAAAATATAG
Organism: Hetaerina americana; assembly: GCF_022747635.1. NCBI lineage: Eukaryota > Metazoa > Arthropoda > Insecta > Odonata > Calopterygidae > Hetaerina > Hetaerina americana. The sequence goes on from NW_027287316.1 coordinate 78,332,058, forward strand.
TCTGGCGCCCATCCTGGAATGAACATACAAGTATTTATTGCGTAAACCGAGGTGCAAAAGTTTAATAAGTAATAATTTTTAAATTTATATTTGAAAATCACTACGAGAGAGTCGTTATTCAACCACGCCCTCGTGTTTATTTGAAATTTCATATTTTATGGACATTGCTGCCATCCAAGCAACTGGGAGCAATCATTAAAAAAAAGGAAAAAAAGTTTTCCTGATGGAAATACATTACTAATTCCACAAATAAAATAAATACACTGAATTTTTGAGAGATCAGTTATCTATCAGTTTAATATCCCATCCCCGAATCATTTTAATATGATGAATTAGATGATTCATTTACAAAATGTGTATTGAACCCTGTATACAAGAGTTCAAAAATTAAATTAACCTTTTCCTTGCACTTTGAACCTTTTGTGAATATTAATACATTCTTATATTCTTCTTGAATAATGATCTGGGGCGGGAAACAAATAGAGCGAAAGAGCGAGATGGAACTCTCCTTTTTAGAGTATGGGAAATTCACCGTGGATTGATGAAATCGATGCGCTTGATACGAATGTATGAAGCGCATCGATTGTTAGTAAGTAAGGATAGACTGTTAGGAAGTAAGCAGTGATGACAAGCAAAAAGATTATTCAGGAAAATTATCGGTGGAGTAAAAGAAAATTGAAGAGAGATGGAAGGAATATATAGAAGAACGTTATGTTATGAACTTAGACCAACAAAGTTAGACATAGAAAAGGAAAAAGACGTAGAGGAAGATAGCTTAGGTCCGGGCATACTCGACGATGAGATGGAAGGGGTATTCAGAGAGAATAAATCACATAATGCCGGTGGGTGGATAACAATCCTGTGGAACTATCAAAATGTTTAGGAAAATGTGGGAAGAAGAGGCTATATGGGCTGATCCGTAGTATTTATGAGGAAGGAATCTGGCCGGAAGACTTCATGAGATCAGTTTTAGTTCCTATTCCGAAAAAGGCAAAGGCTACATCATGTGAGGACTATAGGACAATTAGTTTGATATCCCACGCAGCTAAAGTTTTTCTCAGTACCATAAATAAAAGGATAGAGATTAGGGCAAATGATTACTTAGGGGATGATCAGTTTGGGTTTAGGAAGGGAAGAGGTACGCGTGATGCCATTGCAGTAATGAGATTATTAATCGAGAGGAATGTAGAACACAACCGAGAGGTATTTGCCTGTTTCGTAGATTTCGAAAAAGCGTTTGATAGAGTGAATTGGGAAAAACTAATGAGTATATTGCAGAAAATAGGAATAGATTGGAGGGAAAGGAGGCTAATCCGCAAACTGTGCTTTATAATCGGTTATGGATATGTGGAGGAAACTGTTGTTTTAGAACTAGAGATAGAAATGATTTTCGGTGGGAAATGTATTAAATTAGGTTTTCTCATGATCAACCTTTAGTTTATCAGTCAGCCAAGGGTTTGCAATATATAGGCAATGGGTCATTATCATTTATTGGTCGTTCAATCCTAAGATTGGTTGACTGCAGCCCTCCACATCCTATCCTATATGATTCCAATTGGCTTACTTCCTGGTATTTTTTGCAATGTACTTTCTTCTTTATTGGTCTCATGCATTTATCACTTGGCCTTCCTCTTGGGAGTTTTCTCTCTATTTTTCCTTCTATTATATTCTTCACGAAACCATTGTGCCTCAGGGTGCGGCCAATCCATCTGGTTCTTCTTTCCTCTATGGTAGTCCATAAGGTCCGTTATTCGTCTGTTCTTCAGTGTACTTCTTCATTTCTTATTTCTTCAAGTGCGCTAGTAATGGGATTTGAATAAATGCCAGCGAGATGAAAGTAATGCGGTTCTATAGGAAGAGAAACTCTGAATAACTATTAAAATAAGAGTTTATAAATTATAGTATGTGTAACAGTTCATCTATCTCGGAAGAGGTCTGGACCAAAACGATCAAAGTAAAAAGAGATACGACGAAGAATTACGTTGCCACATGTGAGGGCTACAGAATAATTAGTGTGATTTAGACACAAAATTAAAGAAGTCATCAACAAAGGATAGAGGAGTGGGCAAATGTTTGTTAGGGTTATAATCAGTTTCAATTGAGGAAGGCGAAGGGCATGCGTGATGCCATAGCAGTATTTACGAGACTAATAGACAGGAATATAGCACACAATCAGTATGTAGTTCTTTTTTTCGGTTTGGAAGAGGCGTTCAATAGGGGGAATAGGAAAAGGACAAAGGGGAAGTTAAGAAGAACGAAAACAGGGAAGCTATTGGGGGGGTGGGTGTGGGAATTAGTATGAAATGAATGATCGCATCAAACCAATCTTAGGAATGGAATGCTGATGATGTTGACAAGAAATTATGGTGTGTGTTGGACGTAATTTATTGCAGTTACATATTCGCCCCTGCTTCTACATCTAGCGGAGCTAATTACCTCAATGGATGGATGAGACAGCGCACGTCGCCTTAATTAGGTGATGGACTCCACACAAATCGGCTTTCCCAGAAAGCAATTGCTTCCTCGAAAAAATCACGCCTCTCTCAAGATATGATGCAGAGAGCATAGACTATGGCATTAAGGCGTGCAGCGTCGGTGGTGTAATGGTCAGCATAGTTGCCTTCCAAGCAGTTGATCCGGGTTCGATTCCCGGGCGACGCACATTTTTATACATAGTTATTTCAATTCTTAGTTGTTATGATTTGCTCGCAGATATACGCGTCTGAGACATAAAAGGAACACGATGGCATTAGTCGGTTTATGATTAGTTAATAGGGGAAGTGTGTACTGTATCATTTTTACCTAATATGTGACGACGGTATTTCATCAAAAAATTCGGAAAAAACTGAATTCAGAATGACTACAGAAGCATAATTTGTACAATAGCAACGAATATTGTAACACTCGTGACTTTGTCACAGCTGAACCTCTTTAAAAAGTCAGGCACTGATAACTTTGAGATGTGAGACATTGATTCAAAGAATTGAAATTCGAACTTTTTGACAACTTATTCGCTATGGTACTGGAAAATATTTCGTTTCGTTTTCATCACCCGTACTGTCGTAATAATGCTCGCTTTTGGCGACGGAGCCTTAATGTCTCGAGGAAGCTCTCTTAAAAAGTTAAGGTTTTCCGAAATCGGAAAATAATCACGATATGTCTCCTCACTCAACGGGGCTATGCGAGCTGGGTATAGTCCTGGGCGAGCTGGGGACTATGAGAAATAGGTCGTAACAAAAAATACTCCATGCGGTAAAGCAAAGTGTCTTCTTTCATAATTAATGCATTAAAATTAACAATAAATCAACGTCATTAACCTGGGATCACTTAAAATGTAATGCAACTCCTGACTATTGACCAAGTACATGTGGAAACGTCAAAAACCTGGCGCGCTGACCTGACCGCGCTCAAGCAAAAACGTAAGAAAATCGGTCGTGATCATTTGGAGCGTCACCGTGACAGTAAGAGTGGAGCGAGCGGCTGTCGAAGACCTCCCCACACCCCTCCCCTCTTTTCGATCGACGGGATAAGTATCCATCTCATGCGTGGGGGGGGGTCATTCTCTACTTAGCCTGATCAACACTTTGACACCTTCGATGGTACCTCAAGCGACATATGCTTCGGATATTCATTGCTGAGCTGTAATCATTCGCTCGGTGGAATTGCCGGCTATCACTTTACGTGGCGGATTCGTCCTCCTACGATGAACGCGCATATTTCATCCGAGAAATCGTCGAATCATAGCTTTTGTGGCGATCGAGCTATCTATAATTAGACTGCTGGTAATGTACTCTTTCTTTCCCATTTCATACCGCAATCAAGAGAGAGAGTGAGAGAGAGAGTACGCCGTCAGAAAAAAATGTTATTTTTAATTTTATAATAATATGGCCTGGAGGAATCACGAATGCGTTGTGGATAAATTACCACCGTGTTGTTTTTCAAATAAGTAAATGACGATTCACGCGGGATTAATCCTTCAACTCCCCTCTGGGCTAAAGCGCCGTTTCCAGGGTTACCTACTTCAGCCGCGATGTCATCTGTGGCATCGTAATATTAGCAAAATGTCAATTTGATATTTTCGCGAATTGAGAACCGGATAACTTTTGTTTTTACCACCGTGAACTTTTACCAGCAAAAGGCTTTCCATCCCTTCCTTGCAAGGAAGTTTTAAGTAGAGACACATTTAATGACATAAAAGGAGGAATAAATATGTATGGTTAAAAAGATCTAGACGTTGGGAAATTTAGTGTGTGGTGTCTCAGCAATAGTGGATCTAGATAACCTCTAAGACGGTGCTATTTTCATTTACGAACACATAATTGAATTAATATTGTTCCTGCGGAGAATATTGAAATTCTTTATCGTAAACCTATGTGCACCGACCGTGCCACCGAAGACGCCTTCCAGTGTGCGTACCGGTCACGGCAGAATCTATGGTAAAAATGTGTAGAGGCCCAAGGACAGTACTTTGAAGAACTTTAAGTGTTTGTGCAATTCTGTTCAATAAATTACTTTAAAGAAACAATTGCATTACTTTTGGAACGCACCCTGTATGTAAGCAGACTTTGGAACGAGTAACCTGCTAGCAGTACAATATTCGTCTCATCTATTATTTTTCCCCATTTTTTTCGTCTTGTTCAGGGGGACCTTGCAGAATAGGGTTAAGTAATAGATTTTTATAATTTTATCACTTTCTAATCTTGATTATCTGTCAAATTCGCATTGCTGATTAGTATTTATAAAAAAAATGATACGAACGGTATCATATTTCAAGAGCAACCTGCATAATCAATCGCTAATGGATGCATAAAAATGACAGCAAGGAGGAGTTCGTGGACATTCCCCAAAAATTAATTTTTTTTAATTCCGGAAAAAAGTGTGCGTCGGCCGGGAATCGAACCCGGATCAACTGCTTGGAAGGCAACTATGCTGACCATTACACCACCGACGCATGAATGTATATCGGCGAGAGATATTTATTGATAGCACTTTCTACCTCTTCAAAAATCCTTACTATCCCTGTTATTCATCGTTCCGTTAAATACCGTCTATGCTATACGGTATACTATATATCGCATCGGAGGCACATTAAGTTAAAACAGCATTTTAATGGCAGAAGTTGAAAGTTTTTATTTTTACCATAACTTTTCTTCTCTTGATTAATAGAAAAAAGAGGTTACATACTAGAGAAAGAGTATTTTAGAGGGAAACCCGGCTCTATAGGCAATGACAGGTATCAGGATATCTTTTGCAGTATTATATTTTAACATATTCACCCTATGTTTCATCACATTATACGATGTAAGTATTATCTTAGGGACAATGTACCATGTGAAAACGGCGCTTTATTATACAATGACATATATAAAAATTTCGATTTTGAAATTTTTTTTCATCTTATCGATTAGTTGAATTTGAGTTATGGGTGCATAAAATAGATTGAACATTTGAGGAGGGAAACGCAGCTCGAGAGTAATGACGTGTATAAACGGCACGGAAAGGTAAACAAATCTAATTCAGGGAGTGTCTTGGCTTTAGGAAGCCAATTCAATCCCTTATCTTATAACTTTTAATATGGGGATCGAGATGGTGCGGGGGCTAACGTACTGGCTTCCCACCATGAGGGCGCGGGTTCAAATCCCGGCGGTGTTGAATATTTTTCAGAGGTATCTCGATCCCTACTTGAGGTGCTTTGTGGAGGGCACTTTGAGTGAGTACGCCGTCCGTCGGATGGGACGTTAAACTGCGGACCCCTTGGCGCCTTTCGTAAAGAGTAGGCTAATGCCGACGCCGGGTTTCTCTCCACCCTTCATCCTTTCCTATCCATCCCCTATGGCGCAAATGACCTTAGCTGTCGGTCGCCTCCCCTCAAAACTACTACTACTACTACTACTACTAACTTTTAATATGACCTTCGTCAAATAGCTAAGCGAAAAATAATAACAGCCTAAATATATTGCCTATTTTCTAAACACAAAACTCTTTAAAATAGAAGCACACCAAGTCCACTGAAGAATTGCTCATGCCCTGTCCAACAGAGAAAAATACAAATGTAACCGTCCTAACTCCTCCAATACCATTCTCTGGAGGACTTCGTTTTCCTCCAGCGCCCATATTATTTTCTTTTTGCTGCCATACACCTTATGCATAGAAGCACCTGTTCGATTGTATTCCGTTTGATCCATTTTATTTTCTTCGCTCATACCAACCAATCAGCATCCATTCTACGCCAATCCCTTCGCATTAAGGATTGAGTCTCGGAGCCAAGGAACACCCCCATCAAACAGGGTTCGTCTTAAAATTAATTCAATTAATTTCTAAAAGTAATATTTTGATAAAATGTCCACAAACACTTGAAATTCTTCAAAGTACTGTCCTTTGACCTCATTTACACATTTTTTCCAGCGACTCTGCCATGACCGGTACGCGCCCTGGAAGGCATCTTCGGGGACCTCTCGCAAGGTCTTCGTTACGGCTGATTGGATCACTTCTGTGGACGAAAAACGGGTTCCTTTCAGGGCTGACTAAATCCGAAGGAACAAAAAGAAGTCTGCTGGGACGACATCAGGACTATAGGGGGGTTGGGCAGCGTTGGCAATTGTTATTTAGCCAGGAACTCGCGGACTCGTTGAGCGTTGTGGCAAACAAACACCTTGGGCACGAGCTCGGCACACACTTTCCTCATCGCTGAATCTTCAGCAAAAATACAATATAAAAAAGTAGACGAAAAGTTCAGTTCATTGGCAACCATCTTAATACTCAATGGACGGTCAGAGTCCAACAATTGTCGAACACGAGCCACATTGTTGTCGGTTTTGCTAGTAAACGGCGTCATTCGTCGTGAACCTCTTCCCGGCCCTCCTTTAAGGCCTTAAACACCTCGAAATTTGTGAGTGGGACAGAGCAGAGTCCTCGTTATCCTCAAAAATCATTTGATTAGTCTTCTAAAGATATTCCTGACATCCTGCAGCTTTCAAAGCTTGGAGAGCACTGAGACCGGTTTTGCGGCAAAGCTTAGCGCCCCTACCCACCTACTCCAAGCAGTTTGATTCCACTCCAACCAATAGGAGCAGCGCGGGAAATTTAATTGCGCGACTTATGGAACGCACCCTGTAGATAGCGCCTGCAGAGTCCATAAAAAAATCTGGAGAATGGGCAAGAAATGCACTCAAAACACCGATTCAACTACAACACGAGTATGATCTTCAATTCCGCATAATTTCCATCTCCCTTCATTCCGTCCACACGCATATTACGTTTCAACCCCTTCCTCGCCTTCTCCCCTCCATCAGATTCTTCAGAATTCCATCGCAAATCAAAATGATTTTCATCCACTGCCTACGAATTATTAGAGATTCAGTTCCTCCACCGAATTGGCGTCGTAAGCGTGCAAGTATGAAGACTCTCGCACTGCAAGCTTAATTCTTCATGCATCCAAATTAAAGTGTTGAATTTTGGACAAAACTTTTAGAAAGTAAAATTGACGAACAGCTGACCAAATCCCTGTTTTAATTGAGGCGAGGTAAAGGAGTTATTACAGCACAATCAGCATTGAACCTCATACTAGAAAAGGAAATGAAACTTCTGTTCAGGAGAAGGAGGCGTAGAGAAAATTAAAGGGGTGGTAAGAGGGTAGGTCAAAAGATAATTTAAAAAATGAAAAAAATTTTATCTCGTCACTTCTTGAATACTTAAGGCTATCACTCATACAATTTATATGTGTATTCTTCTTGACGTACAATAGAAGTACTTAAAGGCTTCGAAAGTTCACGAATATCTCTGGATAAACCAGGTCTTCAACTTCTCCAAGAGCCTCTGCTGTCACAACATGGTGTGTGCCTGACCTATTTAAGGGGAACCTTATACGGAAATAGCACAGTTTATGAACTATTGGCCCAGACTTCATCGCTCAAGTGAGATAGGGGAAATCACATTTATGAACTTTTATTCGTCGATGAATTTAAATATGTTTAACCCTCCTTAATACTGAATGAACAAATGACAAATCGCTGTTTCTTCTTGCTACATGTTAAAGGTGGAGTGGCCATGTTTACAATATTGTTGCAATGTAATTCTTGGTTCTGGTATCATGCTGCAAGTTGTAGGCCACTCGTCAAACTATGGCTATTACTGTGAGAAACGAAAATTGGTTTGGTACGTTGTTTCGTAAGTTTTTTTCGTATTTTTAAGGTTCTCAATTAACTCATCCTCATACATTGAGGTCCCATGGTGTAACGGTTAGCACTCTGGACTCTGAATCCAGCGATCCGAGTTCAAATCTCGGTGGGACCTCGCATCAATATTTTTGCCGACCCCGATGGCGGCGGGGTAGGACCTCGAAAATTGGTTTGGTACGTTGTTTCGCAAGTTTTTTTCGTATTTTTTAAGGTTCTCAAATAACTCACCCTCGTACATTGGAACATGATTCGACCAGCGGAAGATAATGCGCTTTGGGCAAAGAATGACAGAGAGACCACAAGATTCCATTTCGTTTCAAATATATATTGTTGAACTAAATAAGGAACGGGCAAAGAATTTTGACAAGACACAAAGAGATGGAAATCCAAAAGCTTCACAAGGCCATATCACGATGCCTGAAGGACCTAAGGAGACTTAGAAAGCTTAAAATTATTAAAACTTTCTCATTAATACCTTATATTTATATATTATTAAAATGTTTTCCAATGTAGTGATGGCTAACTCTGCATATCGGAAAAATCTGATTCAAATGACAACAGAAAATATTCTTAACGAGAGTCGTACGCCATATTCACGTTTGAAACTAATTTTGTATGGACTCTTATGGAGTATTCAATTGAAAGATGAGCAGTTCAAACATTGAAAATATCGTAAATACCATAATTGGAGAGAAAACAGTGGCATGCATAAAGATTTAAAATATAAAAGACTAGCCTTAGATCACTGATATAATTTATGAAGTGCAAAGTAATATGGGCAGAATTTTGAAATATTATGCTCGATCCCGCTCTGTGGGGCTTCCATCTCTAAAATATTTGCCACCCTTATTCCTTATCGCGTAACTTATTGAACAGACTCTCTTGCCGAAACTCAAGTTGCTTATAATATTATTGGGATAAAATAAAAGAATGAATGAGATTATACATAGATAAATAAATAAATATATGAGCAAAGAAAATTAAAAAGGTCCGAAAAAGGACAAAGACCTTCAAGATATGGCACAAGGAGCAGCGATAGAATTAACTACGTCAGTAGGATATCATAAACCGACAGTCATCCCTTCGGACTTAAAATGGTGCCGTGTTTCACATGAAAGTTTCTTCTGTGAATAACTTAAAGTAAAATAAGGAAGTGTGTACTAGGAGACCATTCTATACATATTTCATCATCTAGAGACTTACGTCGGTCCCATGGTGTAACGGTTAGCACTCTGGACTCTGAATCCAGCGATCCGAGTTCAAATCTCGGTGGGACCTTACGTTTATATTTTTGCCGACCCCGATGGCGGCGGGGTAGGACCTCCCATTGTAGGGACCGCGGGTTCGATTCCCAACTAGGTGCTTGTATCACTACGTAGTGGGTAGGTTCTTGTAATTGTCATTAATGTAAAATCTAAAGATTAGTTGGGAGACGGAAATCTAAAGTCTCAATCTTGCCCCAATAAAGTTTTTTAAACAAATACAATGCAATGTAAACAACAATTTCTTACGTTTACACTTATAACTACACAACTCCGATTCCCTTCAAATATAGGAAGGATGGAAATGATCTGGATAAACGCTTTTACGTATTCTGTATCACTTTGCAGCATCCTGCCATTTCTGGGAAGGTTTCATTATTATTGTTAGTTACATTTGCTACAATTAGGCAAATGGCCCAGTGGTAACGGTCTAGTAATGCACACTTTTGATGCAAAAGATGGAATACACACCAGGCTAATCTAGACCCGAATATTGTTCTTTATTTTTTCTACATCTTTGTTTAAACCTTATCCTTTATACTTGCAGAGTATTCTAAATGAGTCATAACCCTATCCCCGCTTCCCCGGACCAGCCTCTCTACGTAAGGGTTCGGTCCCTTCCTCACCGATACCTTCAGACCAGCTCGCTCGAGTTACCGGTCTACATCCCATCCCCCGGCCGGTTCCTTCCGACGACTCGACGCCGACGACGCCTCTGGTCACCCTTCAGCCCGGTCAATCCTCTTGTCCTCCTGTAAGTACCTACCCAAGTCTTCCCTTCACTTCCTACTCTCTCGCGGCATTGTCTCATGAGCTGTGTACCGCCATACTGTCAAACCTTCTGTTACGCACATAAAAATACCCGTACCGAAGACCGCTCTTGTTATTTAATTAATACCCTCAACCCTTGTTGTCGCGGATTCGGAGCGCTGCGACAATACCTTTATTTGCCGATGATATAGTGGTTTACCGTGACATCCGTGATATTGAGGATACAGCAGCTCCGTTAGAAAACCTTAATACTATTCAACGCTGGTGCGACACTTGGGAATTAGAATTAAACTTAAAAAAGTTTGTAGTGATGAGTTTTTGGAAAAAAGCAAATCCCACCAGAACGATTACTGCATCGGGAACTTCGGGAATGGCATGTGTAGACTCGATTAAATACCTAGGCGTTACCCTCATTCACGATCTCTCCTGGGTGAAACACATACGGGGAATATGTGGTCATTATTCATGCGTCGGTGGTGTAATGGTCAGCATAGTTGCCTTTCAAGTAGTTGATCCGGGTTCGATTCCCGGCCGACGCACGTTTTTTCCGGGATTTTAGAAAAATTAATTTTCGGCGAATGTCCATGAGGTCCTTTTTGCTGTTATTTTTATGCATATATTAGCGATTGATTATGCAGGTTGCTCTTGAAATATTCGTATCAATTTTTTTATAAATACTAATAAGCAAATGCGAATTTGACTGATAATCAAGATTAGAAAGTGATAAAATAATAAAAATCTATTACGTAGCCCTATTCTGCAAAGCCCCTCTAAGAATGACGATTAAATAGGGAAGAATAATAGATGAGACAGAGTTTGTATTCCTAGTGGATTACTCGTTCCAACGTCTGCTAACACACAGGGTGAGTTCCAAAATTAATGCAATTAAACAGTCCGCGGCCCTCCTTATTGGTTGATAAAGGGTCAAATCACTCAGAGTATGCGGGGATAACACAAAGCTTTGCCGCAAAACCGGTCTCAGTGATCTCCAAACTGTGGACGCGACAGGATACTGCGCGCCGACCGCATCACGAAAACAATGGAATCGACGATCCATGTCGGCTACGAAGACTAGTGATAGATGTAATTAGCTCAAATGCAGTAGAAGTTACTTCCGGTGTTTCCCAGGGATGTGTCAATGGACCCCTTTTATTCCCACTCTACGTTAACGGTAGACGGTGTAGACTCGATTAAATACCTAGGCGTTACTCTCACTCCTCATGTCTCTCCTGGGTGAAACACATACGGGGAATGTGTGGACAAGCTAACAAAAAATTAGGATTGATTAGAAAAGCACTTGTTAAATGTGATGAAAAAGTCAAAGAGAAATGTTATCTGTCGTTGGTTATGACTCATTTAGAATACTCTGCAAGTATAAAGGATAAGGTTTAAACAAAGATGTAGAAAAAATAAAGAACAATATTCGGGTCTAGATTAGTCTGGTGTGTATTCCATCTTTTGCATCAAAAGTGTGCATTACTAGACCGTTACCACTGGGCCATTTGCCTAATTGTAGCAAATGTAACTAATAATAATAATTAAACCTTCCCAAAAATGGCAGGATGCTGCAAAATGATGCGTAATACGTAAAAGCGTTTATTCAATTCATTTCCATCCTTCCTATATTTGAAGGGAATCGGAATTGTGCAGTTATAAATGTAAACGTAAGAAATTGTTGTTTACATTGCATTACATTTGTTTAATAAAACTTTATTGGGGCAAGATTGTGACTTTAGATTTCCGTCTCCCAACTAATCTTTAGATTTTACATTAATGACAATTACAAGAACCTACCCACTACGTAGTGATACAAGCACCTAGTTTGGAATCGAACCCGCGGTCCCTGCAATGGGAGGCCCTACCCCGTCGCCATCGGGGTCGGCAAAAATATTGATGCGAGGTCCCACCGAGATTTGAACTCGGATCGCTGGATTTAGAGTACAGAGTGCTAACCGTTACACCATGGGACCGCAACGTACGAACCTTACAAAATTCGAAAAAACTTACGAAACAACGTACCAAACCAATTTTCGTTTCTCACAGTAATAGCCATAGTTTGACGAGTGGCCTACAACTGGCAGCATGATACCAGAACCAAGAATTACATTGCAACAATATTGTAAACATGGCCATTCCACCTTTAACATATGGAGCAAGAAGAAACAGCGATCTTTCATTTGTTCATTCAGTATTAAGGAGGGTTAAACATATTTAAATGCATCGACGAATGAAAGTTCATAAATGTGATTTCTCCTATCTCACTTGAGCGATGAAGTCTGGGCCAATAGTTCATAAACTGTGTTATTTCCGTTTAAGGTTCCCCTTAACTTGGTCAGGCACACACCATGTTGTGACAGCAGAGGCTCTTGGGGAAGTTGAAGACCTGGTTTATCCAGAGATATTCGTGGACTTTCGAAGCGTTTAAGTACTTCTATTGTACGTCAAGAAGAATACACATATAAATTGTATGAGTGATAGCCTTAAGTATTCAAGAAATGACGAGATAAAAAATTTTTTTCAGTTTTAAAATTTATCATTTGACCTACCCTCTTACCACCCCTTTAATTTTCCACACGCTTCCTTCTCCTGAATAGAAGTTTCGTTTCATTTTCTAGTATGAGGTTCAATGCAGATTGTGTTGTTATAACTCCTTTACCTCGCCTCAATTAAAACAGGGATTTGGTCAGCTGTTCGTCAATTATATTTTCTAAAATTTTAAGTTTTATCCAAAATTCAACACTTTAATTTGGATGCATGAAAAATTAAGCTTGCAGTGCGAGAGTCTTCATACTTGCACGCTTACGACGCCAATTCGGTGGAGGAACTCTGAATCTCTAATAATTCGTAGGCAGTGGATGAAAATAATTTTGATTGGCGATGGAATTCTGAAGAATGTGATGGAGGGGAGAAGGCGAGGAAGGGGTAGACACGTAATATGCGTGTGGACGGAATGAAGGGAGATGGAAATTATGCTGAATTGAAGATCATACTCGTGGAGTAGTTTGAATCGGTGTTTTGAGAGCATTTCTTGCCCAGCCGCCAGATATTTTATGGACTCTGTAGGCGCTATCAACAGGGTGCATTCCAAAGGTAATGAAATTATATTGTCCGCGAAGCTCCTATTGGTTGAATTTAACGTAATAGTTATTTGTAGTTGCAGCTTTAATATTCTCTGACGCGTACCTACCCTATGGGATGGATTGATTGTTAACGGTTTTTTTCATCGGATGTTTACGAATTTGCGCCCCCCGCCAAGAAAACAAAACCACTCCTCCAGTCAGATTTTTTTTTTCGGTCCACTTTGTCCGACTGATTCCTTTCATTGCCTCTGGAGCTGGGTTTCCCTCTCAAATACCGTTCATCTAGTAAGCAACCTCTTTTTTCTATGAATCAAGATAGCAAAAGTTATGGTGAAAACTAAAATTTTCAACTTCTACCAGTAAAATGCTCTTTTCACATAATACGTCTCCGATGCGATGCATAGTACATCGTCGGTGGTGTAATGGTCAGCATAGTTGGCTTTGAAGTAGTTGATTTGGGTTCGTCTACCGGCCGACGCGGTTTTTTTCGATCATATTTTATTTATTAAGCGTCAAGTAATCCCCGAGACTCGAAAACATTAATGACCGTGAACAGGTAGAAACGGAAATATATTTTAGACGGCAAATTTGTGTTTTTCTTGATCTTAAAATATTTCTTTAATCTTAAAACCTTGCATGACTCTAAGATATTTTTTCTTAAAATGTATCCTTGGTATCAATTTACTAAGGAATCATAAATAGTCATTGAAATATATGCAAAAATCTGTGTCTTCTAATAAGCTCATACTAAGAATGTTTCTTCCGCTTATTGAAATAGTAATGATTGTGAATTGAGACGGTTTGTAATTTTCTATTTGTCATTATATTTGTTTTTTTTCCTATTAAAACAAACTACCGGATTTACCCAAAACGATATGACCACTGAAGCGTCATATTTCATTTTCTACAATATTTAACAAAAACCGTGACAGTTAATATATCGCCGGTTTACGCTGGTATCACCATTTTTGCCTCAGGAGAATTGGACCCTGGCGCGATTCTCTGCCATATTATGTTCTTTACGAGGAACGTTTTATTTATTTATTCATATTATTTCATCTTGTTATTTTACATTGGTTAAATGCATCGTATAAAACATATTAACAAAAAATGTATTCATGAATTTTGAGAAGTGGTTATGAGAAACGGTTTGCCATACCTCGACGAAAAATATGCATATGGAGCCTCAATGACCCGAGCACCCTCTCTTGAAAAGTTACGATTTTCTGCAATTGGAAAATAATAATAAATATAATAAATTTCTCCTCACTGAACAGGAATATACGCACTCCTAGTGGGAAACATGAAACTCTAATGTAATTTGTTACTTATTCATAACGGCGTCGGTGGTGTAATGGTCAGCATAGTTGCCTTCCAAGCAGTTGATCCGGGTTCGATTCCCGGCCGACGCACTTTTTTGCAACATTGGGCTTCTATTGGAGTTTTTAGATTGACTATTTGAAAACATTTTTCTTTTGACCGTAAAGGGTTTCCCAGAACGTTCTATAAGGAAGGTGAAAAAATTAAACTGGGCGTGGTGATTAATCCCTCGTCAGTGATCAAGTGACCAAGTGTGGTATTTTTTGAGTCACAGAAAAGCACCTAGCAATATTCAGAAATTCGGTTTACTCAAATTAAAGAGCGTAAAAAATTTACATAGATATTTCTTGCATTCATATAAAAGCAACAGAGGTCAAATAAGCCAATGCAAATGACAACTGATGTTAGTTGACCTAACTTACTACACATGTAGGCAAAGTCAGTAATGTACTACTGATGTGCGTAATGTCAGTATAGCTAATGTCAAAAGGCCTAAATGTCAATTACTTCAAGTAATTAGTGACTTTAAATTAAATTATGAAGAGTCAGTTCAAAACTTCTTTCGAGATAAGGAAATAGGAACTTCATGATGAGGGAAACCGATTGGATGTAGCAATTTGTTTTGTACAAATTTTCTTAAGCTCCATATGCCGACCAAAATAAAATAGCTTTATTGAAAAAACCCCAGCTCCAGTCATAACATTCGAAAATATAGTCTGGCGCCCATCCTGGAATGAACATACAAGTATTTATTGCGTAAACCGAGGTGCAAAAGTTTAATAAGTAATAATTTTTAAATTTATATTTGAAAATCACTACGAGAGAGTCGTTATTCAACCACGCCCTCGTGTTTATTTGAAATTTCATATTTTATGGACATTGCTGCCATCCAAGCAACTGGGAGCAATCATTAAAAAAAAGGAAAAAAAGTTTTCCTGATGGAAATACATTACTAATTCCACAAATAAAATAAATACACTGAATTTTTGAGAGATCAGTTATCTATCAGTTTAATATCCCATCCCCGAATCATTTTAATATGATGAATTAGATGATTCATTTACAAAATGTGTATTGAACCCTGTATACAAGAGTTCAAAAATTAAATTAAGCTTTTCCTTGCACTTTGAACCTTTTGTGAATATTAATGCATTCTTATATTCTTCTTGAATAATGATCTGGGGCGGGAAACAAATAGAGCGAAACAGCGAGATGGAAGTCTTCGTTTTAGGGCATGGGAAATTCACCGTGGATTGATGAAATTGATGCGCTTGATAGAAATGTGAAAGCACTGTTAGGAAGTAAGCAGTGATGACAAACAAAAAGATAATTCAGGAAAATTATCGGTAGAGTAAAAGAAAATTGAAGAGAGATGGATAGAATGTATAGAGGAACTGTATGGTTAAGAAATTAGGCCAGCAAGTTTGGACATAGAAAGAGAATATGGTGTAGCTAAGGAATGCTTAGGTCCAGGCATACTTGACGATGAGATGGAAGGGACAATAAGAGAGTTGAAATCAAATAATGCCGGTGGGTGGATATAAATCCTGTGTAACTACCAAAAGGTTTAGGAAAATATGGGAGGAAGAGGCTATATGGGCTGATCCGTAGTATCTACGAGGAAGAAATCTGGCCGGAAGACTTTGTGAGATCAATTTTAGTTCCTATTCCGAAAAAGGTAAAGGCCACGTCATGTGAGGATTACAGGACAATTAGTTTGATATCCCACATAGCTAAAGTTGTTCTTAGGATCATAAACAAAAGGATAGAGAGCAGGGCAAATGATTACTTAGGGGATGATCAGTTTGGGTTTAGGAAGGGGAGAGGTACGCGTGATGCCGTTGCAGTAATGAGATTATTAATCGAGAGGATTATAGAACACAATCAGGAGGTATTTGCCTGTTTCGTAGATGTCGAAAAAGCGTTTGATAGAGTGAATTGGGAAAAACTAATGAGTATTCTGCAGAAAATAGGAATAGATTGGAGGGACAGGAGGCTAATTCGCAACCTGTGCCGTATAACCGGTTACGCATATGTGGAGGAAACCGTTGAATTTGAACTAGAAATGGAAATGATTTTCGGTGGGGAATGTATTAAATTAGATTTTCTCATGATCTAGCTTTAGTTTATCAATCAGCCAAGGGCTTACGATATTTGCCGAGCGTATTTAGTCAGTGCTATGGGTCATTATCATTTATTGGCTGTTCAATGTTGGATTGGTTGACAGCAGCCCTCCACATCCTATCCTATATGATTACAATTGGCAGTTCACTTCCTGGTATTTTTTGCAATGTACTTTCTTCTTTGTTGGTCTCATGTATTTATCACTTGGCCTTCCTCTTGGGAGTTTTCTCTCTATTTTTGCTTCTATTATATTCTTCACGTAACCATTGTGCCTCAGGGTGCGGCCAATCCATCTGGTTCTTCTTTTCTCTATGGTATTCCATAAGGTCCGTTCTTCGTCTGTTCTTCTGTGTACTTCTTCATTTCTTATTTCTTCAAGTGCGCTAGTTATGGGATTTGAATAAATGCCAGCGAGATGAAAGTAATGCGGTTCTATAGGAAGAGAAACTCTGAATAACTATTAAAATAAGAGTTTATAAATTATAGTATGTGTAACAGTTCATCTATCTCGGAAGAGGTCTGGACCGAAACGATCAAAGTAAAAAGAGATACGACGAAGAATTACGTTGCCACATGTGAGGGCTACAGAAAAATAATTTTGATTTAAACGCATAAATAAAGTGGTAATTAATAAAGGATAGAGGAGTGGGCAAATGTTTGGTAGGGTTATAATCAGTTTCAATTGAGGAAGGCGAAGGGCATGCGTGATGCCATAGCAGTATTTACGAGACTAATAGACAGGAATATAGCACACAATCAGTATGTAGTTCTTTTTTTTCGGTTTGGAAGAGGCGTTCAATAGGGGGAATAGGAAAAGGACAAAGGGGAAGTTAAGAAGAACGAAAACAGGGAAGCTATTGGGGGGGTGGGTGTGGGAATTAGTATGAAATGAATGATCGCATCAAACCAATCTTAGGAATGGAATGCTGATGATGTTGACAAGAAATTATGGCGTGCGTTGGATGTAATTTATTGCAGTTACATATTCGCCCCTGCTTCTACATCTAGCGGAGCTAATTACCTCAATGGATGGATGAGACAGCGCACGCCGCCTTAATTAGGTGATGGACTCCACACAAATCGGCTTTCCCAGAAAGCAATTGCTTCCTCGAAAAAAATCGCCCCTCTCTCAAGATATGATGCAGACAGCATAGACTATAACAATAATTCGTGCAGCGTCGGTGGTGTAATGGTCAGCATAGTTGCCTTCCAAGCAGTTGATCCGGGTTCGATTCACGGCCGACGCCCTATTTTATGTACAGTTATTTTAATTCTTAGTTGTTATGATTTGCTCGCAGATATCCGCGTCTGAGACATAAAAGGAACACGATGGAATTAGTCGAGTTATGATTAGTTAATAGGGGAAGTGGTTACTGTATCATTTTTACTTAATATGTGACGAAGGTATTTTCATAAAAAAATTCACATAAAACTGATTTTAGAATGACTGCAGAAACACAATTTGTACAATAGCAACGAAATTTTTAACACTCGCGACTGTTTGACAGCTTAACCTCTTTAAAAAGTCAGACACTAATAACTTTGAAATGTGAGACATTGATTCAAAGAATTGAAATTCAAACTTTTTGACAACTTATTCGCCACGGAACTGGAAAATATTTCGTTTTAATTTAGAGAAATGGAGTTCAAGGCTATTCAACGAAGTCAATTTTCATTTTTAGTAAAAAAAGAAAAAAACGAACTTAACTTATGAACAAAAATGCTTCGAAAAAGTACATCGACGCCGTTGAAAGCCAAGCAAACTGCTTTTCAATCTAAGGAACTGGTAAAAAAGCGGAAAGACAAAAAAAATAGAAACTCACTACCTATTTATTGTGCATTCCGACACAATAAAATCGCAGTTAACCTTTCGCGAGGATGGCATTGTTGGGCGCGGAAGAAAACAAAACACTCACGGTGGGCGGTAAATGTTTTCTGGAGCGGCGATAAGTGTGTCGCGAAGCGCCGGACAAGTCGTCGAGAGAGGCCGGAAAGTGATGGTCTGATCTTACAAACAGACTTTAACCAAAAAGAAAATAAAAATTCCCCCTCGACCGATTTGCCATTTCCAGACTCTGACCGCGGGACGGACATCGACTCTCAGCGCCGCGACTGGATTACTATTTTAAATTTTTTTTCAAAAAAGACTACACAGTCCCTCATTTTCCACAAAAGGGTGGAAAAATCCTTCACTCCCTCTCCCTCCCCACCTTCTTCGAAAATCCCCCCCTTCCCCCTCCGTACGCTATAGTATTTCAGAAATAGCGGGTCGCGATGTTGTTTTTTTTTCTCTCCCCCTCGTGATATTTCGGAAAATCGTGCCCTCATCGCAGAAGGAGCGAGAGGAGTTTCAAGGTCGCAATCTGATTTGTAGTGCGGTCCATGTCGATCGGAATCAATTCTCTACGAACGAGATAGAGTTCCGGGAATCGTTTATGAGGAATAACACCCATCCAAGTCTTAAAAAAAGAAACGAGCCAACAGTAATTTCAGATTCATAGCACAGCAAAAAGTGACATGTTCGCAACCAACAGGGACTGTGTGGTATTGCCGGGATTACTATGATTCCCGTCTTCACTATTTTAAATAAATAGTCAATGATATTGTAGTAAAAAACATATTCCACTTGAAAATCGATGTTTTCTTCAGAGCATTATCATCGTTAACAGCTGTCAACATTTCAGTGATTTCTTGATAACTTGTACCGTGCTTCACCAAAAAACTTGATGTTGATTCGTTGCTCCGTGATTTCGCCATTTTCCATTTTCGACAAACAGTAAAAACAAGGGCAATAGAGACTAATATAAGCGGCACCATACGCACAGCTCGACGATCCGCCAAGCAAAGACAGCTCATTGGATCTCAGGCAACTAGCGCCGCAAGTGGGTGGGGCTATAGTCCGCGCCATGGTCACCAGATTGCACCAGTTCGCGTATTTATCGGGCAGACCACAAGCCTTCCGATCCTTTTCCCTAAAAAATGATAAAACAGAAACCAATACCGAAATCAAGGCATTTAGGACTGTTCATGGTGTTTATACGTGAAATATTTTTTAAGCCCAAAATGGACGGCGTATGATATCATATTTACCCCTTCCATGATTAAAAGGCTGTGAATTAAAACACACAATATGCCGCAAAAAACGTTTTAGGTCCGTAATTCTCTTATTAAATATTTTCAAAAGGAAATAATAGTTCAATTGTGAATAAAAATTTGTCGCCTTTGAGAAGTTACCATCGTTTGGAGATTTTCGCATATGAGATGTTTTACTGTACCGTTTTAGGGTATTTCGAAAGGTGATATTGGAGCGCAGTCCATTATTACAAATTATCCATTTCAGGAACCGTAAGTACACTGTCTATACTGTAATAAGGTAGGGTAAATGTGACGTAAATTCATTAAGTAAAATTTGCCTGATTTTTTAGGCACTATGATATTGTGTTTCTAGGTATTTCATTCCGAGTGCTTATTTAGGGAGATTACTGATAAACGACTGTGCTCAGGAGAAATTCAAATCTTTATGGCCTCGCAAATAGACGATGCCCAGTGCCCATAAAACTGTTGGCCATAAAAATTGCAAGTGCGCAATAAAGCGATAAATCACAAATATACGGAAAAATTTAGACGATTAATACTCGCCATTAGTTTGCCGAGGTATTCCGACGACACCGAGGTCATTTCGCTCGTAAACTCAACCCGAAAAAAAATCCATAACAGGAAAGCAGAGCATCCGAACTACCAACCTTCGAAATGGCCAAGAAGAATGGTTTACTACTAAACTTCTCGGGTTAGAAAGTTACAAGAATTCATACTACCATCTTGTGTTTTTAGCATGGAGTACTTTTCCGTTGTTTTAAATCCTGGTGACTGAGCAAAAAGGAAAAACTCCTTGAAATATTGCCCGTGAGCTCCTAAAAAAATTACTATAATACCCATAGACTCAATAAAATGTCTACATTCAGAAGGCAATAGACGGTATCAAGGAAAAAATAAGTGATTTATGAATGCGAGGAGAAAAGAAAAGAAAGCACCTATTTTCTAAGGAAGTATAGGCAGAGAAATAAAAATAACTTACAAGAATATTAGTAAAAATTGAAATAAAAAAGTATAATCACAAGATGATTATGATTTATTTATTAAAATCCTTCGATTCCTTTATCTATCTACGTGTCACGATAAGATTACAGTCATAACTCGAGAACAGCGACAGATACGGAGATGAGGTTTTCAAGGGGCGTTTTCAAATTTTGCTTATATTTTCCCATTTTAATTCAATGGGTGCATAATTTCCCATTTTCCCACCAAAAGTGGGCAAAATACTCGGTTTACATAGCGAGAACAAATATCCTCGCCATTTAAAATGTATTGAGAAGGGTGAAAATGCAAAATGTTGTGAGCGGAAACGGTTTTTATTTCACTGCCTTGATGTTCTAACGCAGAGATTGATTTAGTTCTAACGCTCATAATACGTACCTGCGATTTTTGTTGGCCCCTCGTGAGAAATATTAGAGTTTAAAACGACTGAAAATGTTATCAATTCTCATTGAGAATCTATGATTGCGATATTTTTAATAGTCTGATATAATTTTTTTCCATGAAGTTTTCTCGGGTCTTCCATCGGGTCAGGGGTTCCATATATTTCATCTACCCTGCGGATGATGCCCGAGTCGGGCATCGAAACGTCGGCCAACATGGAACCCCTGATCCGGTGGAAGACCCGAGAAGTCTTACTTCAGTCTGATATAAGTTCTGTGAAAACGTCTACAGTGACATTGAACGAATTATTTTGGAACTTAGAAAGCATATAAATAAGGAAGCGATTCTTTAAATATTGCACATCGGATCTACTTTTCAACGGCTGTGAATGCTGGAAGGATGGAAGAAGTATAGCGAAGAATTTAGCTGCCTATGGCAAGGGGATTTAAGGACAGAATAAAATTGAAAAAATAAGTCGAATGATGAAGTACCTCGATGGACGCTTGCAGAGATAAGCCTATGGAGGACACTTTCTAGAAAAAGAAGGAAATTGATTGGAAATATCCTGTAGCATGATATTTTACTGAAGATCATAGCTGAAGTACAAGGTAAGGCCAAGGAGGAGTCAAAGTTTTACTTAATTTCCTGAGTATTTATTCATGTCTGTGAGGTACAGTTTATAAAATAATAGATATTGCGTCAAAGAAATCAGGAATCAAAATGA
Organism: Hetaerina americana; assembly: GCF_022747635.1. Lineage (NCBI taxonomy): Eukaryota > Metazoa > Arthropoda > Insecta > Odonata > Calopterygidae > Hetaerina > Hetaerina americana. The sequence goes on from NW_027287316.1 coordinate 78,353,992, forward strand.
TAAGAAACCAAAGTCACTATAGATATGCATTCAATTTGCAAGTCAGGACATAATTAAACGTTGCGCAACCATAAGGTACATTCGTTGGTGCCTGTGTATATTAAGTGATAACATACCTGTATGTATTTCTATGCGTGTGAGTTATAAAATGTTTTTCGTAAATATATGCGCCTCTGTGGGGGTAGGTTTGCATGAGTTGGTTGGTTTTGCGTGTGGTTTTATTCTCTTTAATGGTTGATGATCCAACGCCCCCGCTACACGCTCTTTTGGGGTATTTTGCAGATGCATACCAGTTTGGGAGGAATGATTGGATCGATAAATTTGCGATGGTCGAAGGAACTGCCGAGACATGGAATATAAAAAGTATCAGGAAAATAAAAAAGGGTGTATCAAATAAAAGATATGACTGAAAGGAAAGGAGAACTTTAGTCAGAGAGGAAGAGAGAGTTCTCCACGAACGATCAAAGATTACGCCTGTTTTGACAACACTGTGCTGGAATGAGACAAGGGACAAGGACTAGGTCCTTTTGTTTGAATTTTTGACTCGTTCAACATCTAATGCATATTTTTTATGATAACAGAGTTATCAATCCAAAGGTTGGTTTGATAGGTAATGGTAGAGCTCCCCCATTACTATACCATCATGCCATAAGTCCTTTACGGCGTGTGAAATTCGCACATTGGCAGGGTAGGGGGGGCAGTTCCTTTCACTGTGCCAGTTACAGTTTCTCAGGAAGATCCGGTACCCGAAACACCACGCAGCTGGTGTGAACCCGAGGGTACACAGAGGTTTCTTCGGAATCCAAACCTGAATCCTCCGGTCAGTAGTCCAGCGCTATACCCACAGAAATAACATATAGTATTCTCTATTTAGCATAATTATTATGTATAATTTTTATGGACGGTCAAGGAGGCAGGCAGTGTGAGCAACTGAAAAACGTGAGAAAAAAGGCTCCAAAAAAGTGTTTTTAAGCCCACGAATAATGCGGATGGATGATCAAATAACCTTCCGAAAGGTAAATCTCATTATTAGTGCGATTATACTAATGGTGATTCGATGCGATCCCCAAGAACCATCGCAATTTTTCGACGCTTGCCACTCACTAATGTACAGGTATTTCTGTTTTTAAAACGGGAATATAATTAGACCCCAATGTTATAGTATGATAAACTAATTTTATTCTAATCGCAAGTACCCTTTCAGAGTACTCCCGGTTGGCCGACGCAAACGACGGGCCATTCGGCGCCAGGAGAGACAACAGAGATGTTAGAAGCGCTCCGTAGTTAGGGGAACACAAAGCACATCGTATTGTACCGCTATAAATTTATATAATCCATGCTAAAGGCTTTTTCCAACTGTAATTACATTTGCTAACGATGAAATATGAGCGAAAAATAAACTTACGGCGAGAAAGGCTGAAGTTTACTTGATTCATCCAACGAATGAAAAAAAAACAGATAAAACGCACTTCGGTATCGGGATGTCCCTTCGAAAAGACAATGCGCGGAGAGTTGGCGAGAAACATTTATTAACCAATTTAGTCACAGCACATCGATCACTTAGTTTTTTTTATAGGATAAAGCAACATCACAATTTTTTAGCTACCAACTTTATTTTTTTCTTAATTTCTGGATTTGTTTGACAAAAGCTTCATAAGAGTGTTGCAAATATTCATCAGATTCCCTAATAACTTGTCAATGGCTATTAATCGCTCAAAAACCTGGCAAAAAGAAAATTATTTCCTTGAATTCATTCGCCTATAGGATCGCGAATACAGAATTAGAGTGACGGATTCACTAACCATGTGTGGGGGTTGATCCTTAACCGTTCACCTAAATTTTTTGCACTTGTCAGTCAAAAAAGTGAAGTACTCTTCGGAGCATTTTCATAATTACATTCAATATCGTTCACACGTCAAGTCCCTTTGTCAATTCTCGACCATCAGTTGTCCTGTTTTAATCACATTAGGAGAAATGGACCGAAAACTAAATGAAAATCCGCTCGTGTAACTATAAGCGGAAACTCTACGGGAGATGAGTCTTTATTTCCTTACGTCATTAGATGACTTGTGACTGCGTTGATTCCTCAAGACTCGAATCACGACGGCGTCATCACTCTGCAGTGCATTCTGGGATGGTCTCACGCGGACGTGTCTCCGGAGACCACAAGGGGTGAGAAAGGGAAAGAGAGAGAGAGAGAGAGAAAGAGTGTGCGTGTCTTTTAATCCAACCCCTTCGCGAGGTCCTCACGTGTGCTCGCGGCAACCGCAGACTCATGCGAGGGTGTTGAAGAGAGAGGGGAATAGGGAAGGGGGAGAGGGATGTCAGGGGTTCGAGGATGCTCCATAGAGGGGGGGGGGGGAGAGCGGAACACTCGTGGAGTTCCACACCAGGGGATGTGCAAGGAGAACACCCTCGAGATGAGAAAGGTAAGGAAAGAATAACGAGGGGTGGAAAAAACACAATCGAGGCGAGGCAAAGGGGAATGGTGGGGTGAGGTAGTGGATGGGGGGGGTGGAGAGAGAGAGAAGGGGTCACGAGTGTGTCCTGGACCAAGGCACACTGCCAGAGCAGGTGCAGGCGATGCGCAGTTGCCATGGCGATGACCGCGTTGCAATTAAGGCGCAGCAGCGTCTCGCGAGAGAGAGGGGGGGAGGGAAGGAGGCTTCTTTAATGAAACCGTCGGAACACACACACAACGGCGCCCCTGATAACGCCAAGGCAATTATCTGCGAGGGGCATCTGCACGTGTGCTATACGAAGGTGCACGGTGAATGTAGTGCGAAGAACGGCGCCAAAGGGCCGGGAATGCAGGGACCGCTTCAGGGATCTCTTCAGGACGGGGGAAGGTTAAAGTTGCTAAATATATTGTTCAGTTCTAAAAGAAAAAAAATAAAAATATTCGCAAAACTTTTATCTCAGGAAAAATTAAAAACACTTCATTCTTTTGAGAGGCACGTAGGTATTTTAGATAAAAAAATACCCAGGGTCTATGTTTATAAGTATACACAATGCTATGGGTATCCAATTCTCTAACTCTATGCACTCTCGTGGTCCCATTGGAAGGTGCAATTAATAAATATCTCTCGCCCAATTGTATTAATGCACTCTCTCGCGGCATTGTCTCATGAGCTGTGTACCGCCATACTGTCAAACCTTCTGTTACGCACATAAAAATACCCGTACCGAAGACCGCTCTTGTTATTTAATTAATACCCTCAACCCTTGTTGTCGCGGATTCGGAGCGCTGCGACAATACCTTTATTTGCCGATGATATAGTGGTTTACCGTGACATCCGTGATATTGAGGATACAGCAGCTCCGTTAGAAAACCTTAATACTATTCAACGCTGGTGCGACACTTGGGAATTAGAATTAAACTTAAAAAAGTTTGTAGTGATGAGTTTTTGGAAAAAAGCAAATCCCACCAGAACGATTACTGCATCGGGAACTTCGGGAATGGCATGTGTAGACTCGATTAAATACCTAGGCGTTACCCTCATTCACGATCTCTCCTGGGTGAAACACATACGGGGAATATGTGGACATTATTCATGCGTCGGTGGTGTAATGGTCAGCATAGTTGCCTTTCAAGTAGTTGATCCGGGTTCGATTCCCGGCCGACGCACGTTTTTTCCGGGATTTTAGAAAAATTAATTTTCGGCGAATGTCCATGAGGTCCTTTTTGCTGTTATTTTTATGCATATATTAGCGATTGATTATGCAGGTTGCTCTTGAAATATTCGTATCAATTTTTTTATAAATACTAATAAGCAAATGCGAATTTGACTGATAATCAAGATTAGAAAGTGATAAAATAATAAAAATCTATTACGTAGCCCTATTCTGCAAAGCCCCTCTAAGAATGACGATTAAATAGGGAAGAATAATAGATGAGACAGAGTTTGTATTCCTAGTGGATTACTCGTTCCAACGTCTGCTAACACACAGGGTGAGTTCCAAAATTAATGCAATTAAACAGTCCGCGGCCCTCCTTATTGGTTGATAAAGGGTCAAATCACTCAGAGTATGCGGGGATAACACAAAGCTTTGCCGCAAAACCGGTCTCAGTGATCTCCAAACTGTGGACGCGACAGGATACTGCGCGCCGACCGCATCACGAAAACAATGGAATCGACGATCCATGTCGGCTACGAAGACTAGTGATAGATGTAATTAGCTCAAATGCAGTAGAAGTTACTTCCGGTGTTTCCCAGGGATGTGTCAATGGACCCCTTTTATTCCCACTCTACGTTAACGGCATTGACTCCGTAGTCACTAGAAAGATACCTTTATTTACCGATGATATAGTGGTTTACATTGACATCCGTGATATTGAGGACACAGCAGCTCCGTTAGATAACCTTAATGCTATTCAACGCTGGTGCACTTGGCAATTAGAATTAAACTTCAAAAAGTGTGTAGTGATGAGTTTTTGGAAAAAAAGCGATTACCACCCGAACGCGTACTGCATCCGGAACTTCGGGAGTGGCATGTGTAGACTCGATTAAATACCTAGGCGTTACTCTCACTCCTCCTGTCTCTCCTGGGTGAAACACATACGGGGAATATGTGGACAAGCTAACAAAAAATTAGGATTGATTAGAAAAGTACTTGTTAAATGTGATGAAAAACTCAAAGAGAAATGTTATCTGTCGTTGGTTATGACTCATTTAGAATACTCTGCAAGTATAAAGGATAAGGTATAAACAAAGATGTAAAAAAAATAAAGAACAATATTCGGGTCTAGATTAGTCTGGTGTGTATTCCATCTTTTGCATCAAAAGTGTGCATTACTAGACCGTTACCACTGGGCCATTTGCCTAATTGTAGCAAATGTAACTAACAATAATAATGAAACCTTCCCAGAAATGGCAGGATGCTGCAAAGTGATACAGAATACGTAAAAGCGTTTATCCAGATCATTTCCATCCTTCCTATATTTGAAGGGAATCGGAGTTGTGTAGTTATAAGTGTAAACGTAAGAAATTGTTGTTTACATTGCATTGTATTTGTTTAAAAAACTTTATTGGGGCAAGATTGAGACTTTAGATTTCCGTCTCCCAACTAATCTTTAGATTTTACATTAATGACAATTACAAGAACCTACCCACTACGTAGTGATACAAGCACCTAGTTGGGAATCGAACCCGCGGTCCCTACAATGGGAGGTCCTACCCCGCCGCCATCGGGGTCGGCAAAAATATAAACGTAAGGTCCCACCGAGATTTGAACTCGGATCGCTGGATTCAGAGTCCAGAGTGCTAACCGTTACACCATGGGACCGACGTAAGTCTCTAGATGATGAAATATGTATAGAATGGTCTCCTAGTACACACTTCCTTATTTTACTTTAAGTTATTCACAGAAGAAACTTTCATGTGAAACACGGCACCATTTTAAGTCCGAAGGGATGACTGTCGGTTTATGATATCCTACTGACGTAGTTAATTCTATCGCTGCTCCTTGTGCCATATCTTGAAGGTCTTTGTCCTTTTTCGGACCTTTTTAATTTTCTTTGCTCATATATTTATTTATTTATCTATGTATAATCTCATTCATTCTTTTATTTTATCCCAATAATATTATAAGCAACTTGAGTTTCGGCAAGAGAGTCTGTTCAATAAGTTACGCGATAAGGAATAAGGGTGGCAAATATTTTAGAGATGGAAGCCCCACAGAGCGGGATCGAGCATAATATTTCAAAATTCTGCCCATATTACTTTGCACTTCATAAATTATATCAGTGATCTAAGGCTAGTCTTTTATATTTTAAATCTTTATGCATGCCACTGTTTTCTCTCCAATTATGGTATTTACGATATTTTCAATGTTTGAACTGCTCATCTTTCAATTGAATACTCCATAAGAGTCCATACAAAATTAGTTTCAAACGTGAATATGGCGTACGACTCTCGTTAAGAATATTTTCTGTTGTCATTTGAATCAGATTTTTCCGATATGCAGAGTTAGCCATCACTACATTGGAAAACATTTTAATAATATATAAATATAAGGTATTAATGAGAAAGTTTTAATAATTTTAAGCTTTCTAAGTCTCCTTAGGTCCTTCAGGCATCGTGATATGGCCTTGTGAAGCTTTTGGATTTCCATCTCTTTGTGTCTTGTCAAAATTCTTTGCCCGTTCCTTATTTAGTTCAACAATATATATTTGAAACGAAATGGAATCTTGTGGTCTCTCTGTCATTCTTTGCCCAAAGCGCATTATCTTCCGCTGGTCGAATCATGTTCCAATGTACGAGGGTGAGTTATTTGAGAACCTTAAAAAATACGAAAAAAACTTGCGAAACAACGTACCAAACCAATTTTCGAGGTCCTACCCCGCCGCCATCGGGGTCGGCAAAAATATTGATGCGAGGTCCCACCGAGATTTGAACTCGGATCGCTGGATTCAGAGTCCAGAGTGCTAACCGTTACACCATGGGACCTCAATGTATGAGGATGAGTTAATTGAGAACCTTAAAAATACGAAAAAAACTTACGAAACAACGTACCAAACCAATTTTCGTTTCTCACAGTAATAGCCATAGTTTGACGAGTGGCCTACAACTTGCAGCATGATACCAGAACCAAGAATTACATTGCAACAATATTGTAAACATGGCCACTCCACCTTTAACATGTAGCAAGAAGAAACAGCGATTTGTCATTTGTTCATTCAGTATTAAGGAGGGTTAAACATATTTAAATTCATCGACGAATAAAAGTTCATAAATGTGATTTCCCCTATCTCACTTGAGCGATGAAGTCTGGGCCAATAGTTCATAAACTGTGCTATTTCCGTATAAGGTTCCCCTTAAATAGGTCAGGCACACACCATGTTGTGACAGCAGAGGCTCTTGGAGAAGTTGAAGACCTGGTTTATCCAGAGATATTCGTGAACTTTCGAAGCCTTTAAGTACTTCTATTGTACGTCAAGAAGAATACACATATAAATTGTATGAGTGATAGCCTTAAGTATTCAAGAAGTGACGAGATAAAATTTTTTTCATTTTTTAAATTATCTTTTGACCTACCCTCTTACCACCCCTTTAATTTTCTCTACGCCTCCTTCTCCTGAACAGAAGTTTCATTTCCTTTTCTAGTATGAGGTTCAATGCTGATTGTGCTGTTATAACTCCTTTACCTCGCCTCAATTAAAACAGGGATTTGGTCAGCTGTTCGTCAATTTTACTTTCTAAAAGTTTTGTCCAAAATTCAACACTTTAATTTGGATGCATGAAGAATTAAGCTTGCAGTGCGAGAGTCTTCATACTTGCACGCTTACGACGCCAATTCGGTGGAGGAACTGAATCTCTAATAATTCGTAGGCAGTGGATGAAAATCATTTTGATTTGCGATGGAATTCTGAAGAATCTGATGGAGGGGAGAAGGCGAGGAAGGGGTTGAAACGTAATATGCGTGTGGACGGAATGAAGGGAGATGGAAATTATGCGGAATTGAAGATCATACTCGTGTTGTAGTTGAATCGGTGTTTTGAGTGCATTTCTTGCCCATTCTCCAGATTTTTTTATGGACTCTGCAGGCGCTATCTACAGGGTGCGTTCCATAAGTCGCGCAATTAAATTTCCCGCGCTGCTCCTATTGGTTGGAGTGGAATCAAACTGCTTGGAGTAGGTGGGTAGGGGCGCTAAGCTTTGCCGCAAAACCGGTCTCAGTGCTCTCCAAGCTTTGAAAGCTGCAGGATGTCAGGAATATCTTTAGAAGACTAATCAAATGATTTTTGAGGATAACGAGGACTCTGCTCTGTCCCACTCACAAATTTCGAGGTGTTTAAGGCCTTAAAGGAGGGCCGGGAAGAGGTTCACGACGAATGACGCCGTTTACTAGCAAAACCGACAACAATGTGGCTCGTGTTCGACAATTGTTGGACTCTGACCGTCCATTGAGTATTAAGATGGTTGCCAATGAACTGAACTTTTCGTCTACTTTTTTATATTGTATTTTTGCTGAAGATTCAGCGATGAGGAAAGTGTGTGCCGAGCTCGTGCCCAAGGTGTTTGTTTGCCACAACGCTCAACGAGTCCGCGAGTTCCTGGCTAAATAACAATTGCCAACGCTGCCCAACCCCCCTATAGTCCTGATGTCGTCCCAGCAGACTTCTTTTTGTTCCTTCGGATTTAGTCAGCCCTGAAAGGAACCCGTTTTTCGTCCACAGAAGTGATCCAATCAGCCGTAACGAAGACCTTGCGAGAGGTCCCCGAAGATGCCTTCCAGGGCGCGTACCGGTCATGGCAGAGTCGCTGGAAAAAATGTGTAAATGAGGTCAAAGGACAGTACTTTGAAGAATTTCAAGTGTTTGTGGACATTTTATCAAAATATTACTTTTAGAAATTAATTGAATTAATTTTAAGACGAACCCTGTTTGATGGGGGTGTTCCTTGGCTCCGAGACTCAATCCTTAATGCGAAGGGATTGGCGTAGAATGGATGCTGATTGGTTGGTATGAGCGAAGAAAATAAAATGGATCAAACGGAATACAATCGAACAGGTGCTTCTATGCATAAGGTGTATGGCAGCAAAAAGAAAATAATATGGGCGCTGGAGGAAAACGAAGTCCTCCAGAGAATGGTATTGGAGGAGTTAGGACGGTTACATTTGTATTTTTCTCTGTTGGACAGGGCATGAGCAATTCTTCAGTGGACTTGGTGTGCTTCTATTTTAAAGAGTTTTGTGTTTAGAAAATAGGCAATATATTTAGGCTGTTATTATTTTTCGCTTAGCTATTTGACGAAGGTCATATTAAAAGTTAGTAGTAGTAGTAGTAGTAGTAGTTTTGAGGGGAGGCGACCGACAGCTAAGGTCATTTGCGCCATAGGGGATGGATAGGAAAGGATGAAGGGTGGAGAGAAACCCGGCGTCGGCATTAGCCTACTCTTTACGAAAGGCGCCAAGGGGTCCGCAGTTTAACGTCCCATCCGACGGACGGCGTACTCACTCAAAGTGCCCTCCACAAAGCACCTCAAGTAGGGATCGAGATACCTCTGAAAAATATTCAACACCGCCGGGATTTGAACCCGCGCCCTCATGGTGGGAAGCCAGTACGTTAGCCCCCGCACCATCTCGATCCCCATATTAAAAGTTATAAGATAAGGGATTGAATTGGCTTCCTAAAGCCAAGACACTCCCTGAATTAGATTTGTTTACCTTTCCGTGCCGTTTATACACGTCATTACTCTCGAGCTGCGTTTCCCTCCTCAAATGTTCAATCTATTTTATGCACCCATAACTCAAATTCAACTAATCGATAAGATGAAAAAAAATTTCAAAATCGAAATTTTTATATATGTCATTGTATAATAAAGCGCCGTTTTCACATGGTACATTGTCCCTAAGATAATACTTACATCGTATAATGTGATGAAACATAGGGTGAATATGTTAAAATATAATACTGCAAAAGATATCCTGATACCTGTCATTGCCTATAGAGCCGGGTTTCCCTCTAAAATACTCTTTCTCTAGTATGTAACCTCTTTTTTCTATTAATCAAGAGAAGAAAAGTTATGGTAAAAATAAAAACTTTCAACTTCTGCCATTAAAATGCTGTTTTAACTTAATGTGCCTCCGATGCGATATATAGTATACCGTATAGCATAGACGGTATTTAACGGAACGATGAATAACAGGGATAGTAAGGATTTTTGAAGAGGTAGAAAGTGCTATCAATAAATATCTCTCGCCGATATACATTCATGCGTCGGTGGTGTAATGGTCAGCATAGTTGCCTTCCAAGCAGTTGATCCGGGTTCGATTCCCGGCCGACGCACACTTTTTTCCGGAATTAAAAAAAAATTAATTTTTGGGGAATGTCCACGAACTCCTCCTTGCTGTCATTTTTATGCATCCATTAGCGATTGATTATGCAGGTTGCTCTTGAAATATGATACCGTTCGTATCATTTTTTTTATAAATACTAATCAGCAATGCGAATTTGACAGATAATCAAGATTAGAAAGTGATAAAATTATAAAAATCTATTACTTAACCCTATTCTGCAAGGTCCCCCTGAACAAGACGAAAAAAATGGGGAAAAATAATAGATGAGACGAATATTGTACTGCTAGCAGGTTACTCGTTCCAAAGTCTGCTTACATACAGGGTGCGTTCCAAAAGTAATGCAATTGTTTCTTTAAAGTAATTTATTGAACAGAATTGCACAAACACTTAAAGTTCTTCAAAGTACTGTCCTTGGGCCTCTACACATTTTTACCATAGATTCTGCCGTGACCGGTACGCACACTGGAAGGCGTCTTCGGTGGCACGGTCGGTGCACATAGGTTTACGATAAAGAATTTCAATATTCTCCGCAGGAACAATATTAATTCAATTATGTGTTCGTAAATGAAAATAGCACCGTCTTAGAGGTTATCTAGATCCACTATTGCTGAGACACCACACACTAAATTTCCCAACGTCTAGATCTTTTTAACCATACATATTTATTCCTCCTTTTATGTCATTAAATGTGTCTCTACTTAAAACTTCCTTGCAAGGAAGGGATGGAAAGCCTTTTGCTGGTAAAAGTTCACGGTGGTAAAAACAAAAGTTATCCGGTTCTCAATTCGCGAAAATATCAAATTGACATTTTGCTAATATTACGATGCCACAGATGACATCGCGGCTGAAGTAGGTAACCCTGGAAACGGCGCTTTAGCCCAGAGGGGAGTTGAAGGACTAATCCCGCGTGAATCGTCATTTACTTATTTGAAAAACAACACGGTGGTAATTTATCCACAACGCATTCGTGATTCCTCCAGGCCATATTATTATAAAATTAAAAATAACATTTTTTTCTGACGGCGTACTCTCTCTCTCACTCTCTCTCTTGATTGCGGTGTGAAATGGGAAAGAAAGAGTACATTACCAGCAGTCTAATTATAGATAGCTCGATCGCCACAAAAGCTATGATTCGACGATTTCTCGGATGAAATATGCGCGTTCATCGCAGGAGGACGAATCCGCCACGTAAAGTGATAGCCGGCAATTCCACCGAGCGAATGATTACAGCTCAGCAATGAATATCCGAAGCATATGTCGCTTGAGGTACCATCGAAGGTGTCAAAGTGTTGATCAGGCTAAGTAGAGAATGACCCCCCCCCCCCCGCATGAGATGGATACTTATCCCGTCGATCGAAAAGAGGGGAGGGGGGTGGGGAGGTCTTCGACAGCCGCTCGCTCCACTCTTACTGTCACGGTGACGCTCCAAATGATCACGACCGATTTTCTTACGTTTTTGCTTGAGCGCGGTCAGGTCAGCGCGCCAGGTTTTTGACGTTTCCACATGTACTTGGTCAATAGTCAGGAGTTGCATTACATTTTAAGTGATCCCAGGTTAATGACGTTGATTTATTGTTAATTTTAATGCATTAATTATGAAAGAAGACACTTTGCTTTACCGCATGGAGTATTTTTTGTTACGACCTATTTCTCATAGTCCCCAGCTCGCCCAGGACTATACCCAGCTCGCATAGCCCCGTTGAGTGAGGAGACATATCGTGATTATTTTCCGATTTCGGAAAACCTTAACTTTTTAAGAGAGCTTCCTCGAGACATTAAGGCTCCGTCGCCAAAAGCGAGCATTATTACGACAGTACGGGTGATGAAAACGAAACGAAATATTTTCCAGTACCATAGCGAATAAGTTGTCAAAAAGTTCGAATTTCAATTCTTTGAATCAATGTCTCACATCTCAAAGTTATCAGTGCCTGACTTTTTAAAGAGGTTCAGCTGTGACAAAGTCACGAGTGTTACAATATTCGTTGCTATTGTACAAATTATGCTTCTGTAGTCATTCTGAATTCAGTTTTTTCCGAATTTTTTGATGAAATACCGTCGTCACATATTAGGTAAAAAGGATACAGTACAAACTTCCCCTATTAACTAATCATAAACCGACTAATGCCATCGTGTTCCTTTTATGTCTCAGACGCGTATATCTGCGAGCAAATCATAACAACTAAGAATTAAAATAACTATGTATAAAAATGTGCGTCGGCCGGGAATCGAACCCGGATCAACTGCTTGGAAGGCAACTATGCTGACCATTACACCACCGACGCTGCACGAATTATTGTTATAGTCTATGCTGTCTGCATCATATCTTGAGAGAGGGGCGATTTTTTTCGAGGAAGCAATTGCTTTCTGGGAAAGCCGATTTGTGTGGAGTCCATCACCTAATTAAGGCGACGTGCGCTGTCTCATCCATCCATTGAGGTAATTAGCTCCGCTAGATGTAGAAGCAGGGGCGAATATGTAACTGCAATAAATTACGTCCAACACACACCATAATTTCTTGTCAACATCATCAGCATTCCATTCCTAAGATTGGTTTGATGCGATCATTCATTTCATACTAATTCCCACCCCCACCCCCCCAATAGCTTCCCTGTTTTCGTTCTTCTTAACTTCCCCTTTGTCCTTTTCCTATTCCCCCTATTGAACGCCTCTTCCAAACCGAAAAAAAAGAACTACATACTGATTGTGTGCTATATTCCTGTCTATTAGTCTCGTAAATACTGCTATGGCATCACGCATGCCCTTCGCCTTCCTCAATTGAAACTGATTATAACCCTAACAAACATTTGCCCACTCCTCTATCCTTTGTTGATGACTTCTTTAATTTTGTGTCTAAATCACACTAATTATTCTGTAGCCCTCACATGTGGCAACGTAATTCTTCGTCGTATCTCTTTTTACTTTGATCGTTTTGGTCCAGACCTCTTCCGAGATAGATGAACTGTTACACATACTATAATTTATAAACTCTTATTTTAATAGTTATTCAGAGTTTCTCTTCCTATAGAACCGCATTACTTTCATCTCGCTGGCATTTATTCAAATCCCATTACTAGCGCACTTGAAGAAATAAGAAATGAAGAAGTACACTGAAGAACAGACGAATAACGGACCTTATGGACTACCATAGAGGAAAGAAGAACCAGATGGATTGGCCGCACCCTGAGGCACAATGGTTTCGTGAAGAATATAATAGAAGGAAAAATAGAGAGAAAACTCCCAAGAGGAAGGCCAAGTGATAAATGCATGAGACCAATAAAGAAGAAAGTACATTGCAAAAAATACCAGGAAGTAAGCCAATTGGAATCATATAGGATAGGATGTGGAGGGCTGCAGTCAACCAATCTTAGGATTGAACGACCAATAAATGATAATGACCCATTGCCTATATATTGCAAACCCTTGGCTGACTGATAAACTAAAGGTTGATCATGAGAAAACCTAATTTAATACATTTCCCACCGAAAATCATTTCTATCTCTAGTTCTAAAACAACAGTTTCCTCCACATATCCATAACCGATTATAAAGCACAGTTTGCGGATTAGCCTCCTTTCCCTCCAATCTATTCCTATTTTCTGCAATATACTCATTAGTTTTTCCCAATTCACTCTATCAAACGCTTTTTCGAAATCTACGAAACAGGCAAATACCTCTCGGTTGTGTTCTACATTCCTCTCGATTAATAATCTCATTACTGCAATGGCATCACGCGTTCCTCTTCCCTTCCTAAACCCAAACTGATCATCCCCTAAGTAATCATTTGCCCTAATCTCTATCCTTTTATTTATGGTACTGAGAAAAACTTTAGCTGCGTGGGATATCAAACTAATTGTCCTATAGTCCTCACATGATGTAGCCTTTGCCTTTTTCGGAATAGGAACTAAAACTGATCTCATGAAGTCTTCCGGCCAGATTCCTTCCTCATAAATACTACGGATCAGCCCATATAGCCTCTTCTTCCCACATTTTCCTAAACATTTTGATAGTTCCACAGGATTGTTATCCACCCACCGGCATTATGTGATTTATTCTCTCTGAATACCCCTTCCATCTCATCGTCGAGTATGCCCGGACCTAAGCTATCTTCCTCTACGCCTTTTTCCTTTTCTATGTCTAACTTTGTTGGTCTAAGTTCATAACATAACGTTCTTCTATATATTCCTTCCATCTCTCTTCAATTTTCTTTTACTCCACCGATAATTTTCCTGAATAATCTTTTTGCTTGTCATCACTGCTTACCTCCTAACAGTCTATCCTTACTTACTAACAATCGATGCGCTTCATACATTTGTATCAAGCGCATCGATTTCATCAATCCACGGTGAATTTCCCATACTCTAAAAAGGAGAGTTCCATCTCGCTCTTTCGCTCTATTTGTTTCCCGCCCCAGATCATTATTCAAGAAGAATATAAGAATGTATTAATATTCACAAAAGGTTCAAAGTGCAAGGAAAAGGTTAATTTAATTTTTGAACTCTTGTATACAGGGTTCAATACACATTTTGTAAATGAATCATCTAATTCATCATATTAAAATGATTCGGGGATGGGATATTAAACTGATAGATAACTGATCTCTCAAAAATTCAGTTTATTTATTTTATTTGTGGAATTAGTGCTGTATTTCCATCAGGAAAACTTTTTTTCGTTTTTTATTATGATTGCTTCCAGTTGCTTGGATGGCAGCAATGTCCATAAAATATGAAATTTCAAATAAACACGAGGGCGTGTTTGAATAACGACTCTCTCGTAGTGATTTTCAAATATAAATTTAAAAATTATTACTTATTAAACTTTTGCACCTCGGTTTACGCAATAAATACTTGTATGTTCATTCCAGGATGGGCGCCAGACTATATTTTCGAATGTTATGACTGGAGCTGGGGTTTTTTCAATAAAGCTATTTTATTTTGGTCGGCATATGGAGCTTAAGAAAATTTGTACAAAACAAATTGCTACATCCAATCGGTTTCCCTCATCATGAAGTTCCTATTTCCTTATCTCGAAAGAAGTTTTGAACTGACTCTTCATAATTTAATTTAAAGTCACTAATTACTTGAAGTAATTGACATTTAGGCCTTTTGACATTAGCTATACTGACATTACGCACATCAGTAGTACATTACTGACTTTGCCTACATGTGTAGTAAGTTAGGTCAACTAACATCAGTTGTCATTTGCATTGGCTTATTTGACCTCTGTTGCTTTTATATGAATGCAAGAAATATCTATGTAAATTTTTTACGCTCTTTAATTTGAGTAAACCGAATTTCTGAATATTGATAGGTGCTTTTCTGTGACTCAAGAAATACCACACTTGGTCACTTGATCACTGACGAGGGATTAATCACCACGTCCAGTTTAATTTTTTCACCTTCCTTATAGAACGTTCTGGGAAACCCTTTACGGTCAAAAGAAAAATGTTTTCAAATAGTCAATCTAAAAACTCCAATAGAAGCCCAATGTTGCAAAAAAGTGCGTCGGCCGGGAATCGAACCCGGATCAACTGCTTGGAAGGCAACTATGCTGACCATTACACCACCGACGCCGTGGTGACCAAGTAACAAATTACATTAGAGTTTCATGTTTCCCACTAGTAGTGCGTATATTCCTGTTCAGTGAGGAGAAAAATCGCGATTATTTTCCAATTTCAGAAAATCGTAACTTTTCAAGAGAGGGTGCTCGGGTCATTGAGGCTCCGTCGCCAAAAGGGAGTGCTCTTCCGAATGAATGAGTGACGAATGAATTCAAATGTTCACTGCTCACATTTCTAATGCACGGGGTTCCACGCACTGCGTGAATGTTATCACGCACTCCCTTCACGGCGCCATATTCACTTTAGGGTTGACAGTTTTATATGGTTTGGACTATAAACAGTTCTTTAAAGTAACTACAAGTGCATAAACAAACCATTTAAACTCAAAGCCATTTCACAAAATATTTGATAGACTTTTTATGCAATCGCCCAGGGAAAATGAAAGAAAAAGAAAAAATATATTTTTACAATCCGTATTTTCTTCCAAATTTTCTTTTCTTTAATTGCACTCGAGCTCTTTCTTCTTTAAAAAAATGCTGTAATGATTTGGATGGAGATTTCCCCCATCGTAATTATGAAAACACCATCCAACTTTTATACCAAACATCAACATTTTGTTAGCGTCCAAGATTCAAGAAGCAAGAGTAATCTATATTTTTAATTTGATGTATTGATGGATGATGAAGTCATCAATATAGGTTAGAGAAAGACGTTAATCGTACCTTAAGGACAATTCATATAAACTAAAAACATAGCAGAGCTCGTTATGCCGTATTATTTATTCAGAAGATTTTCCAGAATTCCAAGTGTCGTGATAAGCCTAGGGAAGTTTGCAGATGAAGTAGTTTTAAAAACAGCCAATTTGGTAATTGATACCATCTCGAGTGTGCTTCGGAATTATTTTTTAGGGTATTCATTAGGTAAGAAAGAGTAATTAGATATATGGCCAAAATTCCGAAATGATGAATGATGTTTATAAACATTGAAATCTTACCTGCAAACCTGTTTGTGCATAAATCGTAAATCATAAATCATTTAACTGGAGGCATAAAAGATAAGCAACTCATATAATATGTTTACATCTAGGTCAAAATCTCTTTTAATCAAGATTTGTTTGCATGACCTAAATGCATATTTTTCGTCGAGGTATGACAAACCGTTTCTCATAACCACTTCTCAAAATTCATGAATACATTTTTTGTAAATATGTTTTATACGATGCATTTAACCAATGTAAAATAACAAGATGAAATAATATGAATAAATAAATAAAACGTTCCTCGTAAAGAACATAATATGGCAGAGAATCGCGCCAGGGTCCAATTCTCCTGAGGCAAAAATGGTGATACCAGCGTAAACCGACGATATATTAACTGTCACGGTTTTTGTTAAATATTGTAGAAAATGAAATATGACGCTTCAGTGGTCATATCGTTTTGGGTAAATCCGGTAGTTTGTTTTAATAGGAAAAAAAACAAATATAATGACAAATAGAAAATTACAAACCGTCTCAATTGACAATCATTACTATTTCAATAAGCGGAAGAAACATTCTTAGTATGAGCTTATTAGAAGACACAGATTTTTGCATATATTTCAATGACTTTTTATGATTCCTTAGTAAATTGATACCAAGGATACATTTTAAGAAGAAATATCTTAGAGTCATGCAAGGTTTTAAGATTAAAGAAATATTTTAAGATCAAGATAAACACAAATTTGCCGTCTAAAATATATTTCCGTTTCTACCTGTTCACGGTCATTAATGTTTTCGAGTCTCGGGGATTACTTGACGCTTAATAAATAAAATATGATCGAAAAAAACCGCATCGGCCGGTAGACGAACCCAAATCAACTACTTCAAAGCCAACTATGCTGACCATTACACCACCGACGATGTACTATGCATCGCATCGGAGACGTATTATGTGAAAAGAGCATTTTACTGGTAGAAGTTGAAAATTTTAGTTTTCACCATAACTTTTGCTATCTTGATTCATAGAAAAAAGAGGTTGCTTACTAGATGAACGGTATTTGAGAGGGAAACCCAGCTCCAGAGGCAATGAAAGGAATCAGTCGGACAAAGTGGACCGAAAAAAAAAATCTGACTGGAGGAGTGGTTTTGTTTTCTTGGCGGGGGGCGCAAATTCGTAAACATCCGATGAAAAAAACCGTTAACAATCAATCCATCCCATAGGGTAGGTACGCGTCAGAGAATATTAAAGCTGCAACTACAAATAACTATTACGTTAAATTCAACCAATAGGAGCTTCGCGGACAATATAATTTCATTACCTTTGGAATGCACCCTGTTGATAGCGCCTACAGAGTCCATAAAATATCTGGCGGCTGGGCAAGAAATGCTCTCAAAACACCGATTCAAACTACTCCACGAGTATGATCTTCAATTCAGCATAATTTCCATCTCCCTTCATTCCGTCCACACGCATATTACGTGTCTACCCCTTCCTCGCCTTCTCCCCTCCATCACATTCTTCAGAATTCCATCGCCAATCAAAATTATTTTCATCCACTGCCTACGAATTATTAGAGATTCAGAGTTCCTCCACCGAATTGGCGTCGTAAGCGTGCAAGTATGAAGACTCTCGCACTGCAAGCTTAATTTTTCATGCATCCAAATTAAAGTGTTGAATTTTGGATAAAACTTAAAATTTTAGAAAATATAATTGACGAACAGCTGACCAAATCCCTGTTTTAATTGAGGCGAGGTAAAGGAGTTATAACAACACAATCTGCATTGAACCTCATACTAGAAAATGAAACGAAACTTCTATTCAGGAGAAGGAAGCGTGTGGAAAATTAAAGGGGTGGTAAGAGGGTAGGTCAAATGATAAATTTTAAAACTGAAAAAAATTTTATCTCGTCATTTCTTGAATACTTAAGGCTATCACTCATACAATTTATATGTGTATTCTTCTTGACGTACAATAGAAGTACTTAAACGCTTCGAAAGTTCACGAATATCTCTGGATAAACCAGGTCTTCAACTTCCCCAAGAGCCTCTGCTGTCACAACATGGTGTGTGCCTGACCAAGTTAAGGGGAACCTTAAACGGAAATAACACAGTTTATGAACTATTGGCCCAGACTTCATCGCTCAAGTGAGATAGGAGAAATCACATTTATGAACTTTCATTCGTCGATGCATTTAAATATGTTTAACCCTCCTTAATACTGAATGAACAAATGAAAGATCGCTGTTTCTTCTTGCTCCATATGTTAAAGGTGGAGTGGCCATGTTTACACTATTGTTGCAATGTAATTCTTGGTTCTGGTATCATGCTGCCAGTTGTAGGCCACTCGTCAAACTATGGCTATTACTGTGAGAAACGAAAATTGGTTGGGTACGTTGTTTCGTAAGTTTTTTCGAATTTTGTAAGGTTCGTACGTTGCGGTCCCATGGTGTAACGGTTAGCACTCTGTACTCTAAATCCAGCGATCCGAGTTCAAATCTCGGTGGGACCTTACGTATATATTTTTGCCGACCCCGATGGCGGCGGGGTAGGGCCTCCCATTGCAGGGACCGCGGGTTCGATTCCCAACTAGGTGCTTGTATCACTACGTAGTGGGTAGGTTCTTGTAATTGTCATTAATGTAAAATCTAAAGATTAGTTGGGAGACGGAAATCTAAAGTCACAATCTTGCCCCAATAAAGTTTTATTAAACAAATGTAATGCAATGTAAACAACAATTTCTTACGTTTACATTTATAACTACACAATTCCGATTTCCTTCAAATATAGGAAGGATGGAAATGAATTGGATAAAGGCTTTTACGTATTACGCATCATTTTGCAGCATCCTGCCATTTTTGGGAAGGTTTAATTATTATTATTAGTTACATTTGCTACAATTAGGCAAATGGCCCAGTGGTAACGGTCTAGTAATGCACACTTTTGATGCAAAAGATGGAATACACACCAGACTAATCTAGACCCGAATATTGTTCTTTATTTTTTTTACATCTTTGTTTATACCTTATCCTTTATACTTGCAGAGTATTCTAAATGAGTCATAACCAACGACAGATAACATTTCTCTTTGACATTTTCATCACATTTAACAAGTGCTTTTCTAATCAATCCTAATTTTTTGTTAGCTTGTCCACACATTCCCCGTATGTGTTTCACCCAGGAGAGACATGAGGAGTGAGGGTAACGCCTAGGTATTTAATCGAGTCTACACCGTCTACCGTTAACGTAGAGTGGGAATAAAAGGGGTCCATTGACACTTCCCTGGGAAATACCGGAAGTAACTTCTACTGCATTTGAGCTAATTACATCTATCACTAGTCTTCGTAGCCGACATGCATCGTCGATTCCATTGTTTTCGTGATGCGGTCGGCGCGCAGCATCCTGTCGCGTCCACAGTTTGGAGATCACTGAGACCGGTTTTGCGGCAAAGCTTTGTGTTATCCCCGCATACTCTGAGTGATTTGACCCTTAATCAACCAATAAGGACTGTTTATTTGCATTACTTTTGGAACTCACCCTGTGTGTTAGCAGACGTTGGAACGAGTAATCCGCTAGGAATACAAACTCTGTCTCATCTATTATTCTTCCCCATTTAATCGTCATTCTTAAAGGGGCTTTGCAGAATAGGGCTACGTAATAGATTTTTTACAATTTTATCACTTTCTAATCTCGATTATCAGTCAAATTCGCATTTGCTTATTAGTATTTATAAAAAAATTGATACGAATATTTCAAGAGCAGCCTGCATAATCAATCGCTAATAGATGCATAAAAATGACAGCAAAAAGGACCTCATGGACATTCCCCGAAAATTAATTTTCTCGCTCTGGAAGGCAACTATGCTGACCATTACACCACCGACGCATGAATATTGTTCACATATTCCCCATATGTGTTTCACCCAGGAGAGATCGTGAGTGAGGGTAACGCCTAGGTATTTAATCGAGTCTACACATGCCATTCCCGAAGTTCCCGATGCAGTAATCGTTCTGGTGGGATTCGCTTTTTTCCAAAAACTCATCACTACACACTTTTTTAAGTTTAATTCTAATTCCCAAGTGTCGCACCAGCGTTGAATAGTATTAAGGTTATCTAACGGAGCTGCTGTATCCTCAATTTCACGGATGTCACGGTAAACCACTATATCATCGGCAAATAAAGGTATCTTCCTAGTGACTACGGAGTCAATGCTGTTAACATAGAGTGGGAATAAAAGTGGTCCATTGACACTTCCCTGGGGAACACCGGAAGTAGCTTCTACCGCATTTGAGCTAACTACATCTATCACTACTCTTCGTAACAGACCTGATCGTCGATTCCATTGTTTTATCTAGCTCCATCTATCGCTACTCTTTGAGCCGACCATTCAAAAAGTATTTAATCCAACCACGTATATTTTTATCTATGCCATGGGCTTCTTGCTTTGCGAGTAGTTTACTATGAGGAACTATGTCGAAAGGTTTCTTAAAATCCAGAAAAAACACTTCCAATGGAAAATTGCTCTCTCCCGAAATAAGAATATCATGAACAAAAAGCGCAAGTTGTGTCTCACCGGATCTACCTTTTCGGAAAACGTGTTGATTTTTCATTAATAACTTCTGGTCAGCGAGGTTAAAGAACCTCGTATTTCCCATCCGCGCCTGTATGATCACATATGACCCAATTTCACACCGTCCAACATGACACACTTTTCTACATCATATTGCTTCCAAAATCACCCACCGCGATGACACCACACACTTTTACAATATAATCTTTCATGTCATCCACATCACGTACCGAACAATATTTTTAATAAATAAAATAATATAATAATCGCCGACAAAGAAAATTTATATCCAGTTCGTTGTCCCCTTCATTTAGCTGCTCCGTTGCAGCAATAATTTAGTTTAAAAATGAATATTTATTCGTGATTTTTTTTGGGTTCATATCTTCATTTTAAAACTGTGGTCGTTTTTTCTCTTAAAACTTGGTTTTTCTATATCCATCCTAATTTGCGATAGAAAATGGCGAGGCACTTCATACTTCTGTGCTCCTAAAAAACTATTTTTTTTATTTCAAACCTGAATCGGGTCTTCAATTGAAATCGTTCTTTCCCTGCGTTCGCGTATTGCAATTAGAGTACATATCCATGGAGTACAATCTAATGTGGTCTTACACACCGCACAGCATCCTATTTCATCACCAAACGTGCAGGTTTGGAAAACAGCATGAAATTTTCCCTCGGGAAGAAAGTTACGAGAAAGCTAGTATATCATGTCTTTCATAATTATTTGAAATTTTTAAGGATGTGATGAATGTCTTTGGGAAACTCATCGGTCACAAATTTACCTAATAGGTTCAATCTAAAAATTAATCTTTGTTTTTTGAGGGGATCCCACGCCAAACCTTTTGACTATTTTGTCACACATTTTTCTGTATCATAAGCTCGTTTGACACACCCTGCCTTGCCCTACGCTGCCCGCAATCTAATTCTTTTATTAAACCTGCCTCGTGAGGATCCCAGACACTGGCTGACAAGCGAGAATTAAAATTGCTAATTCAATTTCTCATCGATTTCCCAACACCCTCTTGCTCGAATATATATCTTCTTGAGAGATGTGTTCCAGAAATCCGTATTAATCAAACAGAATATAATTGCCGAAACTAAAATGGACGGTGGTAGTGACCAAGTACATGGTTTTTTATACAAAGTATTGGAAAATATTTTGGAAAAATTGATCTATTTCATATATTGCTACAATACCTCTCAAAATTCTTCAAAGTGTATCCCTTGAGCGTCGCTTAACTTTCGCCAACGGCTTATCCTCGACTCAAAGGGTCCCTGATTGGCGGATTCCGGAAGGTCCTTAAGGATACGCGTGCAAGCTCCTTTGACAGCACTTAGGATTCCATGGTGTTGTCCTTTGAGGGAGGACTCCACTTTTATGGGTAATAGGAAATAGTCTGCCAGTGCCAAGTCGAGACGACTGGGGAGTCGTCGCAATGCTGTTGCAGAAGGTCTTCGCAAGCACACACACACACTCGACACACTCGACTCAGATCTCTTGATCACCCGTCCAAAGACCTTCGGGAGGATGAGTTTAGCGCAGATCTTTCGTATCGAAAAATTATCAGTGATAATGGTGTGTGAACTGTCATCTTATCAATGTCAATACGATCTGTGTTCATGCGCACCCTTAACCGACGGTCTGAATTCAGCGCTTCACACACACGTCAGGAAAAAATTGCTACCGATACTTTTTATACAAACCTTGTACCGCCTTCTGTTCAGAAAGTTGCGGATTCTAATCCCGATTTCGATTGCATATGTTCAATTTTGGATTTCTCCAGACGCAACCAGTTTGGCTTTTCATGCCGGTGTCCAGGAACACTACACTGAGCCACGCTGCAATATTACTCCGAGCCAATACCAAACTACAACTCAACTATGTAGAAATCCCACTTTCCCATAGGGGGTGAAATAAAGATTCGAAAATGAAATCACCCACGTCACCGAGGAAGTCTGTTGATTTTTAATTAGACTTCCCGATTTCGCCATGCCGCCGCAAGTGAAAAGTCGCCGAGTGAATTTCCCGCCGGGACGATTTCTTCTTGGCGCAATCTCTCCAATGACGGAACAAGGGACTTTTTCCGGAAACTTGGGAAATTTTCATTGACATACTCGTTATAATGTGACGCACCGATTTCTCGACAATCAAATAATTCAATTTGAGCACCGCGTTTCTTTTCGCGTCCGGCGAACATTGACGTATCGTCCTCGACTCGCCGTGAAAGAGGGTGGAGGGAGGGAAGGGGGGGGGGACGGGGGGGGACGGGGGGGACAACGGATGCTTCCTCTCTGCCCGCCGTCCAGATGGGAACGAAGGGAGTTAATTCAAAGATAGAATGCATGACACCACAGCGCCCAATCCTCGGAGGCACTGCTGGTTAAAGTCCCGCACGTCACAAGATTGACCAAATGTGGACTAAGCGGAAATGCAGGAAGGAATAAAAAACAGGGCTAATATCCCTGCGAGACAGAAACCATATTTTTAATTTTTTTTTACATATACCCTGCAAGCCACCACCAGGGAGTGTGGCATGGGGTGAATATACACCAGAATAACTTTACCCGAACATGGCCCAACCGCGGTCGAACAATGCTATTATGATCCCTTATTGTTCGTGGAAAAAATTGGCATCCTAAATTTATCTGCTCCACACTTTATCTCTCTTAACTTTATTAAACTGATCTCTCCTACCGTATTAAGATGGGGGTAATAATAGATTTTCAATATCATTGCTAAAGAGACCTCCTTTCAATTTATGCAAGAGCTTCAATGTATAATTTCACCTTCGCTCCATTGAGTGATTCCCAGCCTGGCTGCTCTAATATTTTGGATACGCTATGCTAAGTTTATCATAACAACATTTTACAAATCTAGCTCATCTACGCTGCCCGCGATCCCATTCGACAATCAATCCAACTTCGTGAGGATCCCATACACTAGGAGCATATTCTAAATGGGGCCTAACCAGCGAAAGATAACATTTCTCTTTGACTTTTCAATCACATTTACCAAGTACTCTTTCAAAAATCCTAATTATTTGTCAGTTTGCCCACACACACACACACACACACACACACACACATATATATATATATATGTGTGTGTGTACGAGGGTCATCCGGAAAGTAGTACCCGTTCGTGCCGCATGAGGTGCTGACGACGCGAGTAGCCGCTGGACGAGGTCAGATAGCTTCAGTGGCTTGTCTGCCTTCTCTGAGCCAAGTTGCGTGACGCTAGCATTGCCTGTGTTGTTTCTGTGATTGTTTACAATGTTTAAAAAAATTGAGAACGCCGCCAGTTGTGAAGTGAGGGCAGTGATTAAATTCCTCAATGCAAGAAACGTTCGCCCATGTGATATTCATCGCCAATTAAAGGAGGTGTATGGAGACAATGTAATGGACGAGTCGTCTGTTCGGCGGTGGTGTCGCAACTTCAACATGGGGAGGGGGAACACACACGACGATGAGCGTTCGGAGAGACCGTCTGTCATTACAGACCAACTGGTGAGCTCAGTTGACGAATTCGTGAGGAACGATCGGCGCGTCACAATTGATGACATCTGTGAGCATTTTCCCAATGTTTCTCGAACAATTGTTCATGAAATTGTTAAACACCATCTGCATTATGCAAAAATTTGTGCAAGATGGGTCCCTCGCGTATCTCAATGAGCTGGCGGCGAAGGACTATGCAGCAGGAATACAGAAACTTGTCACACGTTATGACAAATGCCTTAATTTGCTTGGAGATTATGTTGAGAAGTAGTTTAAAGTATCCTCTTTCAAATAAAATTTTTTATGTTTGTTAATATTTACTTTTGTGTCTTTATTTCACGAACGGGTACTACTTTCCGGATGACCCTCGTATGTATATGTATGTGTGTGTGTGTATATATATATATATATATATATATATATATATATATATATATATATATATATATATATATATATATTTATATATATATATATATATACACATACATCACCCAGGAGAGATCGTGAGTGAGAGTGGCTCCCATTCGAGAGAGTCGAGGGATCCAGAACGATGGAAACCACCCTGATTAAGTATTTATTATTTCAAAGAAACTGCGGAAGATGACGCCAGATTAACTTTTAACGATGTCATCCTCTAATGTAAATTACAGTAAAACAATTTCAGAGTGCATAAAATCATTCGCGGTCACGAGAAATGATTTTTCTATTTTGAAATTGCTGCAAAGCCTATTACTGATTCATATTTTTCGGAAAAATACAAAGATGGAGGGAAAACGATATAATCTTTTGA
Source organism: Hetaerina americana (assembly GCF_022747635.1). NCBI lineage: Eukaryota > Metazoa > Arthropoda > Insecta > Odonata > Calopterygidae > Hetaerina > Hetaerina americana. The sequence goes on from NW_027287316.1 coordinate 78,379,180, forward strand.
AGGAGAGAAAAAATTAAGTTCCAAGGATACTTGTTAAAATGAGAATGGTAAACAATTTCATGTTTTAGTTAGGGTCACCAGGCGTATTCCTAATTTAATTGATATAATTCTCTGTTTACTGATTAAAATAGGGTTCAGGGTAATTTGACGTCAAATAGATTGAAAGAAATCTCACAAAAGTGAGGAGAGAATTTACATTTGACAACATTACGAAATAATCACACCAAGGAGAGCAATAAATATCAATTTGAATTATTTTACACACACATAAAATTGTGTCTAATAAATTAAGAAAAAAAACGTAATTAACTTGTAGCCCAGGTATTGAATCACCCTCTGCCAAACACCTTAACGGTGGCTTGCAGGGTATTATGTAGGAAATGGTAGAAAAATATAGCAAAACACCCATTTTAAAAAAACTTTTGAAATTATGTGTGATAATACCCCTTTCAGGTGATACGGACATCAAATTAGTCCCTCGGTGTTCTGCAAAAATTGAATAAATATTGATTATTGCCTTTCCTGTTCGGGTTTGGTAGTCCGGTGGGTAGAGCCCAGGGGTACAAACTAGGGAACCTGCGTTCGATTCCAGCTGATATCTCTGGGCACCCTCAGCTCTTCCTCGTTTTTTTTCAACCGGGCTACCAGATCTTTCACGAGAAAAACACAAGCGGCACATCAATACGAAGTGATATCCCTTATTACCCTGTTCATTAGTCCATTTCACACGCCGTACTGGGATAATTTATTAGGTGAGCTGTGCCCTCTCCCTTTAAGGCAGCCTTAGATTTGATTACTATTGTAGCAATACCTTTTCTGCAATTAGGTGGTCAAGACCTAATTAATTATTGTTAATTTTCTGCAATTACGTTGTCCAGGCGTAATTAATGTTGTCAAACCCCTTCTTTCCGCATGACCGAATTAGAATAGTATTAAATAATGTGCTGTACTCAACAGTATTGTTTGCTCTATCTTGTCAGTTTTTAAGTTTCCCCTTCGGTCCCTCTCAGTGGGGGGGGGGCCATCCCGCTACCTACAGCGTTGGGTCGCATTCCCTACCTGTGCCCTTGGGGAGGAGACCGTTGCAAGTCAATGTGGTGGTGGAATTCCGCCTTCCTACTTTTCAAATTCTAGCTTGCACGTTATTGGATAAATTTCTTACTGCATCCTAAGTTGCAAGTGTTTGTTGGATGATAGTATATGTATTTGCGTGCGTGTAAAATGAAAGGATTTTTGCATGAATGTATACGTCACTATGGGTATAGGTTTTTGTGTATGTGTTGATTTTGCGTGCGGTTTTGTTCTATTTTACAGGTGGCGTCATAACACCCCCCGCCACACGCCCTTGCAGTGGCTTGCGGGGCATGATGTAGAAGTAGATATAGAATCATAGCAGTCAGACTTGGTTCAAAGGAATATAGTATTTTTGCTGGCAATAGGTTTTAATTTTTATATAAAATCAATCTTCGGGGTAATCGCATTTCACTTTGTATGCGGTACTATAATTTGATTGTTATACATTACGGTGGTTTGATGATTACTGTTACGAAACAATACCTGACGCAAGAAAAAATTGATGAAATTCCATACCATGTCGTCATCCTTCCTGTCACGCAATATAGACACACTTCTACTTCCGTTATAACTCTTGGGAAAAGTGTTTCGGCAATGTCGTTGCGTGCAAGTCGGTGTCTGTGCTATGAATGCATACACATATCTGTTTCCGACCCAGGTTTGATGGAACTTTCAACTTAAAAGCAATATTCATGACTATTTTCCCGCGCCACATCCCGTGTGAATCAAAAAAAGGAACACCCACTGCGCAGACAATTTCCGCCTTGCCGCGTTGCTTCGAAAAAGTAAACAAGAATGAGAAAAAATTGGAACATTCTCCCCGTTTTACGAAATAGAATAGTTTTCGAACCTAATGAGATATTTTAAGGGTAAAAAACAAAATACTGATTCATAATAGCATTTCATATCAACCTACGCTACACATCTAAGATAGATTCTAGATACCCGTCGAGTAATACCAAGAGATCTTTACATTTTATCTCAACATTACAATTTTATCTGAACACAATTTTGTATTGTGGCGTCTGATATCACGTTGAATATTTTTCCGCCTGTTAGAAGCAAATTGGGGAGAACTTTGCAAGGACGGTGAGAGAAACTTGAGAAAAGGATGGAGAGATAGAAAATTAAAAAGATTATCTTCCCCGGAGCGACGTTTCGACGGACGCATCCCTGTTTTCTAGGTCGGGAGGACGAGGGAGAACATTCACACGTTCGTTGACGTAGGCCGGATGCCCCACTAAACGTCCTTCCGTGTTACGTTTCTCCACATCTGCAATGCTTCCAGTTTCCTTTTGATGAACGCACTTATGCGATTAGTTTGCATTTAGTTTTTTTCTTCACGACAGAGCCAGTGGCTAAGTTCGTTTGCTAAGCATCCATTCAAGTTAAAGTAACCTATGTACCGACGCGATTTTATTCCATCTTGTTTAAAATTATTAATTATTGTCAAACAGGACTCGTTCATGCAGCGCGTACCATTACGAAAAAAAGAGGCTACAGGTTTGAAAACTATTTCCCCAACCATTTTTCTATTTTCTATAATAAGACCAACAGTTTTTGCTTGGGGACGTCGAGAACTTTCGAATTGAGAGGGCAGCCCTAGATATAAAAGGTTGAGATTCTCATTTTTAGAGATCATAGATAAAAAATACATTACAACATCAATTTTTATCACAGAAAGGAAGAAGGTAATTTTAAGATTGTCCGGCGAAAGCAAACTTACAACACGATAAAGCAATCATCCGGTAATGATGAAAATCTGTATTGATTTTTAACCTGCTTGACATTTATGAAAAAGAAAACCTTTCTCTTCCTTGAATGTCGGCGTCTTCGGGTCAAGAGCAATTTCTTCGTGGATTGGGACTCATCCACGAGAGTCATCGGGCGAAACGGACTATTGAACTTCCTTTCACTTGAGAAGAGAATTTCGAGGCAACGCCATATTGCAGTGAACAGGTAGGTCAAATAGTATCGGGAAATCATTTTTTCCAAATGGAAAAGTGTGTACATAGGACAGGCACCAATATCCAAAATATGGGACTCATCAATAAGTACGCGACAATTTATTTAAAATGGAGCGAAAATTGTAAGAGAATTGGGAATGAACAAGCACCAAAGCAACTTCAATGCAAGATGGATGCATATTACCAAATTCATAAAATAGCTCCCTTCGTATTTCAAAATGTAAATTTCCATATTCGAAAATTAAATACGTTAGATAAGTAAACACCCGAACACAGCCTCCGGTCCACCGATAGACCACATCTGAGATTGTTCAATTAGGTCTCCAAATTGTTCTTCCTCGAAAATTGACAAATCTTACGACGGCCATACTTAGTAATTATTGTCCATAAACTAAGAGACAAATCCATGGAATCGAAGTTGAAATTTCGTTAAAATGAAGCGGAAGACAGCGACGATATAATATATATGTATGCATATATACATATATATATATATATATATATATATATATATATATATATATATACTACCTTGATCAAAAATTTCCCGGAATTTATTCAGAAAATTAAAAATACAAGTTTATTCATCTAAATCTATATTGTCCCCTTCAAAGTAATCCCCATCGACTGCAACACACTTATGCCAGCGCTTGATCCAATCCTCGAAACATTTTTTATATTCGGTTTTCGGTATGTCCATCAGTGCTTCCTGCGATTTTTCCATTACTTCCTCTCGGCTGCTAAAACGCGTTCCCCGTAATGGTTTTTTAACTCGATTGAACAGAAAGAAGTCACAGGGAGCCAAATCAGGTGAATTCGGTGGCTGTTGGATGGTATTTGTTGCATTTTTCGTCAAAAAATTACGAATAATGATAGCACTGTGCGACGGTGCGTTATCATGGTGCAAAATCCACGAGTTTTCTGCCCACATTTCTGGTCTCTTTCGGCGAATTGCTTCACGCAAACGTCTCATAACGCCCAAATAATACTCTTTGTTTACTGTCTGGCCTTCTGGCAAAAATTCATGATGCACTACACCGTTGTAATCCATGAAAACCGTCAGCATTGCCTTCTTTTTTGACTGAAAACGACGTGGTTTTTTTGGTCTCGGCTCATTTGGTGAACGCCATTCACTTGCCTGATGTCTGGATTGCGTGTCGTACTCATAAACCCACGTCTCGTCTCCAGTAATGATCCTTTTGATGAATGTAGGATCGGATTCAGCCTCGCAAATCATGTCTTTTGCGACGTCAACACGGTCTCTTTTTTGCATGAAATTGAGGTCTTGAGTTGGCACCAACTTTGCTGCTACACGACGGAAACCCAAATCATTAACCACAATGTCTTGGGCGGATCCATAGGCAATGTTCAAGTCCTCCGCTATTTCTCTGATGGTTAATTTGCGGTTATGGACCAACATTTCTTTTACTTTATCAATTTTTTCACCGACTTTCGATGTCGATGGTCTGCCACTGCGTTCATCATCTTCGATTGACTCACGACCACTTCTGAACCGCTCGTGCCACTGGTAAACGACCGTTTTTTTTAGAGAATCGTTTCCGAAACACTTTTCCAACATTTCCAACGTCCGTGCGCCACTAAATCCGTTTTTTACGCAAAATTCAATACAAGTTCGTTGTTGCAAATTTAAATCCATTTCTGAAATTGTAAAAAATCGCCAACACACACAGAGATAGATGTACTCTTGGCTACGTAACTTTTGCAAATGTCAAGTTATGACACTAAGATTTAAAGGGAATATCAACAACAGATGTACCAATTTAACAAAAAAACAGAACTCAAATCGGAACGATGGGAGCGCCACACGGTGGTTATTCCGGGAACTTTTTGATCAAGGTAGTATATATATATCATATGTATAAGGTCGGTTTAGTAGGTGATGGTAGAGGTCACCCAGTACTAAGCCCTATGTAAGCGGCGTGTGAAAATTCACACATCAGGGTAGGGGGGCCAGTTCCTTTCCATGTGCCGGTTATGGTTTCCCAGAAAGACCTGGTACCCGAAAAATCACCTTTTAGCTTGGGTGGAGCTGCAGGTGCCCAGAGTGCTTTGCACGGGAATCGAACCCGGGACCCTCCGGTCAGCAGTCCAACGCACTACCCACTGGGTATATATATATAATATATAATAATATATATAATATATATATATATATATATTAAGTATATATGTATATAGTATATATATATATATAGTATATATATATCCCTCCCCGGACTACAACCTTGACGTGGTGGAAGGGCTTGTGCGTTCCGATGACCCCTAGAGCTGTGCTGGCGGGAGTAATAAAAATTGCTCCTGGTAGGGTCACCCATGCCAGATAGGTCGAAGGTTAGGAGCCAGACGAAAAGTAGTCCACGCAGCGTCTGTTCCTCAGTGAGGCGGCTGCAATGGCGTCTGACCCCAGAGGGGCGGCCAATAAGTGATAGTGTCACGTTTAAAATACTGTTGAGGAAGGAAACGGGAAACCACCTCAACTATCATTCCCAATATGTAAATGATGGACAATAGAGAGATTTTGAGAACTGGCAACTACGGGGCTCGACCCAATCGGCCGTAGCCGGGCCGGGATCGTGCCCGGAAGCCAGGGAGGCAAGGCTTCCGCGGTCGTCATCCCACGAAACCCTTACAAGGGAAAACCGACAGCAGCAGGCCAGAAGACGCAGGAGAAGAAGACCAAATTAGTTAGAATAGGAACGTGGAATGTTAGGACAATGATGAGGACAGGGAAATTGGAGAATGTTAAGCGAGAGATGGAAAGGGGAAATATAGATATTTTAGGTCTGTGCGAGGTGAGATGGAAATATAGCGGGGATTACTGGAGTGTAATTATAGAATAATATGAATGAGGCGGGGACGAGAGCCAACGAGGGGTTGCCATGGTATTAAATGAAGAGGTAGGAAGAAGCGTAGTCAACATAGAGCGGGTAACGGATAGAGTATTAATAGTAGAGATAAAAGCAGAACCGACAAACTAGGTTATTATTCAGGTATACATGCCACCGAGCAACCATAAGGAAGAAGAGGTCGATAGGATATACGACCAGTTAGAGGACATAATCGCGTGTGTTCCTGCAGGGAAATATTTGATAGAGATGGGGGATTGGAATGCGACGGTAGGTGAGGGAAGAGATGGTGATGAGGTGGGGGACTACGGTTTGGGCACGAGAAATGACCGCGGGGAGAAAGCAGTTGAGTTCTGCAGGAGACAGGGGTTAGTCATCATCAACACTTGGTTTAGACACCACAAAAGACGCAGGTATACATGGAAAATGCCAGGTATCAGTTAGGTATCAGTTAGATTATATCCTGGTTAGACACAGGTTTAGGAACAGTGTGATAAATTCCTACAGCTTCCCGGGAGCGGATGCGGCCTCTGACCACAATTTAGCTGTTATGAAATGTAGCGTCCGTTTCAAAAAGATAAGATAAGGAAGGTGCGGCCGGTTAGAAAATGGACCGTAGAAACATTAAATGGGTTAAAAAGGAAGGAGTTCCAACAGGCTGTAAAGGAAATTATGGAGGATGGCAAAGGGTTAAGTACTGTCGAAGAAAAACGGGAAAGTATTAAGAAAGGGTTATCTAAAGTCGCAAAAGACACTGTTGGAACCTTTTACACTACACTTCCTAAACCCAAAATACACTATTTGGGTTTAGGAAGGGGAGAGGTACGCGTGATGCCATTGCAGTAATGAGATTATTAATCGAGAGGAATATAGAACACAACCAGGAGGTATTTGCCTGTTTCGTAGATTTCGAAAAAGCGTTTGATAGAGTGAATTGGGAAAAACTAATGAGTATATTGAAGAAAATAGGAATAGATTGCAGGGAAAGGAGGCTTATCCGCAACCTGTACATGTCTCAGACGGCTCAGGTGCGGGTGGGAAAGGGGGAGTCCGGTTGGGCAGTGTTAGGAAGGGGTGTAAGGCAGGGTTGCCCATTATCACCGTTGCTGTTCAACCTGTATGCAGAGGAAATGATCAAAGAGGCATGGGAAGAACTGGAGGTAGGAATGAAATTGGGCGGGGAATTCGTAAAATCAGTTAGGTTTGCTGATGACCAAGCTTTAGTTTGTCTGTCAGCCAAGGGGTTGCAAGCATTGCTGAGTGAATTGGAAATTCAGTG